>NW_026606093.1:22382500-22752500 GCF_029834395.1 Sorex fumeus
CACTCTTCCTCCTCTAGATGGGACAGAGAACAGGGTTAAGCAGATGTGGCTCAGGCTGCATCCCATCAAATACAGGAGAGAAAAAAAAAGACACAATGACTACAAAGAAAAGAGAAACCTCAAACCCCCGTGGGTAAAGGCAGGCCTGAAACAAGTGCAGCATAAGAATAGATGCAATAAATTATAAATATAAACATATTGTAATAGATGTGTGTGAGTTCAGGTGGGTGGCGCCGAGAATGCATCCCTAGGCCTCCCCAGCAAGAGACGGGGTACTCATGGACAGAGAGTAAAAATGACCTGTTTAATGCAGAACTGGAAGCACACTTATAGAATATCTGGGAAGGTTTGAGGTATAGGATTGCACGTAGGTGTGACTGATCATTGATCACTTACTTACAGAGAGGTAAAGCATTTCGAGGATTCTTTGGGGAATTTTTTTTTTCATGTAGGAGCATTGCTAATTATTTAGCCACTGATGAAGCTGGTTGAATTGGGCATAAACTCTATCTTACTTTTTTATAAATTTATTTATTGACTCACCATGAGAGCAGTTACAAAGCTTTCGGGTCTAAGTCTCGGCCATACAATGAAACACCTGTACCTTCACCAGTGCCCATTCTCCACCCCCAACAACCCCAGTATACCCCCATCCCACACCCTCCCCCTACCTGTGGGGCAGATGATTTCCACATTACTCTCTCTCTACTTTGATTACATTCAATATTTTGACACCAGACCCACCATATTATTTGAGATTTTACCCCAAAACTCAGATGTGCCAAAAAGGCAACAGTAGACAATTTGTTTTCTATTGCTGGTTATGAATAACATATAATATCACGTGGCCACAGTTGCGGTCATGTGATTTTGAAATTCCAAAATTTTAACAATTAAATCTGGAGGGATTTCTGCCAAAACCTGCTGAGTTCCGAGATTTGTTCCTGAGTCTCTGGGTTCATGGCCATTAAGCAGCTTGATCAGGGGCCAGAGAGGCCAATTGTGGGTAGCGACCCGGGGTCTTGTTGGGTAGGGAGGAAAGGGCCGGCTCCACCCCCATCCCATGAGGCCTTGCATGTCTCATCACTGCAGGCCCAAACCTGACTACCCAATGGCCTCTGGAGGATGGTGGTCACTGAGCCACCTGAGGAAACAGGCCAAGGTACAAAACCTATTCCCACCTGGACTGGCCCAGCGCTGGTAACCTACTGTAGGGACCAGATACATTTCTCCCAAAAGCCACTGGGTTCCGAGATTTGTGTTGGAGTCTCTTAGGTCATGGCCGTTAAGCAGCTTGATCAGGAGTCAAAGAGGCTGTTTGTGGGCAGGACTTGGGCTCTAGTTGGGGCAGGGAGGAAAGGGCCAGTTCCACCCCTATCCCTTGAGGCCTTGTGTGTCTCGTCACTGCAGGCCCAACCTGACTGTCCAATGACCTCTGGAGGATGATGGTCAGAGAGCTGCCAGGAGGGAACAGGCAGAGGGACAGCACCCTTTCCCCCCTGCAGAGGCCTGGCGCCAGTAACCTACTGCAGGGACCAGACACATTTCTGCCAAAAGCCGCTGGGTTCTGAGATTTGTTTCTGAGTTTCTGGAATCATGGCCTTTAAGCAGTTTGATCAGGAACCAGAAAGGCCTTGCCTCCAATTATAAAGCTGAGCCAGAGGTGGTTTGTGGGTATGTCTCCCACATACCTAACTTTTGGGCATTTACTTTCTTGGTAAACTTGGCCCCAAGTTGTTGGGGTCTGGCCAAAGGCACAGCAGCAATTTTGGGGTATCTAGAAGTCTGAAGGTACCATCAGGCTGCTGGTACACTCACCTCACAGGTACAGATTGACCTGCTGGTGGCACCATAACCCCTCTTTTGGGAATTAACTGTCTCCCAGGGGCTATGTTGAGATATTTGCCCAGGAGTGACAAGCATTATATTGTTTTTCTCTTTCCCCTGCTACTAGTACATATTAAACAACTAAGTTTACTTCGTATAGGTACTTAGTTATTTGGATAAACATAGTATGAGATGTAGATTCCAAAACTTAGCTCTCTGGGCCCCAAGGGCAAGGGAAGCTTTAACTGTAAATCCCAGACTAGGTCCTTGGGACAGTTCAGCTTTTACCTCCCCTTGGGGATCCTCTCTCTTAAGTCATAACAACTTACATCAAGACCGTATTTTTATGCTTTCTACACTGTCCCATTTTGATGCCAGGGTAGCTTTGCTGCTCGCCCTGGATCCATCCAAGCCCCACATCAGGATCACCCTTTATGGGGTGTTAGGAAGTATGGCAACTGAAGCCTTTCTGTGTTTAAGCAAAGAACATTGCTCTATAGTAAAATATGGAAAGGTTATAGGGAAAATAGAAAAGCTAGTAATTCAATACAAATACATAATCCAGATTCACCAGAAGGTTTCTCATTATAAGTGACCAAGGCTGACTTGGTGGATTTAGTGACTAATACAAAGAAAAGGTTAAAGATAAAAGGGGATTAGGGGGATTACAACTTGGGGGGGCGGGGGAGAAGGGCAATTTACTGATGAACCCTAAAACACTTAGGGTTAATATCCAATAGATTTAATGTATAATACATGTAATATTAAATAAATTGTAAATTATATCCACAATTTGATATCAGTGATATTAAATGATATCAATGATAGCCTGGTTTCTAACTTGTTTCAAGATCAAGAAAAATAAAGAGAAACAGTGTTCTTCCCTGCAACTAACCATTTTTCCCAGTTGAATAATCTATGCCATGGATTGTATTTGATGAGAATCTAGGTTAAAGTCAGCTATTCACCTAGGGGTTAGATTTGATGGCTACTGTACCTTTATCATAGTAGCTAAGTAACTGTTTTATCTTTCAAAACAAGTGACTATTGTCATAACATGCTTATCATGATGCGCTTGTATCTATGCTGAGTATTTTACAAGGTTTATATATCTGAACTTTTATAAATCCTCCCCCCACCCTACCCATCAAAATGCAAAGAAGTCACTCAAAACTCTCGGGTCTAATACTTTATCTATAAAAATGAGAAGTGGTTTGTTCAAGGTTAAACCAGGTCACTGAACTGGATCCACTAAAAAACCTGAATCAAACATCAATTCTTCAAGCGTACATTTTCCTGTAATAACACCTCCTATATCTTAAGAATGTTGTGAAGATACAAGTCATGGAAAGTATCTGGGGGAGAAAGAAGTGTTGTTTACACAACAGAATGGTAATACCATAAATAGGTGTTATGAATGCTTTATATTCTTTTTCTTTTTTTTTAAATTTTTTTATTAGTGAAACACCATGAGGTAAAGTTATAGACTTACAAATTTTTGTGTTTGGGTTTCAGTTATACAATGATCAAGTACCCATCCCTCCACCAATGCCCGTCCTCCACCACCACGGGTCCCAGCATCCCTCCCACCCCCCGTCTCCTCCTTCCCACCCTGCCTCTGTGGCAAGGCATTCCCCCTTGTTCTCTCTCTTTTCTTTTGGGTCCTGTGATTTGCAAGAGAGGCATTGAGTGGCAATTATGTTTGGTCCATAGACTACTTTCAGAATGCTTCTCCCATCCTGAGAGGATCCTCCCAATACCCTTTATTTGGTGCTCTCTTCTCTATCTGAGCTTCCTTTTCCCCTAGCACATGTGGCTGGCCTCCAAGTCATGGAGCAAAATTCCTGGTACTAATCTCAGCCACTCCTGGGTGTTATTCTCCCATTTTGTTGCTTTATGTTCTCCAGATGAATGCAATCTTTCTGTGTCTATCCCGCTCTTTCTGACTCATTTCGCTTAACATGATACTTTCCATGTAGTACCACTTGTATGTAAACTTCATGACTTCGTCTTTTCTAACAGCTACATAGTACTCCATTGTGTAAATGTACCAAAGCTTCTTTAACCAGTCATCTGTTCTTGGGCACTCAGGTTTTTTCCAGATTCTGGCTATTTTAAAGAGCGCTGCAATGAACAAACAATTGAATGCTTTATATTCTTTTAGGATAATCACCCAGTTTTTTATGAGGATAATCACCCAAGATGAAGGTCAAACTATTATTTACCATTCTGCAGCATTGTTTTCTATCACTTATTATTGTGCTTTTAAAATTCTTCAATGTTAGGAGCTGAAGACATGGTACAGGGGTTGAATGTGCCTGCCATGTTCATGACCAACCCATTTGATATTGCACCTCCAGGAGTGACTCCAGAGCACAAGAGCCAAAAGCAAGCCTGAGCACCACCAGGTGTAGCCCAAATATCGTTCCTATACCCAGTCCCCTGGCCCTCCAAAAAAAAAAATTTATCAGTGTGTTTTTACAGTTTGCATGGTTGCTCGATCATATAAGGAGTATTGCTTTCAGTAAGAGTAAGAAACTGCCAAATTCTCCTCCAACAACCCTATACATTTTGCATTCCTATCAGCAATGAAACTAGTCCTGTTGTTCTTAAACCAGTGCTTTCAGTTATAAATTTCCCTCAAATCATAAATATGGCCCACTGAGGCATGCCAGGAGTGATCCCTGAGGGTAAAGCCAGGAGTAAGCCCTGACAAATGCAGCCCAAACAAGCAATTTTTCAATGAAATCTTTTTCAGTATTGGAAATATGTCTTCCTACAGTTTTCTGACCTTTATGTTTTCTAATCAAGGGAAAGCTTTTCATCTTATTGACAATTCTGTAATGTATTTCTTTTGCTGTTCTCCCTTTATTATCTGCATTGGATTTTGAAGATTGCAGATATGAGTAGCTTTGTATAACCCTAGAATGGTAAGAACCTATTGGATTTGTGGGTATATTATTGTGTCACGCATCACTTAACAAAAGGTATATGTTCTGGGGAAAAAAATCTGTGATTGGACAATTGATAGTAGTTGAACATCACCAAATATCACTACACAAACCTAGATACTACAATCTACGACACATGTAGGCTATAATAATATAGGCTCTATATAGTTTGTTACTGAACTTTTACATAATAAGCAACACATGTATGTACTTCACCTCATTTGGGACATTTCCCAACATTAATTCACTTTTTAAAATTTTCTGATAGTATTCTTCATAGTGTCCCAACAGTCATGAACTAATCACTTTTCATTCCTTTTTTGTCCTAAACTCGGTAAAAATAATTTCCCTAAATTAAAATTTTTGCTTCTAACACCTGACATTGGACTCAAATATGTTAACTCTTCTAGTGAGTTTTACAAGTCAGTTATTTTAGTTCAGTTCCAAGAAATCCATTTGGTTTCTTCAGTAGTTATGATCACTCATTCCCATAATAAATTACCTCAAGATATGTATATACCTAAATTATATATATATACACATATATAATTATGCACACACACCTAATACAAATAACTGTAGTGGATGTCGCTCCCATTAATGCACCAGCTTTGATTAGCAACTCAAATGCCGAAAGCAATTTTGCTACTGGTGACATATTTCAAAATGGTGAAACTGAACAAAGTACAATATTCCCTCACTTAAGAGTTAAATTTTTTTTGATAAGTCAAGATTGCATATACAATTAAAAATGTAAAATGAAGTTTTTATAGCAAAACAAACTTACAACCTAGGCTTAAATAATTTCTGTCAATGTTCAATAGCAGACCTTTAAAGAGATCTGTGGTTGAACCAAATTAGATTTATTGGGACTTTTTATTAAACAAGGGATACGACATGCATGGGAAACAAAGATGTCTCAGCATAAAGATGAATAAAAGGGTTTATTATAGCATTTGCATTTCTGCTAGGTGATTTCAAGAAGGGATCTATGGCACAGTTTTCCTCTAGATGACGTGATTTCAGAAATCAAAGTACATAGATTTCTTAGTAATTTTTATTTAGAAAGTAGATGAAAAGAGTGGTCTAAAGCTGTATTTGAAAAACAGTCACTATATAAGCCATAAGGGAATATTTAATCATTGTGGGGGGGGAGGGGGGTTCCATGGTAATCTTGTTTCTATACTCTAACTTGATTAGAATACCCTTATTTTTGCCTTGCTCCATTAATGTCAGCATGGCCCTGTCAGACACTGTTGTATATCTGTGCTGATCAGCAGACCTCAGCCTAGTTGCTAAGGGCTATATCCAACTGGAAATTTTTCTTTCTTATTATGAACAGGATTTCCATAATTATTTGTTAAGACACATAGTCATTTTAACTGAAGTAATAATACAACTTTTTGTTGTATGGTTCTCCATAAGCATCTAGCCCCTACCTCCACTCACTAAAACCACCAATCATTGGATTAAGCAACTCATTCCTTTCCCAAATCACAAAAACACTCTCCTTGGGAGTGAACTATCCCCATGAGAACTACTGTTCTGAATGTGCTAAACCTAACTCCCAAGTAAATATTAAAGATACACATGGCCGATTCTCAAATAACATTGTTTTGTTCAAACTATTCTAACACTGAAGAGAAAAAAACACCCATCAAATCTGAACAAAGCAGTACTGTTATGCAATCTACAAGAACTGACAGACAACACTGAGTAGTTACCTATACTTAAAAGTATGTGTTCAGGGCCAGAGCAATAGTACAGCGGGTACTATTTAGACACCAATTTACAAACAAGTAAAAAAAATCTATTTTATGAAAACTTGAAATCATTTCCCAAAGAAATATAAGACACAAAGGAATGTTTTTCCATTCCCTGTTCATGGATTAGAAGAATCAACTTTATGAGAATTACCATCTTATCTAAAATAATTTACAGAATCGAAATTCCCATGGCATTCTTCAAGGACACAGAAAATCCTAAAATTCATGTGGAATCATAAAATTCCCAGTATAGCAAAAGCAATTCTGAAACAAAAATGGGAGGCATCTTTTGCCAGATTTTAAACCATACTGCAAAGCAATCAATGTTAATCAAAACTGCATAGCATTGGACAAAAGATAGCCTTTCAGATCAATGCAAGAGAACTGAAAGGAAGCACAGAGGTAATCCTAAGATGTGTGGTTGGCCAAGCTACAAAAACGGGGCTAGGTGCATGAAGTGGAGTAAAAAGTACCGTGTCTACATACAGTGCTGGGGGAATGGAATAGTCATGTGCAAAAAAAAAAGAAAGAAAAAGAAAAAATTAGGAACCCATCTCATGTCATACACAAAGGTTCATTCATAGTGCATTTAAGACTGCTATATAAAACCTCATTTTATAAAATATATTGAGGTGACCCCCACTGCCCACTCATGGGGCCCTGGGCAATTTGTTGATGGCGAAGAAACTGTGTGTATCAAAATCATAAATTTCAACATTATTACAAACATATTATCTTAAGTACACAATTTTTTTTCTTTTTAGAAATACATCAAGGAAGTCAGAGAAATGGTGCAGGAATTAAGGCATGTGGCTTGCACGTTGTAGACCCAGTTTCAATCCCCTGCACTGGTCAATCAAGCATCATCAGGTGCAGCCCTGCAAGCCTCGGAGCACCATCAGGGTAGCCCAGATAAGCCTGAGCATTGAAGCCAGAGCAGCTCTGCATCAGCACCAGCCCATTTGGGCCCCTGAACCTTTTGTATACTACTCGGAAGACCCTCCAAAACAAATACATTGAGGACACTTCTGTGATATCAACCTTAGTCTTTAATAACAGTACCCTATTGCTATGAAAACAAAGGCAGAAATAAAAAATGGGACCACTAAATAAATGACAGTGTCAATAAAGTTTCTGTACTCGGAAAGATATGAAGCTTAAAATAACTATACATCCTAATGAGAGAAAATATTCACAAAGCATAAAAAGAGCCCAATTCACACTTTCAAAGCTCCAAAGCACCTGTCTATGGACTGATGGTTAAAGAGCACTGAATTAGACCATTCTTAAATAAATTCTGAGATACAGTCAATAGACGAACGACCTGGCACCTGAACTGCACAGGAGGAAGAGAGTGGCATGGAACGCCTTCAAGAGTGTCAAAGAAGTGGTTAAGAAGATGAAGAACCTCTGGCTCTAGCCACATCTTTTCAACTCTACCATTCTTCCTGCACTAACATACGCCTCAGAGGCCTGGGCCCTATGAAAACAGGATAAGAATGCTATTCAGGTATCCCAAAGTGGAATGGAAAGAGCTATTCTTGAAATATCACATTTTACTCAAGTGAGAGAAGGAATCCAGAGTTCCAACCTCCGTCGACGATCAAGAATCAGGGGCGCTGTCTCATTTGCCAAGGCATCAAAAATCAGATGGACCGGACATGTAACGCGATTTAGAGACGACCACTAGACTAGAGCTGTTACAGACTGGATTCTATGGGATGTCAAAAGAACACATGGCACCCACCTACAAGATGGTCAGACTTCTTTGTCAAAACAAACTGGTGGAGGGATGGGTACTCGATCATCGTATAACAGAAACCCAAGCACAAAAATTTGTAAGTCTACAACTGTACCTCATGGTGTTTCACTAATTTAAAAAAAAAAAAAAAACCAAACAAACGGTTTGAGGCTCTTCGTGTTCCTGGAACGAGCAGACGCCACTGGGCTACACTAGCACGCGAAAGGGACAAATGGAGACGTTACTGGCACCCGCTCGAACAAATCGATGAGCAACGGAATGACAAGTGATACAAGTGATACAAGTCAATGGAACTGTGAACTGAGGTTAAAGTGGAGAAGAAAGAATAGTCCTTAGGACAAAGATAGTGGAATGTTAACACTGCGTGAGAATGATGGAGCAGCACTGTAAGTATACCATAACAACAATACTACTGAAACAGGTCTGGAAGGGAAAAAAAAAAATGACATGCAACTTCACAGAACTCTCACAAAGTTGTGTTTAATGATCTCATCAAAAGTTGACTAAAGTCTGATCTAATGAGTACCCCTCCATAAAACCCCACAAGAAAACTTTGCGGTAAGCTCTGCTAGTGTTCTACTCAAAGTCCCTTTCCCTTTTCCCTTTTTAAAAAAATCTCTTTGGGGGTATGGTGCCACCAGCAGGTCAATCTGTACCTGTGAGGCGAGCGCATCAGCAGCCTGATGGCGCCTTCAGACTTCCAGATACCCCAAAATTGCTCCAGTGCCTTTGGCCAGACCTGAAAAACTTGGGGCAAAATTTACCAAGAAAGTAAACGGCTAAAAGTAAGGTATGTGGGAAACACACCCACAAACCACCTCTGGCTCAGCTATATAATTGGAGGCATGGCCTCTCTGGTTCCTGATTTAACTGCTTAATGGCCATGATCCCAGAGACTCAGAAACAAATCTCAAAACCCAGCAGCTTTTGGCAGAAATGCGTCCGGTCCCTGCAGTAGGTTACCGGTGCTGGGCCAACCCAGGTGGGAATAGGTTTCGTGCCTTGGCCTGTTCCCCCCGACCACCCAGTGGCCGCCATCTTCCAGAGGCCATTGGACATTCAGGCTTGGGCCCGCAGTGACGAAACTTGTTGGGCCTCATGGGATGGGGAGGAGCTGGGCCTGCCCTTCCCACCCCAACAAGATCCCAAGTCATCGCCCATGAACAGCCTCTCTGGCTCCTGATCAAGCTGCTCAACGGCCATGATCCCAGAGACTCAGGAGCAAATCTCAAAACCCAGTGGCTTTTGGCAGAAATCCCTCCAGATTTAAGTGTTAAAATTTTGTAATTTCAAAATCACATGGACCTACTGCAGCTACGTGACATCATATGTTATTCATAATCAGCAATAGAACACAAATTGTCTACTCTTGCCTTTTCAGCAGATCTGAATGTTGGGGTAAAATCTCAAATAATAATGGTGGGTCTGGTCAAAATATTGAATGTGATCAAAGTAGAGAGAGTAATGTGGAAATCATCTGCCCCACAATTAGGGGGAGGGTGTGGGATGAGGGTCGACTGGGGTTTTTGGTGGTGGAGAATGGGCACTGGTGAAGGTACGGGTGTTGCATTGTATTACCTAGACTTAGACCCGAAAGCATTGTAACTGCTCTCACGGTGATTGAATAAGTAAAATTATAAAAAATGAAAAAAAAAGGTGGAGTTCATGCACAATTCAATCGGCTAATCAGTGGCTAAATAAATAGCAGTACTCCTACATAAAAAAAAAAATTGGAAAAAAATTGAAAAAATAAAAATATCTCTTTTATTCTAAGAAGCAATGTGTCTACCTGTAAGCCTGCTTTCTCAGGCTTCCTTGTTGATTAACCCATTTTAACTAGTGAGATGCAAAATGTGATTCTGAGAAACTTTTTGCTTTTCTGATTAAAGAGAAAGGGTACAATGTCTCCTTTATTCCTTTCTTCTTTAAAAAAAAAAAAAAAGAACCTTGAAAGGTAAGTCATCTGTCACGGTCATGGTACTCCCATTGTTCATCGATTTGCTCGAGCGGGCCCAGTAATGTCTCCATCGTGAAACTTGTTGTTACTGTGTTTGGCATATCGAATACGTCACGGGGAGCTTGCCAGGCTCTGCCGTCCGGGCGAGATACTCTCAGTAGCTTGTCGAATTTCCGAGAGGGGTGGAGGAATCGAACTCGAGTCGGCCATCTTGGCTGCGTGCAAGGCAAACGCTCTACCGCTGTGCTATGGCTCCAGCCCAAGTCATCTGTAACGCTGAGGTAATGAGCACAGGCTGAAAACTCTTCAAGATGGTGGGGTATGAGAATCCTGGATGGAATAATTCAGCAGCAGCATCAACACAAGCCAACTACTACCTTCAGAATTTCTTTTAGAAAAACATATGTATTCTTTTTTGTGTGTTGAAACCACTATTATTTGTAGGATTTCCAGTTACCACTAAACAAACTGCCAACAATTTGAGGAAATTGCTACAGATTATTGATGAAATAAAAGAGGTTCATGACAATCAACTACTAGACCCCCCCCCCAAAAAAAACGTGTTCTAACTATAGTATGAGGGAAGAGGATTGTGTTAATTCATTTTATTATTTAGTTTGGGTTTTGGGCCATACCTGGCGATGCTCAGGACTTACTCCTGGCAGTGCTCAGAGGATCATATGAAATGCTGGGTATCAAACCAGGGTTTGCCATGTGCAAGGCAAACACTCTACCCACCGTCCTATCACTCCAGCCCAAAGTTCATTCATTTTTTTTAAATTAGGTGCACTGGAAAGATAGTACAGTGGCTAACCTCAATTTGATTCCCAGCACCCTATATCGTCCCAGGGGTCTCTCTAGGAATGATCCCTGTGAACAAAGTCAGAAGCCTTGAGCTTTAGCTTCTTTAGGATGTGGCCCCCAAACAAACAACAAATTTGGGGGGAGGGAGGGTGGAGTGGGAAGGGGCCCCTGACCACATTGAGCAGTACTCAAAGGATCAAGTAGTGCCAGGGATAGAACCCAGAACTCCCACAAGAAATGCATGCCCTCTAGCCCCTGAAGTTATCTTTACAAACATTCATTTCTTTCAAAGCTAATATATAAAGGTGATAAAACACAGAACACTATATATATGTATATATATATATATATATATATTATTTAGAAGGCAAATGCCAAAAAGTACAATAGAAGTAGTTGAAATGTTTACATCTTGGGAAATTTGAGGCTGGGATAAACATTTCAGGGCTGAAAAGACAGAGATATTAAGGCCTTGGAAATGGCCATGGTTGATGTGACCCTGGAGCACAAAGCCAGGAGTAGCTCAGGCGTCACTGAGTGAGTGTGGTCAACACCCCCCCACCACCACCCCACCCCCGATGCCTACAAAAAAAAAAAATGACTGTTGCTTTTCTTTGTAGACTTCATGTGTTGCTTGATATTCTGATGACCACAAGTACTCTAATTTTTTTTTAATCATCGTGGAAAAAAACTTTTGATTTACATTTTTGTCTTCACACTCAACTAGAACCTCTTTTAAGAAATATGTTTCTCGGGGGTATGGTGCCGCCAGCAAGTCAATCTGTACCTTGAGACAAGTGCATCAGCAGCCTGATGTCACCATCAGACTTTCAGATACCCCAAAATTGCTGCTGCGCCTTTGGCCAGACCCCAAAAACTTGGGGCCAAGTTTACCAAGAAAGCAAACAGCCAAAAGTTAGGTATGTGGGAGACACACACACAAACCACCTCCGGCTCAGCTATATAATTGGAGGCATGGCCTCTCTGGTTCCTGATTGTACTGCTTTATTAAGGCCATGATCCCAGAGACTCAGAAACCAATCTCGGAACCCAAAAGCTTTCGGCAGAAATGCATCCTGTTCCTGCAGTAGGTTACTGGCGCTGGGCCACTCCAGGTGGGAATAGGTTTCGTGCCTTGGCCTGTTCTCTTTGGTGGCCTGGTGACCAACATCCTCCAGAGGACACTGGACAGTCAGGTTTGGGCCTGCAGTGACGAGACACGCGGGGCCTCACCAGATGGCTCCAAAGGCAAAAGGACTTAACCCAGAGCCTGGCAGCTTGCGGCAGAAAAGTGAACGGACCATTCGTTAAACTACAGCGCCATGCCTCCCTGGGAAGGAAAGGGTGTTGCTCCCTTCTGCCTTCCCCACCCCTCCCCCGCCCAGCAGCAAGGTAGCCGCCACCTCAGAGATTATAGGAAAGCCAGGTATGAGCTGGCGGTAAAGGGGCAACTGCAGTCTCATGGGAAGGGGGATGGTACCAGCTCATCCTTCACGCCCTACTGAAGTCACGAGTTGCCCCCCACGAGCGGCTCTCTGGCACAGCCATAACACCAGACGCACAGAAACCAATCTCATAATTATCTGGCTCTTTGCAGAAATCCAAAATCACGAGGCCGCTATTGCGGCCATGCAAGATTATATGATTCTCATAACCAGCTATAGAAACAAAGTATTTCACAATGCCTTTTCAGCAATTCTAATTGTTGGGGGGGAATTCTAAACAATAATGGTGCATCTTTTGTCGAAATTATGAATGTAATCAATGTAGAGAAGAGTTAAGTGGAAATCATCTGCCTCACAGGCATTGGGAGGGGTGGGAGGGGGGTATATTTTGGGGTTCTTGGTGGCGGAAAATGAGTACTGGTGTTTGATCATTGTATGACCGAGACTTAAACCTGAAAGCTTAGTAACTTTTCCCACAGTGATTCAATAAATAAATATAAGAAAAATAAATAAAATTATGGAAAAAAAAAGTAAGGTGGGGTCCATGCCCAATTCAATCAGCTATTCAGTGGCTGAATAAATAGCAGTACTCCTACATTAAAAAAAAAGAAGAAGAAAAAAAGAAAAAAAGAAATATGTTTCTTCTGGGGCCAAAGAGATACTATAGCAATTAGGGTACTTTCTTCACACCCAAGTTTGATTCCCAGAAACCGATATGGCCCACCGAGCTCGCAGGAGTCCTGAGTACTAAATGTATGCCTTCTCTTTATTAAGATCAGCTTAAAAGTTTTAAGTAATGCTGCCAGCTTCTCACAATAATTAAACATTTAGTTTTAACTGAAATGTATTTTACACAATTTGAGAGATATATTCTTTAAAATCAGGAAACTCTGGTTTCACTTTCCTATAAATAAAATAAAATAAAAATAAAAATAGTGGTCTACATATACTGGCTCAGGAGCCTGGAAATAGCTAGTGAGGACTGAGTAAGGATTCTAGAACCTCCAATCCTGTTTCCACTAGACCAGCTCTGCTCTATTTGCCATATCTGACACAAGACTAAGAAGAGTTCCACTCATTTAAAACATTTAAAATCACTGGCATAAGAATCTGGAAAAAACCTGAGTGCCCGAGAACAGATGACTGGTTAAAGAAACTTTGGTACATCTATATAATGGAGTACTATGTAGCTGTTAGAAAAGATAAAGTCATAAAATTTATATACCAGTGGTACTACATGGAAAGTATCATGCTAAGTGAAATGAGTCAGAAAGAGGGACAGACATAGAAAGATTGCATTCATCTGGGGAACATAAAGTAACAAAATAGGAGACTAACACCCAAGAACAGCTGAGATAAGTATCAGGAGGTTTACTCCATGGCTTGGAGGCCAGCTGCACATGCTAGGGGAAAAGGCAGCTCAGAGGGAGAAGGGAGCACCAAATAAAGGGTGTTGGGAGGATCCTCCCAGGATGGGAGAAACATGCTGAAAGTAGACTATAGACCAAACATGATTGCCACTCAATGCCTCTTTTGGAAACCACAGCACCCAAAAGGAGAGAGAGAACAAAAGGGAATGCCCTGCCACAGAGGCAGGGTGGGATGGGGGGGACAGGGGATGGGGGGGTGGAAGGGATCCTGGGATCATTGGTGGTGGAGAATGGGCACTGGTGGAGGGATGGGCACTTGATCATTGTATAACTGAAACCCAAGCACAAAAATTTGTAAGTCTACAACTGTACCTCAAGGTGTTTCGCTAATAAAAATTTTTAAAAATAAATAAATAAATAAATCACTTAATCACTTAAATAAAATCACTGGCATAATAAGGACAGCTGAGTTTGAGCAGTGAATCAGATTTAAATCAAGTTTAGTTTAACATGTGTTCTGTCTGCCTTTTTAATTTACAAGGCCAGGGAGATAACTCACATGGGCGACAACTTACATGGTACAGTACATGCCTGTCACATACAAGGTGAGCATACATAGCACTGCATTAACACCAGGAGAACACGGTGCAGAGTGACTCAAGCAAAGCTGAGCGGACTCTGGCGCTCACCCCCAGCACCACAGGCCATGTCAAACCCTGCCAGGAGTTATTCCAGGCCCCTGAGCACTGACAAGTGTGGTCCCAATTAAAAGTTATTCTTAAATAATAATTTAATATACAAGCATTAAATGCATATAAACATCCAAACTGTCCACCTCTCTTTTAAAAACCTTGCAACAAAGAGACCACATACCTAAGTCCGTTTCACCTATCTAGTGCCATCACAACTGGCAACTGTGCATAGAAGTAGGATTCCATGCAAAAGAAACAGCACAGAACTGTGGAAAAACAAAACACTAAACTAGAACTGTTCAGATGCAATAGATATGTCAGATAAAGTAAACAAATAACCAGGAAATCAAGTGGCTTAATACACCAAAACAAATTTCTACCTAGCATATGTCCAGCAGGAATATGTATGATTCTGCTCTACAATGTCCAACAAGGGACCCAGGTTGGCTGAGGCTCTAACATCTTCAGTATCACTAGCTGGAGCAGAAAAGAAGAATCAATTTCACTTCTTTACCCCTAAGTGACACTGGTCACTGTCATATTTTATTGCCTATAAATAATCAAATGGTTTCAATTAATTAAAGAACTGGGAAATCTAAGAGAACAAATGGAATATTAGGGAAGCATACACAATCTGCAGTAAACTAATTTTCTCAGTCTTTGTTAGACATATGAGACCATCTTCTTTTTCAAGATTCTGAAGAGAATCAAATGAAATAACATGCATTAAAGAATTCTGACAAGCTCTAAGGAGTTACACAAGCTTAAATGGATCAGGGTGGAATTAACCTGTCGTCACCTCTACACACATACCCTTGCAGAAGGATAAGTCAAAATACATATTCTGGAGGCCACAGAATTTAATGCTGCTTTTGTTTTAACTATACCAGTCAATCCACCTGTGTTCAAGGGACCTCACTACCCCAGTGTCTTGCTAGTCTAGATCAAATAATTAAACTGCATGTGGAAGATTTTATTTTCCTGCAACATCTTCCAACCCACATAGTCTTGTTTAATGTAACCTTAACAGTTCTCTCATCACCTGGTAGGGGCTATGTATCCTTCCTTGAACTCAGGGAGACCTTGGTGGCTACTTCAAGAATATGGGAGAAGTGATGTTAAATGAATTCAAAATTAGGCATAAAAGCACCATGCACTTCTCTTGTTCTCTAGAGAAGCTCATTCTTAGAAACCAGTTGCCAAGCAGTCAAGCTGAAATAAGCCTACATGAGAGACTACACCAAGAGGACACAAATGCTGCTATCCTACAACTACCTGAGGTTTCAGTTGACACCCCAAATCGACCTCCAGGCGGGTGAATAAAAACACCTGATATTGACTCAGTAACATCAATAATATTGAATTACTATCACAAAACAAAGTAAACCAATAGTTACGAATTATTACATCTCAAATATACACTAAAAGAAACAATTTGGGGAAACATTAAGGCACCGTAATGATAATAATTCAATAGGCAAAAAGAAACAAAATAAAATAGGTAAGATAGAAGTTTATTTCTCCTTGAAAGTTGAGACAGGCAATTCAGGGATATTATCCTTCCTGGAAGGAACTCAATCTCTACCACATTTCTATTCACCAAAACCAAGGGATCCATTCCAGAACACAAGACAGCTGTTCAAGCTTCATCTATTATATCTACATTTCAGCTAGCAAGAATGAAAAATAGGAGAGGAGATAGGTATACCCCATTCTTGTAACATTACTTCCTGAGCGCAGAGTCAGGAGTAACCCCTGAGAATGCCAGGTGTGACCCAAAAAGCCAAAAAAAAAAAAAAAAACCCTGGGACTATTCTTTATTGAGATTATTTCTGTTGCCATGGCCTAATAAGTAAGATGCCATATAGACATATCCCACCACATGCATACTTCAAAATTCGATTTACAATTTGTTCAGGAGTGCAAGGGCAACTACAGCATAACTATCTTAAAAACTCTAGCAATGTATTCTCCGTTAAACTTTCAACTCTGGAGACTGATATTAGATCTTTCAGATTAAACAAAATCAAGTCTTTATACAGCATCAACTTTTCTTACTGGGAGTATAATTAAAATAACACTCTAGCATTTACGAAATCAACAATCCCTCAAAAAGGAAGTATCTCCTTTTTACAGAAATATTTCCTGTAAAAATAGCAATATAGCCCAGTGAGCCTTCCCATGTTTCCCTGGGAAAGGAATAAACTAAAATCTAAAGTTCTGTCTTATTATATTTAAGTAGGTTCAACCTGTAACAGGTTTTCATGAAGATTAAATGCAATTACACATGTGAAAGTGTTTCATAAACAGGAGTTTTATATAAATATAAAGTTATGCACCTTCAAAGCTATCACTCCAATAAAGACACTGATTCAACAAAATGAAAATCTTTAAAAAATTTTAACAATGTATAAATACACATAAAATCTATATGTAATAGTCCAACAAAATTTATATACACTTACAACAGAATTTAAATGCCTTTAACAGTTCTACTGTATAGTTATTGCTTTCTAAAAGAAATACCATTGATACAAATGCATGATTTATAATATCCCAATTATAGCAAGAAAAATAGATTCATAAAATGTTTCTGTGGCACTATGCCAAATATTACAACTATGCTCAATATGACATAAGAAAAATACTCTTTTAGTGGTAAAAGATAGAATTCATTAGGCCAAGGACCACTCAAGAGTTTCTAGGAAGTTTCAAAGTAAAATCGGCTTTCTTTTCAAAAAATACAAAGAACAGCAGCAGTCTCTAGGTATCCCTTAAACCAAACCTATGAAAAATCCACTTGCATACTAAGCCTTAACTATATAACTTTGTTACAAATGAAAATAAATAAAATGTTTGAACTAGCTAACACAACTGGACCAAATTTTGTTTTCACCAGCCTGTGGATGACTAGGATGAGAACTTTCACCATGTTTTACATACATTAAATCGTAACATTAACAATTACTTCACACTTATAAATAAATCAAAGTGCTCATTCTTACCATAAAAGCAAAACTTTCTTCTGAAAATATTCTATTAGAAATAATATGTAAACATAAAGACTTTTGAGACAGCCCGAGAACACATTCTATGTTCTAGGGATCAAAATGCAAAGGTCATTGTTATATATGTACACAAATACACACTCACTAATTTGACATATATGGTTATTACATGACTATACATATACAAATTTATGCCATGAATCAAAGATTGACAATTTTTCTAACAGAACTATACTTTCAAGCTAGAAAAAATTTTTGAAAAAAATTTCTTGTGAACTTTTAAAGTGGAAAAACAAACCAGTACTCTTCTTGACAACAATTTACTAAGCTCTAAAAGGTTCAGTTAAGAATCTCTTCATTTATTTCCCAAATGTAACGAAACACAAATTTTCTCAGTCTTCATGAAGTCTGATCATCTCCAGTGCTCTGCAAAAAAGAGAGAACTCCTTATTTTAAAAATTAGGAACACATTCCATAATCCTAAGAAAAGGTGACTACTATATTCAATGATTCAATCACATTACATAGCTGCCATATTGAAGAAATAAAACAAAGGATCCATCAAGATAGCCAGCATCTCACTCTGATTTTTGAAGTGTACTACAAGGTGACATATCATTCCCCCTACTAACCACTATGCAGGCTCTGTCAGACTCAAGATTCAATTTCACCCACATTCAACGTCTTTCACCATTAAGGATAAACATGACAGTTATATAAGCAGTCATTTTGGGATCATGCTGAAATCCCTCAGAATTTCTGAGAATTGGTCTCTACAACCTGTATAGGACAGTATAGGTTAGTTAAGCCCCAACTCTGTAAATCCCAATTTTATCTATTCTTAAGAAATTAATCTTTTAGAGCCTGAGTTATCTAATGTAATCCTTGCACCAATATTAGCATCATTAGAAAACTGTTAAAAATGTGAACTGAGACACCGCCCCAAATCAGCTTGTGAAAAGCTCTATTGTTATAACCTAGCAATCTGTAATTCATTTTTTTTCTAGGTGATTCTGATATATGTCCAAGTATGAAAACCACTGTCCTAAAAACATTACTTGTCCAATTTTCAACACAAGGCTGTAAAATCTTATTACTACAGACTTATCAATGTACTCAAGAGATTAAACTAATAACTACCTATAAAAAATCATCCTCTCACTTAAAATCCTGATTTAAATCACTGTAGAACTAAAGTAAAACCTCTACGTTCTGAAAAATAAATAAGAACATTTTAAAACAATCTTCAATGATACAGATGTATATTCTAATGTTTATTTAGAACCACTTTAATAAAAAGCAACTTAACTAAGGGTAACCTTATTGTTGCTTGAGCGGGCCCAGTAACATCTCCATTGTGACCATTGTTACTGTGTTTGGCATACTGAGGAGTTTGCCAGGCTTTGCCATGCACGCGAGATACTTTGGGTAGCTTGCCAGACTCCCCGAGAGGGGTGGAGGAATGGAACTCGGGTCGGCCATGTTGGCTGCTTGCAAGGCAAACACCCTACCCGCTGTGCTATCATCCATGAGTTTACTCCTATAGTTTTCAAATAATTTCAGGATACCGACAATACATTATTAGGATGTTCTACAAGCCCCCCCAAAAAAAAATAAAATAACCTTGTTATTTTGTATTTAAGTTCTTTAAAATCTTACTTTTTAAGTATTTCATAAAAACAAACAGATTTTTTTTAAATCACTAACCACATTAAAATTATACTCATGTCCAGAAAACACTTACTCGTCTTAAAAACTGCTTTCCAAGGTAAGAAGTTGCCATACTGGTTAAATTCTTTCTGCTGCCCACTTTGCACCTGATATAGCCATACAGGTTTGCACCCTGGAGCACCACACCCATGATAACCACTGCCTGGGATAGAGAAAAAAATAAAGGTTACTGACTAAAAGTAATTGATCTTTCCCTAGCCACAAATGTAATGAAGGAGATAAGGAGGTACTGCAAAGTGAAGACTGCCAATGAGATGCCCTAACTCACCACAATAGACCTATTCAATTTATGCTCTGCATAACATATGTAACCTATCCAGTATGGGGTGGGGAGTTGGGGGGGGGGAGGGGGGTGGCGGTGCACGTGAGGATCAAACCTGGAAAAGGCCATATACAAGCCAAGCTCCCTACCAGCTATACTATCTCTCTGGCACCTCTTATTCCATTCTTACATAGGCACACATTTGCAGCCCTGGCTGTCTAACTGAAAATAAGCTCGTTTTACCCATGGTACCATCCCAACCTTTAGGTTATTAAAGGGATGATCTCCTACACTCACAAAACTCAAAACAAATAACCAACTCCCAATCAGCAGCTTGGGAGAGCTGAGAAGTCCCACGAAGAAGACATACGGATGGCCAGCAGGCAAATGAAAGTGTTCATCATCTTTAAATATCAAGAAAATTTCAAGATGAATTTAGCTCTATTCATCTATTCATCATCACTACCTCCACAATTAAAAAAACAAAAAAACAACAACCTCTCCCATTATGTAAGATAAAAGAAACAGTAAATAAGAACAACAAATGGTAAGTCGCTGGAACTGAAGATTTTGTCTACAGAACTCATCTCATGGCTGGGGGTGTGGGTGGGTGGTAGTGACCCTGGGACACTGGTGGTGGGAAGTGGGTTCTCTCATAATGGACGTGGTACTGAAATAATGTATGCATAATTAACAGTATTATAAAACCCAGTACCTCAACAAAAGCGGTTTTAAAACAGAGAAAAAGAAAATATTATCTTCTAAAATGTAAGGGAAAGAAGTTGTGACACGAATCAGCCAAGTCAACATTTAAGAAAAGAGCAAGAGGAAAATAATATATTTTGGAAAAAGAAAAAAATCACCCAAAATAAAATTTAGCCTGTTAGGAAGAAAAGGAAGAAACATGCAACATCAGGAGTATATTATATATTTAAAGACACAGTGATTCAATAAAAAAATTTATTTAAAAGGAATAGGAGCAAATATAAAAGTGGTCTTTTCATTCTCATTTATAGTCTGTAATTCAAAAAACCAATAGAGATGAGGGGCCAGAGCAATAGTATAGCAGGGAGGGTGCTTGACATGCACATGGCCAACCTGGGCTCAATCCCTAACATCCAGTATGGCCTTCAAAGCACTGCCAAGGACTAATTCCTGAGTGCAGAGCCAGGAGTGACCCCTGAATATCGTTGGGTGTGGCAGGAAAAAAAAATGGATGCAAGAAGACAGGAAAAGCAGGAGAAAATATCAGCACTAACTTTACCACATTTAATTGCAGGCAATTATTTTAAACAGTTCTTCATTGATTAAAGAGGGTATAACACAAACATACAAAATAGTAAGAGCTAGAAAAACTAGAACAATGAAAATGGACGATCAATTTTCCAACTCTACCACAACAGTATTCATGTTTATGCACATACACAGAAAAGGGAAATCTATATAGCACAATAAACACTTTTAAAAGGGAAATACAATAAAGGCCAAAATGTATCTTACATCGATTTGCTCGAGTAAAGGCCCTCCCGTTGATCATCGATTTGCTCGAGCGGGCCCAGTAACGTCTCCATTGGAGACTTTGTTGTTACTGTGTCTGGCATATCGAATACATCACGGGTGGCTTGCCAGGCTCTGCCGTGTGGGCGAGATACTCTCGGTAGCTTGCCGGGCTCTCCGAGAGGGGCGGAGGAATCGAACTCGGGTCGGCCATGTTGGCTGCGTGCAAGGCAAGCGCCCTACCGCTGTGCTATCGCTCCAGCCCTTATATATGTTAAATTAAATAAACTCATGTATTAAAGAATTAAGACAGTTGGGGTTACAATACAAAGAGAACACAGACACCTAGGAGCGAAGGAGAGAGGCCCCAGACTACACAACTTTACCCACAAACTGATGGGACTTTCAGAAGCTCTGCTGTTTCAGTGACCAAGTATGTGGTACTTTATTATGGCAGCCCGAGCAAACAAATATAGTAAAAAAAGACCAATCAGCTTGCTAGCTGAAACCCTCCAGTAGTCTAACTGCAGGAAGCCACCACGCCTTGAAAAAGCCCAAACTAGCAACATAGAAAAACGAGGTCATGAAATCTCCCAGAGATGCCTTAAGAGACCCCACATACCAGCTGTTTCCTGTCAGAAGACACCAAGCCAAACCTCATAAACAAGCCCTATCCTAGCTCCTAAACTAGAGAAACTTGTGAGAGATTATAAAATGACTATCATTAACTCATTACAGTTTGAAAAAATTATATAAGCAAAAGATGATCAAGATAGGTTCTAAATTCCCAAAGACTACTATGGGATGGGGGGAGAGTAAAGGAGGGAAGGAAACTGGGGACACTGGCAGTGATATATATATATATATATATATATATACAAGGTGAAGGTGGAGCGATAGCACAGCGTTAGGGCGTTCGCCTTACAAGCGGCCAACATGGCCGACCCGAGTTCGATTCCTCCGCCCCTCTCGGAGAGCCCGGCAAGCTACCGAGAGGATTCGATATGCCAGACACAGTAACAACAAAGTCTCCAATGGAGACGTTACTGGGCCCGCTCGAGCAAATCGACGATCAACGGGAGGGCCTTTACCTTACCTTACCTTAAGGTGAAGGGAAGGGTGTTGGAACATGGTATGACTGAAACCCAATCATGAACAACTTTGTAATTGTGTATCTCACTGTGACTCAATTAAAAAATAAAATGTAAAAGAAAATGTAAAAGAAAAAAAAAAGACTACTATTAGCACCAAACTAACCTAAAGATATTTGACTAAAATTTAATGAGCATTCCTATCCAGGATGTTGTAAATAGGATCATCTCTGTACAAGGTAGACTAAATAAAAATTCTAATGCTAGGCACTTTACAATTGCTAAAATGGTATCAAGACATACTCATTAAATAAAGAAATGCAGAGTTGGGGAACAGGATTAAGGAAGTACATGGTGAAGCTACCTTTTCAAAATGTATGGTGGCACTGTCCTCCCATTGTTAATTGATTTGCTCGAGTGGGCACCAGTAACGTTTCCATTGTGAGACTTCTTGTTGTTACTGTGTTTGGCATATCGAATACACCACGGGAAGCTTGCCAGGCTCCGCCATGCGGGCGGGATGCTCTCGGTAGCTTGCTGGGCTCTCCAAGAGGGACGGAGGAATCGAACCTGGGTCGGCCACAGAGAAGGCAAACGCCCTACCTGCTGTGCTACTGCTCCAGGCCCAAAATGTATTGTAAATGTTAAAATTGTTATAATTATTTTAATTATAATTACCCATCAGACATGAATTTGTTAATAATTCTATATTGATACTCACCAACCACTTTACTCTGAAAGAGAAGAGAGCAGTAAAGGCAAATACCACCCACAGCACTGGACAGACAATAAGTCCTAGCCAAAAGATCCTTGACTCTGCTTCTGAAACGGTTTTACTCTCTTGAGAAGATGCCTACGAAAGAACATGAACTTAATCACTGCATTTATAGTATTTTCCAGTAAAAAATTTAAAACTTTTAATGAAAAACATCTTACCCTCAAATTCAAATTAATGAATCCAAGTCCTAAATTAGAACATTTATTATTTAATTTTAGTAACGAACTTTAGTGTACTTTAAAGAACTTTTTTTAAAAGCTGGACCAGAGATAGCTCAAGTGGTGAGCTCTGATTCCCACCCGAGCATTTCATACCCCCTAAGCAGTGCCAGCTATTATCTGTGTGGCCCTTATAACCTAAGCACTAGCCCATAAAGTCCATACTGCTGCACCAAGCAACATCCTGGAGAGTCTCCAGCTCCCTATACCCCAGCACTGCTGGGGAAGATCCCTATTATACAAGTATTTTTGAAAGAATATTGCATTTTCAAGATAATCTGTCATGATTAAAACAATAAAGATATTTTCTGAGAAACTTTAGTTCTATTTTTATTGCACTTATATAATTTACTCTTAAGAAAAAACTGAATTAAAAATCAAGGCTATCATTAGCCCAGAAACTAAATGTCTCAATCAGAGATTTAAAAAAAAACAAATGAAAGTGAGGAATTCTGTACCAGTGGGCACAATGTCCAACACAAGAAATTTGAAAGACTTGTAAGTCATTTTCAAGGTAGATTTTAACAGAAAGGGATATGCAGTCATTGAACATAACGTTCCTTTGAAAGGGTAACTGTCAAGGTCCTTCCAAGGACAAAAGCAATTTAATTGGCACCATCTGCAAAAATTATGCCTTCTTCCTCTAAAGCTGACTTCCTTAGGAAATTTGAATGTTTACTATAGACAAGTAGGCTAACTCAAAACAAACCCGTCTCCCCTAAAGAACAGACTGCTCTGATAAACTGAGATTTTCTATACAGTCCCAATTATTCTTAAGAGAACCATAAAAGCAAGAACAGACCAGTTACTGGAAACAATTATCTGCTGGACATAGAACAGAGGTTCCCAAACCTATGTTGCCTACAGCCTACGATGGGGGTGGGGGGGGGGGAGGGCGGGGGATGAACCACTCAGTGCCCTCTTGGAAATCGACCTTCTTTAGGTAAATAGACAGAAAGCACCAGCCATTTGCATACAAGGCTACTATTTCTTCCCCAGCCTCTGTGAGAGACAGTATCTCCCACTATGAGAAACACTAAATAGAAAAGTCTCTGGAGACATCAGGCAAGCAGCACAAAGCTGAGGGTCACAAGAAAGAGATGCTTCCTCAGATGCAACTCCCAGTAAGCAGCTTCACATGCTGCATAAATCCTGACCCAAAGTCCTCCTAGAGGATTCTTTGCTATTTCCAGTCAAGGTTAGATATAAAATTATAATGTTTTAAAAGTACCATCTGCTTTCAACATGCATCTCCCATCCTGAAAGTAGCCTATGGACCGAACATGATTGCCACTCAATGCCTCTTTTGCAAACACCCAAAAAGAGAGAGAAAACAAAAGGGAATGCCCTGCCACAGAGGCGGAGGGGGGGGCCGGGGGGGGGGGGGAGATATTGGGATACATGGTGGTGGAAAATGAGCACTGGTGGAGGGATGGGTATTTGATCATTGTATAATCGAAACCCAAGCACAAAGATTTGTAAGTCTACAACTGTACCTCATGGTGTTTCACTAATAAAAATATATTTTAAAAAAAAGTACCATCTGATTTAGTGTAAACATACCAACCGATATGGGGAAGTGCTGTTGATCTTAAACATGCCATCCTTAAATATCCAAATGTAATGTAAATGTAAATAACAATTTACATAGAGTTAATTGAAAAGACACTAACAGTAACAAAAAGACGGCCTACCTTCCTGGACTCAAACACCCAATGGCTTTTTCCATCTTCATCAATATGATTCCACCAACGCAGACCAACCATTAATCTACCTGTGACATTCTGACAAACACACAAATTTCAAAGGCATTACTTAATGACTTATTCTATGTCTTAGTGTTTCAACAAACAAAAGTCTTCAGCATTGTCTTCATTAACAGTCAGATAATGATCATCTACAAATCCAGCAGATTTGGTAGTGACAAGGTAAGTATATTTTATAAACATGACCCTTCACTTTTTCCTGGTGAAATCATAAAGGTAAAGGTAAAGGCCCTCCCGTTGATCGTCGATTTGCTCGAGCGGGCCCAGTAACGTCTCCATTGGAGACTTTGTTGTTACTGTGTCTGGCATATCGAATACTCTCGGTAGCTTGCTGGGCTCTCCGAGAGGGGCGGAGGAATCGAACACGGGTCGACCACGTTGGCCGCTTGTAAGGCGAATGCCCTACCCGCTGTGCTATCGCTCCAGCCCATATCATATCCTTTCTCTAATTCCTTAAATACTTTGCTCTTTAATTTACTGGGAGTTTTTTCTCCCTCTACTCCTATGACTGCATCCTCACTGACTCCAAAAATGGTTGTTATGAACTGAATATTTGTGTCTCTTTTTTGTTCATGTTGAAACTCTGCCTAGCTCCATACGATAAAACTATTAAGAGATGGAATGTGGGACCAGAGATGTAATATAGTACAGTGGATAACGTATTTGCTTTGCACACATCTGACCCAAATTCAATCCCCAGCATCCTATACTCTCCCCTGAACTCACAAGAAGTGATCCCTGAGCAGAGTCAGGAGTCCCTAGGCACCACTGGGTGTGTACGCCATCCCCCTACCCCCACCCTGACAGAAAAAAATAAATAAAGAGATGATTACCATTACATCTAGAAGTGTCAAGAGAGGGCTTGTTTCTTTTAAACTCCCTACCCCACCACCACCAAGCAAGTATACAGAAAGTTAGCAATTTGAAATACATAAGGCTCTCACCAGAAGTCAATCATACTGACACCCCAATCTTGGAAATAAATTGAGAAATAGATTCCTGTTATTTATAAATCACCTATCTATGGTACTATTATAACATTCCAAACTTACTAACACAATAGTTCTGGGCACAGTCCTTCATCGGTATCACACATAAGCAATTTCTTTTTCTTACTAATGTAACTTTAATAGCTTTCCTGTGTATTTCAATGTGCTGGTAATAAAACAGTGTCTAACAAATACATCTTTCTCCCAATGAAATTTCAAGTGTACTGTGTAGAAGAAGCTAACAAAAAAGGCAAAATGCACTATTACCAACTGTGTTATAAGGGAAAATGGAAGTTACCTTAATAGGCTTCCAGGGAAATTAAATTTAATCTTTGAGTAAGATAATGACTCCCTGGTGAATAAACATTTGGAATGAAATTTAATGGGTACACAGGAATCAGTAACACAGGAAACTTTTCATTAATGCTGTGGAGTAACATACTGGAGCTAATGTGAATTCAGATAGGCAAAAAGAAAAAAAAGTTTTTTCCTAACTGCTGGATGAAATTTAGAATATATTTAACTTATAAATGTAAACGATGAACCATAAGTAAAGTAAGTAAAGGCCCTCCCGTTGATCGTCGATTTGCTCGAGCGGGCCCAGTAACGTCTCCATTGGAGACTTTGTTGTTACTGTGTCTGGCATATCGAATACTCTCGGTAGCTTGCCGGGCTCTCCGAGAGGGGTGGAGGAATTGAACTCGGGTCGGCCATGTTGGCTGCGTGCAAGGCAGACGCCCTACCCGCTGTGCTATCGCTCCGATGAACCATAATAAAATTAATAATATCCATAACTCTACAATAAAAACAGTAATTTTCATATTGTACTATGATACGGATATCACAAAATACTGTTTATGATTATCACTGCTTTGAAAGTAATCAGATGTGCTGTTAGATCATGGGATTTAACACATTTGTAAAGTATATACTATTGTAGCACTGTCCTCTCCTTGTTCATTGATTTGCCCAGGGCACCAGTAACATCGTCTCCATTGTGAGACTTGTTGTTACTATTTTTGGCATATTGAATACAACATGGGGAGCTTGCCAGGCTCTGCTGTGGGGGCAGGATACCAGATACTCTCGGTAGCTTGCTGGGCTCTCTGAGAGGGATGGAGGAATCGAACCTGGGTCAGCCACGTGCAAAGCAAACAAACGCTCTACTCGCTGTGCTATCGCTCCAGGGCTGGAGCGATAGCACAGCGGGTAGGGCGTTCGCCTTACAAGCGGCCAACATGGCCGACCCGAGTTCGATTCCTCCGCCCCTCTCGGAGAGCCGGGCAAGCTACCGAGAGTATTCGATATGCCAGACACAGTAACAACAAAGTCTCCAATGGAGACGTTACTGGGCCCGCTCGAGCAAATCGACGATCAACGGGAGGGCCTTTACCTTTATATACTATTACCAAATTAAAAAATTTTTTAATGTTCTAATTATGTTTCACTATAAATGCTTTCTTTATAATCTTAATTCTTTTATGTTTTAAAAATATTCAGCTTGTGATTCTTATTACTACTGATTTTGTCCTTGAAGCAAATAAAACAAAAAGGTGAAAAATAAATAACAGAAGCATCATTCATAATTTTGTAGGATTGTGAAAAATCTACAACTAACAAAAAAGATTAATAATCCTCTTTTATAATGGTGCAGGAGGCAAAAGAACATATCAGATGAAGTACTGGATGAGAAAAAAGAAAATAAAATCTGTGGGTTTAATGGGATTTGATTGAATAATTAGATACGGGGTAAGAAGAAGGTATCTCACCCATCCTGGTCTGCTCAACTAAAAATAATGCCACACTCTATGAAAGGAAAATGCTGATGGGGGAAGAGCAGCATTTGGGGCTAGAGAAGGACAAGGAATATTTTTTAGCTGAATCTGAAGTGCTTTCAAGATAGTAAAGTAAAAATATCACGAAGACGTAGAGGTAGGTCTGAAGCTGTGAGGACCAATATGCAGTAGAAATACAGGTCCAGAGACAATCTAGCTTTAGGGTAAGCAATCAAAATCAACTATGATAGATACCATTTAGAAAAGGATTATAGAGAGAAGGATTATAGAGAGAATGGATTATATAGAGAGGGCTGGAGCGATAGCACAGCGGTAGAGCGTTTGCCTTGCACACAGCCGACATGGCCGACCCGAGTTCGATTCCTCCGCCCCTCTGGGAGAGCCCGGCAAGCTACCGAGAGTATCTCGCCCGCACGGTAGAGCCTGGCAAACTCCCTGTGACATATTCGATATGCCAAACACAGTAACAACAAAGTCTCCGATGGAGACGTTACTGGGCCCGCTCGAGCAAATCGATGATCAACAGGAGGGCCTTTACTTTACTTACTATAGAGAGAAAAAGAGAAAGACTTGAGGATAAAATTCGCATTGTAGAAATGTTAACACAAAAGAATAGCAAAAGAGAAAAGCTGAAAAAGATGACCAAGATTTATAGGCATATTCAAAAAACAGCTCTTGGAGTATTTTCAAAATCTTCATTATCCTATTTTCCAATTCTTTAGTAGTTTTGCTATTTTCTCAAGCTCATTGTTTTTGAAACTCTCAGATCACTGTCTAACAATAAAAGTCTCTAGTGTATGTTGAAATGTTTGTGTCTAAAACTCAAATATCACTACTTTGTAAATCACAGTTCTTTAATTAAAAAAATAAGTCTCTGGTCTATTGTTTTTCCTCTAGATTCAACCTTAAGATACATTCTCATGTAACACTCATCTGTCAGGTTTATTAGAGTCCTAACACCTTCTCAAAGCTCGAGTGCCGATGATCACTGTAATCATGACTAAGTAACAGAGAGACTGGGAGAGATCTGACTGAAAGGCATAGAACAAGGTCTTCAAAGCTGGAGGTCTTGAGTTTGGAGGTCATTATCCTGGTATCATGTACCACTCCCCACAATACCATCAAGTATAGTTCTAGTTGTCCT
Organism: Sorex fumeus; assembly: GCF_029834395.1. Classification (NCBI taxonomy): domain Eukaryota; kingdom Metazoa; phylum Chordata; class Mammalia; order Eulipotyphla; family Soricidae; genus Sorex; species Sorex fumeus. The sequence continues at coordinate 22,411,355 of NW_026606093.1, forward strand.
AAATACTGTAATACATATATGATATATAATTGTTTATTACAATATAGTACATAATAATTTCGGGCTGTAGCATGAAAATAACATCAGATTAAGTGTTGCTGGACTCTTGAGCACCAACAAGAAGGTGATTTCCTCCTTGCCCACAAAAACAATGGACAGAAGTATCTACAACTGCAACTTTTGTTTGCAACTTTTGTTTTCTTTTCAAGATATCTAGTACCAATTCTGAAAACTCTTTTAACTTCTAGCTTTGTTACAGTGGTCTAGTAAACACAGCTACTTTGTACAATTTACTTGGATTTTCTTCACAAAGATATTTAATCAATTTTTGAAAATGTTCTATAGAACAAGACTTTATCTTTATACATGTAAGTTCTAAACACTGCTCAACTAACACAATTAAATGGACCATATTATTCCATTTGCTCCTTTAGATTGTCATTTACATAAATGTATTATTTTGTCACTGGTCTCTCAAGGCCGGATTTATTAGAGTCTTATTACAATGACATTTCTTCCATATTCTCATAGGGTTTTACTATAGTTCTAGCATATAACTAGTGTTATATTATAGTTTGATATAGCAACATTCTGTGAATGATCCTATGATTCATAAAATAACCTATCTTGATCCATTTAATCCTGCCTACTATCACTTCTAGTTTGCATGACAATATAAAGATGCCATGTTTCTTTTTATTTTAATTGCTCTGTTTCTTTGTCATCATTTATGTTTTGCTGATCATTGTTTTTTGGTGGGCCACACCTGTCTGTGCTCCAGGTTTACTGATGGCTCTATACTAAGGAATCATTCCTGGCAGGGCTGGGGGACCATTTGCACTGTTAAGGTTCAAACCAGGGTCAACTGCTTGCAAGGCCTTACATAACCTTAGTACTAGCTCTCAGACCCCTGATTATTATTTTAATTTGATGCTTTTGGCTGGATTTTTTATTTTTGGTTCAATCTTAAATGATTATCTTTTATAAGTTTATTCAAATTACACTTATTACTATAACTAAATACTTGTACTTATAATATTGCTTTTCTTTTTCTTGCTATATAAACTTTTTAGGTTGTTCCTATCTTTTTAATCTTGTAGAAAATACACTTCTTTTAAATTTTAGTAGCTACCGTTAAAATTTTTGAAAACTGTTAATCTTTTTGAAAACCGTATTTGTCATAATAAAAACAAAGTATGATATAGGATACACCATGTAAAAACACTTTTTAAAATATCCTCCTCCCCTCTACTTGGTCTTTGTTAATTATCAATTAGGGCATTAGATAAAGATTGCCTTTCAAAAACATTTTTTTAAAAAAATAATTATATTTTTTGACAACTCCACTGAGATTTACAAATATCACATCTCTATTCTAACTACTTTCAGAATCCTGTCTCCCATCTTTACCAGATGTACTTAGTAATTTCCCCATTGATGATTTCAATTTAATTCCTATCTAAATTACTTGGACATCTATAAGTAATACTAATAATAAAATGATGGCATTTTTAAGCTCTTAGTTTCAAAAGTCTGAAGGTTATCAGGCAAAATTAACTGTCTGAAGACCACATTCTTTACTGCAATACAGAAATTACATGAACAAAAACAACATTCTTCAAAACAAAATTTGTAAACAAGAACCAGTAATATACATGTCTCTGAAATTCCAAAGTCAGTTTTTGTTTTGTTTTGCCTTTGAGTTTCTTCTCCACCACTTTCACTATGAAAAAAACTCAACACACAAAGTCAAATTTTACAGTTAATACCCATAAATGCATACCTGGAGTACACAGTATATTTTGTTATTTTGCTATAGCTGCCTTATCATATAGCTATCAATCTATATATCAATCCACCTACCTCTGTACCCATCATTTATAATATCTGAGTTTGAAGCTATTCCTTACACTCCTTTCTACACTCTTATAGCAGGATTTCCGAAATTAAGAACTACTAATATTTGGGGGATTTCTGAAACTAAGAACTACTAATTACTACATGTAATTCTTTGTTGTAAGGAGTTATCTTGTCTACTTAAAATTTCTGGCAGCAGTCCTGCTACCTAATGAGTGACACTACCACTTCCACCACCTCCAACTGTGACTAATGAGGCAAAATTGGACAGACTGAGAATCACTTCCCTAAAGTATACAAAGGAGCCTTTGCAAATTCATTCTTTGTGGACAAAGTATCCTGGGCTATCTAAAAATTATAAAGACATATCTAGAGGTGGCCGTAAAGCAAAAACCAATGGTGCAGACAAGAAACTATCCATAGAATAAGGAACTGCTAGTCACCATCTGTTGATTTAATTTCAAAACTGATGCAAACTGACAAAAAGCACAAACAAGTCAGTGATAATAACCAACAAGTGGTGTGTTAGGCTGGAGACTTTAACATATACGTAAGCAGAAATGAAGTCCACAGTTAGAAAAAAACAGGCAACACCAATCCAAACTGCTTTGTCATATTATTTCACTTCATATTTACGTTAATTTCATATTAAATATATTTTTAAAATAAAAACAAACCTACCTTGACAGCCCAAAAGTCACATGACAACAATAAGATAATTGTCACCATACAGGCAATAAAGCTGCTGCTGAACAATTCACTGAGAAGATAGACTATAATTGCACTGATGCGAAAGAATAAATGGAAAAATGATGCCACTGGGTGTCTGAAAACCAAAACATAATAAAAGAAATGCAATTACACTTGCTATGGGTACTGCAGATGTAGATGAAAAATGTTTCAGGCACAGCATAACCATGCAGTTTTGTACAAAATAATGTATGACTCAAGAAAGAAGTAAACTGCCTACCTCTTTTTTTTTTCAAAAGTCCCAATATTTGACTAGGCCCTGTTATTACAGAAAATACACTATGTAAACACGATTTTAACTTCTGTATTAATTTCAAAAAAATATAAGAAACCTTAGCAAGCATGTAAAAGAAAAGAAACAATACTCTTAGAATTTTAATCCCATTTCCACCTGTTCAAAATTATCCCAAAATAATGTCTAGGCTCTCAGAAATCACTTTTGGCATTAAAAAAAAAAAAAGCACCAGCAAATAGTTTGTTTTTAGTTTGCGGTGGGGTTTGTTTTGTAGTACAGGATGCTGTTTTGTTTTGTTGTCACACCTGGCATTACTCAAACTTAGTACTGGTGCTGGGCTCAGGGATCAATCCTGGGGGAGTTCGAGGAACATATGTCGTACCAAGGATTAAATATATATATATCGATTTGCCAATTTGAACCCTTCACATAAACGAAATCAAACAATACGTGATCTTTCGTGATTAGCATACCTCACCCTAACATGTTTTCAAAGTTCAGGCAGAACTGAATTTCTTCAAAAACAATTAAATTTGGAGTAGGAATATACTTTGCTTGATGCTTTTATATTAATTTACAAGATGCAATTCTGGGGCCGGAGAGACAGAATGGGGGTTAAGGCACTTGCCTTGCCTGCAGTCAACTCTGGATTAATTCCTGGCACTGCATATGGTCCCCTGAGCACTGCCAGGATGATCCCTGAGTGTAGAACCAAGCAAAAATAAGCCCTAAGCACTGATGGGCATGATCCAAAAACAAATGAAATGCAATCATCGTCTCAAACAAAAAAACTAGCAATACCACAACATTTACAAGCATATCACAACTACTCCATCTTGAAGCACATCACAACTGCTCTATCTGGAATCCCATCTGTCTACAGACAGAACAGCAATGGATACTAACACAACTCCATAAACTAGCTTCATACCTGATTTTGGATTTTTTTGGTCTATCAGTAGCCTCCTCTTCAGCATCAAATAGTGAAACATCTTCAGTATCATCATTACTGTCCTAATAGGAAAATAAAACATCCATGACGTAAAACAAAATTCAGTATCTGCCCACCCACCCTATGCAATCAAAATGAAGGATGCTAATCAAAATGGAAGGCAAATGAAAACATGGTCAAAGGGGGATTCACCACCGCTGGAAAGGCCTTGCAATTCCACCACCCTCAATCACCTGGCAAAATAACTCATGAAAATCCTCTACCCTTACCCAAGTAGCACTGTAGCACTGCCCGCCCATTGTTCATCGATTTGCTCAAGCGGGCACCAGTAACATCTCCATTGTGAGACTTGTCATTTGTTTTTGGCATATCGAATATCCCACAGGGAGCTTGCCAGGCTCTGCCATACCCTTACCCAAGTAGCTGAACTTTCTGAGAAAATCACCAAGAATACAGATTATCAGCCTAAAACTTTGCTGGGAAAGTTTTAAGTGGGAATTCTCACACAAGACAGCTGAAACAGGAGGGATACACCTAATATTTCTAGCTCTACCACAAAATCCTCTTCGGCAGTTCTATTTCCCTGACCCCTTACACACATCTCCTTCTCTTTTCATTCAATGCTAAACCAACTGCATTTGGACTTCCCTCTTTTTCTGTCTTCCGAGGGCCATGTTCCATCACTTTTTTTCCTTTATTCACACTTCTGTATCTTTGAGTCTTTCTAATGGGTCTTTCTAATCAGCATATAAATTTCTTCAGGTGTCATTTATTGCTTCAGAGTTACCTTTTTGCATATAAACTTCTTTAGGTATCATTTCATGCCCTAAAAACTGTCTTTATTTTTTAACACTGATCCTCTTCTTCTACAATCTACTTTCCCTTCCACAGCATTCCTTCCTTTCATGACCTAACACCCTTAAGGGTCAATTCACTACATTCTGACAATAAATCCATAACAATAAATTACTTATACCTTTACTAGTTTCAATGGGCTGGAGCAATAGCACAGCAGGTAGGGCATTTGCCTTGCACACAGCCGGCATGGCTGACCAGAGTTCGATTCCTCCGCCCCTCTCTGAGAGTCCAGCAAGCTACCAAGAATATCTATCTCGTCTGCATGGCAAAGCCTGAAAAGCTCCCCGTGACGTATTCAATATGCCAAACACCTAACAACAAAGTCTCACAATGGAGACATTACTGGGCCCACTCGAGAAAATCAATGAACAATGGGAGGACAATAGTGACTAGTTTCAATTACTTCTCAGTCTCCCATTCTGTATCTCTACCCTCACCCCAGTCCTATTCAACCCTCCCATTATCCAAAGCAATCTTCCTAACATGGAAATCAAACCCCCTCACTGCTCAAACTTTTTAGTGGTGCTTCTACATGTACAGCATAAAATAAACTGTCACTTTTACTTATAGCAGCATTGGAGATTTCATGGTCTGATTATTTACTACTTTCCTTCTGATTCTCATCAAACCCTGTGCTCCCAGGACACTGCAGCAATACCGTTAATATCGTCTCTGTAAACACCATGAGCTCTCTCATATTTCTGCCTTGCCCAGAGGCTCTTCCCACGACCATCAACTACACAGCTTTTCATTAGGAAATTATATCTTCTTTCAAATTTTGGCTCAAATACTACAAGAAGTGGTAAACTTTCCCAGAAATCCTGAAGCCTACCATTACCATTTTTCATATTCCCATACTTGAAGAGATGGCCATTTGAAAAGTGATTTCGAGGAATTCAGAATGCATTTCTATTTCATTGCATTGAACTAAATCCTAGTGTCTACCAAAGTACCAGTCAAGAGGAGGAACAATATTTGTTGAAGGCATGAAAGAATAAACAAGGCAATTTCCCGTAATATAAGGCAGACTATTATAGGTGCCAGAATAATGCTAAATGCAATGACAACACAGGAAAAGAAGTGTCATTTTTACCAGAAGGCTCTAGAAAAGTTTCCTAGGGCTAATGAATTTGTTCTTATAGTGCAAGTAGGCCTCCTGATCCCAAAACTTCTGTCCCAGGCAGTTTCTTTCAAGGATGAAGATGCTAAAGACATCCTCTGAATATTTGGGTATTTGTAAGTCAGAAAGATGTAAAGACGTGAGCCATGAAGCTGAAAAAGTGCTGATAAATGAAAACTGAATCAGGAGAGGATGGTGTAAAGGGAAGGAAGTTTCCAGAAAAGGAGATCCATTTCACTCTATCAAGGGCCACTGCTCCCAGGAGTAAAATGAACATCAAAAAGTTCAACAGAGAGCTGGAGCGATTGCACAGCGGGTAGGGCGTTTGCCTTGCACGTGGCCAACCTGGGTTCGATTCCCAGCAACCCATGTGGTCCCCTGAGCACCGCCAGGAGTAATTCCTGAGTGCATGAGCCAGGAGTAACCCCTGTGCAACGCCCGAGTGTGACCCAAAGAGCAAAAACAAAAAAGTTCAACGGTTCCTAGTGATAAGTGATATCAATAAACAATTTTCAGAACCTGTTCACAGCCAGAAGAAAGCATCTGATAGACACAATGGGAAGATTAAAAAAACAAACAAACAAATATAACTATAAAAAGCATGTGGTGAGGGGTGCTTATTTTTCAAGACGGAAGTTCAAGCATCTTTATGCTTATGTGAATAAGCTTCAAAAGGGCCAGAGGAGGAATAAGGCATCAGAGAAAAGTGAGAACGGCTGAAAGCTTGGCAGGCAGCATTCAAGGCTCACTTAAGGTTCAAACAGAAGATCATTATGGTTTCTGTTTCTTCTCCAGCCTCTTTCAGCCTGTTCACAGGTACAGAGTGCTGACCTGAACTGTCATTTAGTTTTATCCACTCAGGTCACCTCCTCAAGAGTGCCTTCTGACCCTAGATCTTTAGACTGCCCTGGTGTCAGTACATCAAGTTGCCTTTGCTTTCGTTATTTATTTATGTAACGTACCAGGTCTCCCCATCCTGACCGGTTGACAAGCTAGCTCTAATTCAGACAACTATTAAAGACAAGAATTGGTCTTGTATAAGTGATGAACAGCCCTGTCCTAGGTCTAGAATTATACCTGAACCACAGTAACTCCCCAATAAGGGAAAAGAAAAAAAAAAATCAAATCATGAACGTAGGATAACCTAAGTGAAAGTGGGCTATCAACAGCAAGTTGGTTTTTTTTTTTTAATTTAACATTTTGCGTTTTAATGAAGTCACCATGAATTACAAAGTTATTCACCACTGGGTTTCAAGAATACAATGTTTCAACAGTGATTCCTTCTCCCACGCCCCTTTCCCTCATCAAGGCGCCCCCTTCCTCGGCCACCCATACGTGCCCCGTTGACAGGCACTTTCTGATTTGGACACTGGGATGCCAGCACGGCTGCCAGGAGGGCTGATGCCCAGCACGCCTGACCTCCCAGCTTCCAGCCCCCTCTGCTGGAGTGGATGGACCCCCCGCCCCAACACCGCGGTCCCAGGGTGCCCGGCCCGGCCCACTCCACCCAGGCTCCGCTCCCCGGGACTTGATCTCAAGTTCCTGCGGCCTTTGGCCACCGCCTCTCCCTTGCCGGACAGAAAGAAACAGGACAGTGCGGTGACAAATCCCCTGAGCACTTCAGCTTCCAAGTTTAGGCGACTGAGTCACGTTTACTGATCCCACCGACGCTGGGCACGAACGCGGCCTTCACGGATACCCGCACGGTCCGCACCGAGTGACCAGCCGCCCTGGCCGGCCCGGAGGACGCGCCCCCGCCCACCCCCACCCCGAGTCCGGCCTGCGCGCGGAGACCACCCACGGCCCCCTCCGCCCCGGCCGGTGGGGAGGACGCGCCCCAACAACGCCCAGCCCGCGCCCCCGAGCCCACAACCCCTCACCTGCGGCAACATGACGGACGCGCGCAGCCCTACTTCCGGGGGCCACGTCAGCTTGGCGGCCGGCGGGTGGGGCTGGCGCCGGGGCGGCCGCGGCCATTCACCGGACCGGGAGGAGCCGAGCGGCCGCGGCGTCGGTCCCCACTTCCGCTTCCCGGCCCGGGCTGGGCTCTCCGGAGTCGGGGTCAGAGAGCGGGCGGGGCGGGACTTCCGGCTGGGTTCCCCGAGTCGATAGGCGGAGGACCACGCCGGGTTTGAAGTGTGGGGCGGGGCTACGGAGGCCCGGGCGGCCCTAAAAGAGCCGGAACGCGAGGGGCCTGCGGCGCCGGCTGGCAGAAGTGGGCGTGAGATGAGGTTTGAGTAGCATTGGGGGACCTGCTGGCAAAAAAAAGTAAGATGAAGGTGGAGGGATGGGTATTTGATCATTGTCTAATTGAAACCCAAACACAAAAATTTGTAAGTCTACAACTATACCTCATGATGTCTCACTAATAAAAATTTAAAAAAATAAAATAAAATAAACCAACAGAAAAAAAAATAGCAAACAATGCAGACCATGTCATGGAAAGAGATTGGCCGCAGAAAACCGTCAAGAATAGATAGAGAAGGTGAGACTGGGAGTTTGAGAGTGGAAGGGGTGTGAAAATCTAGATTCACCATCTCCCCTTACCAATTATCTAACTTTTTCCTCGGTTGTGAAGTGGGAATGCTAACAAGAAAGGTCAGTTGCTCTCCGGATGGAGAGCCAATCTGAGAGCCAACCCGTTACATCTGAGAAAGCTCTTTTGACAATGATAAAGCTGACTTAGATCGAGTTTGTAACTGATTAGGTACACAGATTTAAGCAACTGGTTAGGTTGCTGCATTCCCCCAGAGGATATTGGAGCCGAGCCACCTTGCAGTAATGGGTAATATGGCTGGGTCGACCAAGAATAGAAATAAGTACCAGGAGGTTTACTCCATGGCTTGGAGGCCAGCTGCACATGCTAGGGGAAAAGGCAGCTGAGATGGAGAAGGGAGCACCAAGTAAAGGGTGTTGGGAGGATCCTCCCAGGATGGGAGAAGCGTGCTGAAAGTAGACTATAGACCAAACATGATTGCCACTCAGTGTCTCTTTTGCAAACCACAGCACCCAAAGAGAGCGAACAGAGAGAAATGCCCTGCCACAGAGGCAGGGAGGGATGGGGAGGTTGGGGGGATAGAGGGTGGGAGGGATACTGGGATCAGTGGTGGTGGAGAATGGGCACTGGTGGAGGGATGGGTACCCCATCACTGTATAGCTGAAACCCAAGCACAAAAATTTGTAGGTCTACAACTGTACCTCCAGGTGTTTCACTAATAAAAATTTTTTTAAAAAATGACTGGGTCGAATGTCTGGGACAAAATTGAGGGTCTTAAGGGAGGCTAAAAGGCAGCCCAAGGGGGAGAGGGACTTACCACGAAGCTTACTGAAAACCAGATGAACATGTGAAGGTAGGCTGAAGGTCCCTCCCAGGAGAGAACGAGCTGAACCCATACTGCCCACAAGATCCCAGGACGGCCAGTCAACTCCAGGCCGAGAGCCCAGCAGAAACGGGAGTCCCGGAAGGAGGGTCGTCCAGGCCCCAAAGGATGAAGGGGAAGGTGTGGCTAGGGAGCAGAGGAGACAGCTCAGGGGAGCAGGCTGGGGGTAGCGGGGCAGGAGCAGAATGTCACGAGTGCAGAGAACTTGGAAGGTGAGCCAGAGTGGAAGAGAGAGGCACAGCATAGTTACAAATACTTATAGTTTTGATGAATGAAGTTGATGCATAGCTATGCTATTGAAGTACCCGAGACCCTTAGTACTGGCTTTAGGTCACTTCTAGTCTGCCTTTGTCTTCACCTACCAACTCTCTGCACTCTTCAGTAGTCTCAGTTCTGTATACCAAGACCAATGGTTTTCTGTCATTTGATACTGTCCATTCCCTTGTTTAGTTTCCCTGTGTAACACGTATGAATGAGATCATCCTGTCTTTGTTCTTTTCCCCTCTTGGTTTATGTTTCACATCACGGTAGATTTCATCTGCGGACATAGCTGCATAGTATTCCATTGTGTACATATACCAACTTGACCTTTTTTTTTTATTTTTATTAGTGAGACATCATGAGGTATAGTTGTAGACTTACAAATTTTTGTGCTTGGGTTTCAATTATACAATGATCAAATACCCATCCCTCCACCAGTGCCCATTTCCCACCACCATGAATCCCAGTATCCCTCCCCCCATCTCCCCCATCACACCCTGCCTCTGTGGCAGGGCATTCCCTTTTGTTTTCTCTGTCCTTTGGGGTGCTGTGTTTTGCAAAAGAGGCAATGGGTGGCAATCATGTTTGGTCTATTTTCTCTCTTTTAGATTGCACTTATTTTATAAGCATTTCAAACTCTTTCTATACCTTATAAAAATATAGAGGCAATAAGTTTAAAAGTCCCAACACTAGGAAATAAAATTATATTCTTAAGAAACATGTCAAACCTCTCTCTATAAATTAAGACAACGTAGGTCTTGTAATAACGTGAACTATTATCCACATAAATCATCATAATAAACAATTATATGTTCACATAATTTTATTTTAAAAAGCACTATAGCACTGTCATCCTGTTAATCATCGATTTGCTTGAGCAGGCGCCAGTAACGTCTCCATTTTCCCCAGCCCTGAGATTTTAGCATCGTAAACTTTATGCCCTCTCTCCGCAGATGTGGCACGCCAGTTGGATGTCCTTGGGAATAATGGTGACGCGCTTGGCGAGGATGGTGCAAAAGTCGGTATCCTCGAAGAGCCCCACCAGGTAGACCTCACACACCTCTTGCCGAGCCATGACAGCCGAGCTCTGGGAGCGCAGGTCAGTCTTGAAGTCCTGTGCGATCTCGCTCACCAGCCCCTGGAACAGCAGCTTGCAGATAGGCAGCTCGGTGCGTTTCTGATAGCGGCGAATCTTACGCAGCACCACAGTGCCAGGCCAGTAGCAGTGTGGCTTCTTCACGCCACCCATGGCTGGCATGCTCTTGTGGGCCATACCTTGGTGGCCAGCTGCTTGTGGGATGATCTCTAATTGTCCCTGCAGGTGGTCCCAGTCTAACGAATGTAAGCTCCTGGTGACTGGCCTGCTGTAACAATTTGCGCACTAACAACACGCACCTGCTTGCATCTCTGGGCAGTGCCTGGGGCATCTGCAGCCTCAGGTAGATCTCCTCAAGGTGGATGGAGTGCGCCCAGAGGTCGTTGAATAGCTGGCAGGGCAAGACCCCATCGCACAGGGTCTGTGCCAGGTCGAACACCTGCACCGAGTCCCAAGTCACTCAGTGGTTGGTGAACAGAGTCCTGCAGTGGATAAGCCACTGCGCGTGCTACTGTCACTGTTCCATGCTCGATGGTGCTGTGACTTGGCCCGGCCGGGGGAGGCAGTGATGCTGCGGCGGCCGCCACGGTTTTTCCTCACGTGGCTGATGCCATTCTGTCTTCATCCCACAAAGCAGCCGATGATGTCCAGCAGGAATCATGCGCAGAGTTCCAGCAAAGATCACACACGGAATTCCATGGCTGGCGTGCTGAGTCGCGCATCATCCAGAGCGAGATGGTGAGCCGGGTTCAGGACAGCGTGAGGGGCTTGACTGGCGGCTGCACCATCTGGCCTCTTGCCTCTCACAGCGGTAGGGCATTTGCCTTACAAGCGGCCAACATGGCCGACCCGAGTTCGATTCCTCCGCCCCTCTCGGAGAGCCCGGCAAGCTACTGAGAGTATTCGATATGCCAGACACAGTAACAACAAAGTCTCCAATGGAGACGTTACTGGGCCCGCTCGAGCAAATAAAAAAAAGACTTTAACAAAATCAGTATCCACTTATGATGCAAATGTAACATTTTAGAAAGAACTAATCATCTTCAATATGATAAAAAAAGTAACTATTCAGAACATCGACTTGTATCATGTAGGAATAATTTTTTTAAAAAGAGGGTACCACGGTAGAATTAAAATTGCCACCATTCATCAATGTGCTGGAGCAATAGCACAATGGGTAGGACATTTGCCTTGCACGTGGCCGACCTGGGTTCGATTCCTCTGTCCCTCTCAGAGAGCCGGCTAGTTACCGAGAATATCCCGCCCGCACGGCAGAGCTTGGTAAGCTCCCGGTGGTGTATTTGATATGCCAAAAAAAGTAACAACAAGTCTCACAATGGAAATGTTACTGGTGCCCACTCAAGCAAATCGATGAGCAATGGGAAGACAGTGCTACCATTCATCAATAATTAATCAAAAACTAACAAAATAATCCAGTATGGATAAGTGATTCAACAAGATCCGGAACCCAAAGATCAATATAGTAATTCTCTCTCTCTCTCTCTCTCTCTCTCTCTATATATATATATATATATATACATATATATATACACACACACATATATGTTGCTATTCTAATAAGGTTACTATATTTAAAATTTTATGTGTTCTCTGTATTTTAGTATATTTAACAGTTTATATGTATGTACATATCCATCTGTCATATCTACACATACATATATACCTATTTGTATTTTTAGAAAATATTTCTTTTAGCTTACATGGCCCAAAAACATTAGTTACAGAGGTTTGTTATCATTCAGATGCTATTTTCTCAAATATCAGAATACAGGGACAGGGGGCAGCCGAGTGGCTGAAGCTGAAAGAACCTTTGGAACATAGCTTTCTGGGAAGATAGAAATATTTTGCTGCTTTTGGACCACTCCTGGGTGATACTTAGGGTCTACTCCCCAGTGTCGGGTTCTGGGGTCTTTTCCACTGGTGCTTAGGAATCATGTGGTGCAAGAGATTGCGTCCTGGTCTCTTGCATGCAAAGCATGTGCTTCAGTCCTTTGAACGATCTCTGGTCCAGGAAGATAACATTTTATAGGAGGGCAATCAGTATTTATCTCAAAGTTGGGTTTGATGCACCTAATATCTTTAGTTCTTATCTGAGAATATTTTTATCCTGCCCTCAAATTTGAATGACAGTCTAGCATAGTAAAGGACTCTAGGTTGAAGGTTTTCTTCATTCCGTGCTCTAGATAGGTTATTCATTCCCTTCTTATCTGTATTCATGTGAGAGCTCTGGAGTAAATTTTGTATTGCATTCCTTGCATTTGAGGTTTTGTTTTTCTCTTGCCCATTTTTTAAGTAATGTCTCTCTCTCTGATTCTTTCCATTTTGATAACAGTATGTTTGGATGTTGTTATGTTTATTTTTCTTTGGTACTCGCTAGTCTGTGCACTTATTTCCCTCACACAACTGAGGAAGTTCATGGCTATCATATTTTCTACCACAATTTGTTCTCCATGTCTTCTTTTCTCTTCTTAAGGTATTCCATTTGCCTTGCACGCGGCTGACCCGGTCAGCCCTGGTTCTATTCCTCTGCTCCTCTCGGAGAGCTCAGCAAGCTACCGAGAGTATCTCTCCCGCACAGCAAAGCCTGGCAAACTACCAGTGACGTATTCGATATGCCAAACACAGTAACAACAAAGTCTCCAATGGAGACGTTACTGGGCCCGCTCGAGGAAATCGATGAACAACTGGAGGACAGTGACGGTGACAGTATTATCTACTAAATATCTTATATTTTTCTCCATTTTTAAAATTCTCCTTTTTATTTTCTCTTCTTTATTTTGGGGGGGGATCTTTTGTTGGTTTTTTTGCGAGAGAGGAGGGGTGACACCCAGCAATGCTCAAAGGTTACTCCTAGCTCTGCATTCAGGAATTACTCCTGGCAATGCTTGGGGGACCTAATGGGATGTTGGAGTACAAACTCAGGTCAGCAGCATACAAGGCAAATGCCCTACCCTCTGTACTTTCACTCCAGCCCTAATCCTCCTCTTCTTTTTTGTTGATATTCTATATATTGTCTCCAAATACAGATTTGATTTTCAGCTTCAGCAATTCTATTGCTGTGACACACTACTGTATTCCTTAGTTATTTCAATTCTAATTGAATGAATTCTTTTATGGTTTGCATCAATTTTTCTTTAATATGAGTGAATCTCTCATCAAATGCTTTATTTCAGTTACTATTTGAAGAGACCACTCAGGTTCATCCTCAGGTAGTGTCGAGTTTTTTATAAACTTGATGACTTACGTGGCTTCTGTCTTTCCATCTACTGAAGTCAATGAATTCTTTTGTTTTCTCTTTACTGCTAATGACTAATACTGGGCTGGAGCGATAGCACAGCGGTAGGGTGTTTGCCTTACAAGCGGCCAACATGGCCGACCCAAGTTCGATTCCTCCGCCCCTCTCGAAGAGCCTGGCAAGCTACCGAGAGTATCTTGCCCTCACGGCAGAGCCTGGCAAGCTCCCCGTGATGTATTCGATATGCCAGGCACAGTAACAACAAGTCTCACGATGGAGACGTTACTGGGCCCGCTCGAACAAATCGATGAACAACAGGAGGACCGTGACCATGACCGTGACTAATACTAGAGAAGGAAATTCAAATTCCAGATGGTCTGAACAGTAGTAAGTATATTGTTCACTATGTCAGGCTACTAATTATGCTTCTGTTGATGTCTGATGACTGCCACTGCTTCCTTGTGAGGAATTTTTGACAGGAGAGACAGGAATGGAAGTATGTCACATAGTTTCTTAGTGGAATTTTTTTTTTTTTTGGAAGCTGCATCTACAGTGATACCTGTCAATTCACAGTAAGAAGTTCAAGTGTGTTGGGTAAGTGAGAATAATAGGTGTGCAGGTACATATGCAGGCTTGGGGTGTCGATGTGAGCCTGCAGTGACTAAGAAGTTTGGGTGTAGAGGCTGCTGGGATCCGGGTGGAAGGAAGGGGAATCTACTTAAGGTTCCTTAAAAGGCACTGGGAAGAGCACTTAGGATATCAATCTCACCTGAATGATGAAGCAAGCAGAGGTATGAATGTATGCTACAACTTCTTTATCCACTCTATGTCACTGGACATCTTTCCTTTTCATATTTAGAGTTGCAATGAACGTAAATATGCATTTATCTTTTCATTTTTTTTGTTTTTAAAGTCAATGCCAAGAATTAGAATAACTGAGTCTAATTATGTAGCTCTATTCTTAGATTTTAAAAAAGTCTCCACGCGATTTCTATACTATAGAGGTTGAACCAGATGACTTCCCCACTAACTGTGAGAGTTCCCTTTTTACCATATCCCTGCCAATACTGGTTGTATACAGTCCTTTTTTGATAAATGCCCTTCTCACAGTACGAAATGATATCATGGGCATTCTTATTTGTATTTCACTGATAAGTGACATTGAACCCTTTTTCATATGCCTATGTCTACTAGCTGTACATATTTTCTTCAAGTACATGTCCGTTTAAATTCCTCTCCACATCTTTTAATAAGGTTATCCCCTCTTCCCTGCCCCCCAGTTTTGTGAATTATTTTTGTATATCCCCAGTATCTTTATCTGCTGCCTTGTATGTAAATATTGTCTTTCATGTGGTAGGATGTCTTTTGTCTAAGTTACTTATGCCATGTGAAATCTTTTTGTTATCTTTGCCAAATAATCAAATCATTGAAGATACAGTCCATAACCTGGATAGTTTTTCCTATATTTTCTTCAGTGTGTTTTATGGATTATGATTTAATTTTGAGGTCTTTAAATTTATCTTGTGTGTTAGATACTAATCAAGTTTCATATATTTTGGCTTTATAGTATTACCACACAATTTGCTATAATAGCTATAAATTAAAGTTAGGAAATACAATACTCCCCATTTTTTTCTCAGAATATCTTGTTATTGAAGGAATTTTATAATTATACATAAATTTTACTAGTATTTTCTCTAATTTTGAAGAATGTTTGAATTTTGATGGGAGTTGCATTGAATCTGTTCATAATAGAGCAACGATGATTGCAAATTATGGGGGGATCGGCGCCCCTTCTGGCACAGTCCTTTGCCTCTGAGGTAATGTCTTCAAAGCTCTTTTACCACAAAGAGGGTCCCCGGATGTGTGATAAACAGGGCAGCAATACTGAGATGTCTGGGGAGCAATGACAGTGGGGGATCCAACAGCCTAAAATTTAAAAAAAAAAACACTTTCAAATGTTTGCTTCTTTCATTTGAAAATGAAAAGTGGAGACCGTGAACAAGTGGCCTATATATTTTTAGTGATTCAGGGTGTTATAAGTAAGTAAGTAAGTAAGTAAGTAAGTAAGTAAAGGCCCTCCCGTTGATCATCGATTTGCTCGAGCAGGCCCAGTAACGTCTCCATTGGAGACTTTGTTGTTACTGTGTCTGGCATATCGAATACGTCACGGGGAGCTTGCCAGGCTCTGCCGCGCGGGCGAGATACTCTTGGTAGCTTGCAGGGCTCTCCGAGAGGGGCGGAGGAATCGAACTCGGGTCGGCCACGTTGGCTGCGTGCAAGGCAAACGCCCTACCCGCTGTGCTATCGCTTCCAGCCCTTAGGGTGTTATATGATTGATTTTTGTTTGTTTTGCATTCAATTTCAATTTGTTAACATTATAAAGTCAAGAATTTGATAGATTTTATTAAACCCATTATTAAAATTTTTGAAGTTTTACTTTGTTTATTAAAGGATTTGATACTGATGCAGATGAGGCAGAAGCAGCAGCAGTGAGTCTCTGTGTTCGTTCGTGATTCCCAGGATCCTCAATCTTTTCAAAAATGAAAATATTGAATAATCAAGATGCTCAAACTCGGAGTTGAAAAGTAGAAAAATTTATTGAAAAGTAGAAGAGAAAATAAATGGAGCTTCCCTAGTGGGGAAGAACTTCACTGTCACTGTTCTCCCGTTGTTCATCGATTTGCTTGAGCGGGCCCAGTAACATTGTGAGACTTGTTACTGAGTGGGGAAGAACTTAGTATAGAGTTAAGTTAAAAGTGAGGGGTCTTGTATAGGCCCTGTTAAGTGCCCTTTGCATCAATCAGCAAGTATCACAGAGAATTTAGGAAATCTGCAGGGTGGTCTGGCTGGTTTGTCTTTCTGGTCAACTGCCTCAAGTATTGTTCATTGTCTTAGTCTTGTGACTCCTAGTTCTGGGACAGAATAATATGGTCCTGGGAACTCCAGGAATGTTAAAGATAGGGCCTTGGGAATGAGGTGTGGTAGGTCATTGGGGAAAATGGAACTGCTGGCGAGGGGAAACTGTGGGCTCCCCTCTTGTTGGCAAGGGGAAACTGAGGCTTCCTCTTTCAGTTTCACCCTCCAAGTCTGTGCTCACCAATCTGAATGCCCTATAAAATCCTATATTATTGGGGTCTTATGGAGGTTTCCTCATATAGGAATGATCAATTATTAATTTCTACCTCTTCTCTCACTGGAGGATGAGGGGGTGGGGAGATCTGAAAATTCTAAGCTCCAAATCCTATCTTACAACTTTTTCCTTCTCAATCCCTGTCCAGCTTACTTTCTGGTTAACAGCACTCAAACTCACTTTTTTTAGAACAAAAGATACTGAATGTGCAAAGTTTTAGAAACCCTAAGTCAAGAACTGAATCAAAGATAAATATTAGAACTGATGTTTCTAGTGTTCCTTTATCTTAAGAAATAGAAGGGTTTTAGAAGCTCTGTGCTAAGAACTAGATGAAATTTTTAGCAAGGAACAGCACCAAAGAGAACGAACAAAAACACAGCATTCTCAAAGGCAGTAGACTAACTCTAATGAGGACTGTTTCAGATTTTTTTTTTGCTTTTTGGGTCACACCAGGCGATGCACAGGGGTTACTCCTGGCTCTGCACTCAGGAATTACTCCTAGCAGTGCTCAGGGGACCATATGGGATGCTGGGAATCGAACCCGGGTCAGCCACGTGCAAGGCAAATGCCCTACCCTCTGTGCTATCACTCCAGCTCCTGTTTTAGATTCTTAATTGAAATAATTCAGCTTCATCAAACTTCCATCAATAATGCAGGGGACCGAAGTACAGTGGGAAGAGTATTTGTTTGCCTTACACGTGACCAATCTGGGTTCAATCCTCAGCATCCCATATGGTCTCCCAAGCACTGCCAGGAGTAATTTCTGAGTGTAGAACCTGGAGTAACCCTTGAGCATTGCTGGATATGGCCCCAAAACATATTAACCAAAAAAAATGCATGGAGGGAAAAAACACTGGACTGTAGTAGTCATTGGGATTGGGGAAGGCTCATGGGCACTTTGGTAAAAGGGGTGAGCAGTATCTTTGTACATCAGTACTAGAAACTTGAACACTATTGTAACCTTACCACCTAAGTTATAATTTTAAATACATATAAGTATACACTGATGGGATTACATGGCGCTGTGGGGGGCAGTTGGTGGGTGTGACACCTGCCTACTGGAAGATGAAGGATCTGGGTGGAGGATGCTCAGCCCCGATCCAAGCAGGCTTGGAGATCTCAGCCCTGGGACCCACATGCCTTTGTTCCTCTGCCAGTACCTTCATGCATGTGGAGAGTGGTCTCAGCATGGTGGTGGCTGGTTCTGGAGGTCTTCGGCTGCTGGGGCTGTGCTCGGGGAAGGAAGGGAAACTCAACCCGCCCCCCTCCAAGGGGCCCCGGCGAGGACAGCCAGTTGTGGGGGCAGGAGACTCTGCGCTGTTCTCTTCCAGGATCTGGGTTTTATAGTCTCTGGGTCTTGGCCATTGATGGGATTACACGGCGCAAGGGTAGGGTGGGGGAGGCGCTGCGGGGGGGCAGTTGGTGGGTGTGACCCCCTGCCTACTGGAAGATGGAGGATCTGGATGGAGAATGCTCAGCCCCGATCCGAGTAGGTTTGGAGATCTCATCGCAGGCCCTGCATGCCTTTGTTTCTCTGCCAGTACCTTCATGCGTGTGGAGAGTGGTCTCAGCATGGTTGTGTCTGGTTCTGGAAGTCTTTGGCTACGGGGCTCTGCTCAGGGTGGGGAGGGAAACTCAACCCGCCCCCCTCCAAGGGGCCCCAGCGAGGACAGCCAGGTGCGGGGGCAAGAGACTCTGTGCTGTTCTTCCATGTAATCCCATCAACGGCCAATACCCAGAGACTATAAAACCCAGATCCCAGAAGTGCACGGCCGCATTTGCAGCCGCACGATGCTTTGGACAACCTAGCAGGCTACCCAATGTAACCTGCCCACACGGCAGAGTCTGGCAAACTCCCCGTGGCGTACCCAATATGCCAAATACCAGTAACAATGATGGGTCTCATTCTCCTAACCCTGAAAGAGCCTTGAATATGGCACTTTTTAAAATCTCAGGGCTAGGATGAAGGAGACTTTACTGGTGCCTGCTCAAGGCAATCAAACAACAGGATCATCATGATCATGATAAGTATGTCACTGTCACTGTCCTCCCGTTGTTCATCGATTTGCTTGAGCGGGCCCAGTAACGTCTCCACCATGAGACTTGTTGTTACTGTGTTTTGGCGTATCGAATACTTTATGAGGAGCTTGCCAGGCTTTGCCTTGCAGGCGAGATACTCTCGGTAGTTTGCCGGGCTCTCTGAGAGGGGCGGAGGAATCGAACTCGGGTTGGCCATGTCGGCTGCGTGCAAGGCAAACGCCCTACCCGCTGTGCTATCGCTCCAGCCCCAAGTATACATACGTCTATATCATTAACCATACATATGTATTTTTTAAGTCAGGAAACATCAATGTATTCTTTTGATTAATCTCATCTGTTCAATTCCAGAATAGATTAATAGAACTTACTTGGTAGTGAGGTAAGATATTTAATTTCAACTCATCACTCCCTATACCCAGAGTGAAACTGGGTTTTCATAATTCGCTCATTGAACAGTTTTCAGTGTGACATGCATGCCTATCTCTCCTGGTCTCTATGTTTTCTTACTTTCAAAGTATCAATTCTTTGACTGATAGGAGATAATTAGGAATTCCTACAATAAGTGCTAGGGAGCACTTATATTTTAAAAAAAAAAATAGGCTAAACAACATCCACTTGGCATTCTATTTATTGTAAAACCTTATCATATATTTCATAAGGCTTGTCAGATAAAAATGTTTTGTCCAAGTTCAGGGGCTGCTATTTTCCCTTGCTTCATGAAAGCATCTATTGGCAGGCCTTTGATCTTCCTAAGCCATGCCGTTCTGCTGGCTTTTTCTGGACTGATTTTTCCAGTGGTCTTTGTTGCCTGATATTCCTTCAGTTTGGCTTCCCTGTACTCATTCTCCTCCTTCACAGTAAGCAACATGAACTCGGTGTTCATTCTAAATGGATCAAGGGGTGGGTAGAAGTGAGGCTTTTCTTTCTTGAGAGACAGGGTCACTGTGCTACCTGGTGGAACCAGCATCCGACTTGGTTTAATGACCTGCATACTAGTTAAGGGCCTATAGCTGCCTCCTGTCCTATCAGTTGAGCTTATTGTCTGATCTTTACCCTTTAAGTCACCAGCGAATGTAGAGTGAATAATCATGGGCTGGGGTATGCTGGACTGGATTTGGGGACTGTGCAAAGATTTCTTCAAATTTGGCTTCAGTTTCTGGATTTCAAGAGGCATATTTGTTTGTTTCACATGTGTGGGAAGGTAACTACTTCTTAATCGATCAACTTCAGGTTGTACTGATTTTCCTTTGAAGCTCAGAACCTTTCTTGAGTATGAAATTGAAGGTCCCGAGGCACCAGTGGGTTGGCTGTGGGAATGATGGGGATAGGCAGATGTCCCTGCATTACGGGCTTTCTGCAGGGCATTAATGGTCAGGAGGAAGCGGTCAGGAGTCATAGGGATTTTCCAGGACTTTTTCGTTGGTATTTCTAGTTGTTCTTGGTTTTGTTCTTTCTCCCCATCATCTGGTTTTATGAAAAGAAAAGAAAGAAAATAAGAACAAATCATTGTTACGTGAAAATGTTAATTTCTTTGTGAAAGTTGAATTCGTTCTGATATAAAACCTTAGGTCTTTGTTGTCCAATAGGCATATCAGTATGTAGAAAGGCAGAAACTTTCTACAGCAGGAGAAAGTATGGCATATTCAATACAATTTTTAATGAATGTGCTCATGTTTGTGTGAAAATGTATACTAACCTCTAGATATGTTTTGAGGAAACATATAATCCCAGTGTTTCATACATTTTTAAAATATGGGAAAGACACACATTTATGATTCAGATAAACTAGACCTCGGTAATTTATAATAATATACTTTTATTCTTAATAAAAATTGTATCACCCAGTTTAAGCTTCATTTCATTATTTGACTCAGAGTGAACTTTCCCCAAAATCAAGCCTGTCTTTGAAAAATGGAATATCACAACACAACTAAATTCCTACATAGGAATCCCCAAAATGTTTTGAAAAGATGCAGCAAATCCACTAACAAGGACAAGGGATTCATTCTGGTATACTACATGTAGTAAAATCCTTCAATGTGCATATGACACTTGAGTTAAAAACAGTATCTTCCTTGTATAACTGAAACCCAAGCACAAAAGTTTATAAGTCTATAACTGTACCTCATGGTGTTTCACTAATAAAAAAAAATTTTTAAAAATAAAAACAGTATCTTCACAGGTGAGCAAGTCTGTATCTCACTCATTTGGGCTTTTTTCAATCCTTATAATATTCCACAGATAAACTGAAAGTATTTTCCCAATTTTTCGTTCTTATCACTTGATCACTTGACATCCCATTACTCATCGATTTGCTCGAGCTAGTGCCAGTAACATCTCCATTCGTCCCTGTCACGTGCTAATGTAGCCCAATGGCGTCTGCTCGTTTTAGGAACATGAAGAGCCTCAAACCGATCGTTCAGAGTCTTGATGAAGAAGTCTGACCATCTCATAGTGGGCAGCCATGTGATCTTTTGACATCCCGTGGAATCCAGTCGGTAATGGCTCTAGTCCAGCAGTCATCTCCAAATCTCATTACGTGTCCAGCCCATCTGATTTTCGACGCCTTGGCAAAAGAGACAGCATCCGTGATTCTTGACTGTCAACGGAGGTCAGAACTCCGGATTCTTTCTCTCATTTGAGTGAAATGTGATACTCCAAGCATAGCTTTTTCCATTCCTCTTTGAGAGCTCAGTTCAGTTCTTATAATAACTCACATTAACTGAAAGCACATTCTATTTTACAAAAAAAAAGGTTAACTGAGTCTTGAAAAGCTAAAATCAATTATCTAGTCTGACATAGAAATTAAAAGTCTAAATCCCAAGCTATACCAGCATATAACTAAAAGAGAACATACAGCAACAAGTTAAGAAAATGAAACATTAAAAAAAAAAAGAAAATGAAACATTTGTATTATGTACATAATTTTTCTTAGCCAGATTGGTTTTACCCTAAAATATTTGGGCATGTAAGACTGAAATGAAACTTTAAATGTCTCCCTGACTGCTACTTTGTACATTGTATTTTATTCGAACAAAACTAAATAAATTGAGATGTCTAAGCCTCTCCCACATTATTCCAGACTCAGAATAAATTCATCTTCATAAATCTATGTATGCATTTGTTTATGTGTAAAAAACATATTTATGTAGTATCATGATTTATTCATTTTTCATATATTTTGGATCTCTTCCTAAGTCAATACATAAGATGCAGCCTCATGATGCAATTCTTAGTCATAATTATATTCCAGAATGTGAATTTCTCATTGGCTTCTTAGTCATTGCCTAATGATGGAAATTTATTTTGCTGATAGTCTTAAAGAAATGCAAAACCATTTTAAGTTTATATAAGCAAGAAAATGATAGTTAACTTATAATCAGAGTTGGCATAGTTTAAATGACAACAATGATAATATCTTTCTAGATTAAAATTCAATTTTCCAGGGAGCTCAGATAGAGAAGGGAACACCAAATAAAGGTGTTGGGAGGATCCTCCCAGGATGGGAGAAGCATGCTGAAAGTAGACTATAGACCAAACATGATTGTCACCCATTGCCTCTTTTGCAAACCACAACACCCAATAAGAGAGAGAGAACAAAAGGGAATGCCCTGCCACAGAGGCAGGGTGGGATGTGGGGGATGAGGGTAGGAGGGATACTGGGATCCGTGGTGGTGGGAAATAGGCACTGGAGGAGGGATGGGTATTTGATCATTGTATAATTGAAACCCAAACACAAAAATTTGTAAGTCTGCAACTGTACCTCATGATGTCTCACTAATTAAAAAAATTTTTTTAAAAATTCAATTTTCCTTTGACTTAACCATGCACTCTTGGAGATGTACTTATTCATACAGATAAAGGTACATATAAGGATACCCATTGTTAGTATATTCCTCCTAACATTTTATTGCTGAAGCTAGATTTGAGTTGAAGCTCATCTTCTGCAGGGAATTCAGTCGAAGAAAACACTGTTATTGAAAGGAATTTTGAATGTTAATCTAAGTCTCTCAACTACAATGAGAGAGCATGCCAATTCGAATGTGCAGCAACTCTTCTTAAAATCCCCTTCCCAAGTTTTCTATCTTATCTCTCCGTTCATATAAATAACTTCTACCACAAATCTATCCTCTCACCCATGAAATCCCCTAAAATACTTTCTAAAACTAACCTAGGTTGTGCCTTCTTCTATCGACTTTGTGTCTTACTTGGATTCATGATAGAACAACCCAAGAAGGAGGAAGCTAAATGTCAGGCCTTGATACCAAAACTGAAAAGTCAGAGGAATGCAGAGATGGTACAGAGATTAAGCACTTTGGTGGCTGCCTATGGCTTGATCACTGGTACCACCTGTCTTCCCCTGAACAGAGCCAGGAGTAAGCTCTGAGCACCACAGTTATAGCCCATCCACCTGGCTGCCCAAAAATTGCCTGAAAACTCATCCTTGTGAAGAGTTAGTAAAGGAGTAAAAATCCAGTTATCTTACAAGAAGATAAATGTCATTCTGAATTATCAAAGGTAAACATAGAAAGAGAAAAAGGAGGTAGGGAGAGAGAGGACCTTGTAATTGAGTAAAAAAAAAAATATGTATTACCATTCATCTTACTGACTTCAGTGAATTTTCTTTCTGACTTCTCTTGCCAAGCATTCATTGTTTTCTTAGCAACACTACTTTTTATCTTCTTGCCTTCTGCTTGGGATATTTGGGTCTTCCTTTTAGTTTTACTTGCCTCTGTTAATGGTGTTAAAATTGAGAAAAAAATTTAATAGTAATTATATAATTCATTAAGTCTGAATAATGGAGGCATAGAATGTAATTAATTTTTAACCATTGTCCCCTTATTGTTTTATTGTTTGTTTATATGGAACAAGGTAGTCACTTACATCCCAAGGTTCTAAGTCATCCTCTGACTTCCCTCCTATTCACTGTTCAACTCATTCTCAAATTTGTAGCCTTATCACAAATTCTCAAGTCTTCTCACAAAAAAATATCCATTTGAGTTGTAACATGGGATGATCTATCAAAGTTCTCTATTTTCACCTATCCTATACAGGAACGATGAAAGGAAGGAGTCTGGCTATTCTACCCACCAGATGATGTTCTTTCTACTTGTCATATAAGTAGCTTGAGTCATGCCACACATAACCGCCTTCTGTACAGGCACTTAAATTCACATGTATCTACTCAATAAATTCCAATTACTATCACTTAGGGATCTGATATAATATGCATAAAACATTCTTCCACAATGTATTCTCCCTCCTACAAAAAGAGCCATGCACGTTAAGTCTTTGGGTTTGGGGTGGAAGAGGCTAGTACTATCTCCTTTACAAAGATTCTAACATATTTAAAACCCTGGGCCATGTAGTTCAGGAGATACCCATAAACTGGATAATAAACTGAGTTGTTGGACAGAATCGTTCTTAAAGTTAAGACTCAGATAAAGAAATCATTGAGCAAAATAGCCTGCAAAGAAAATAGGCCTGGCACTTTCTTCCCTGCTCTACTGCTACTTTTAAGAATATCTGATTCAGCTCCTTTACCTGCCTGTATCCCGGAAGTAATCTGGACAATTCGGGTCTTGTGAGGTTTACTCGAGAATAACTCTGGTGCCAAAATATATTTACTAGACATGGAGTCTTTCATGCTGTTGCCCTGAGTGCTGGATTTGGAGGGAATCTCTGAGAGGCCATTTTCTTCCTTGTCCTCCTCTCTATCCTTCTTCTGTTTGACCCGGTCTGTAGAGTACTGCCACTTTATATTCTCAAACTGGAATAAGAGAACATTGCTCTCTGTGTTGATCACCATCCTGGAACCAAAACAAGAAGATTGCCCACCACAAGAGAAATTGGAGGCCTTTGCTATACATTTCAACATGGGGCCAAGGAAACAGTGCCCAGTAAATGACTGCACAGACAGTTTGTTGGAAAGTAAAGTAGCTCAGGTTATTAGCTCTATTTTATTTTATTTATTACAAGTAAATGTGAGTAGAGTACATAGTACTTTTCTTCTTGCATTGAAATATTTTTAAATTTGTATTGGTTGATGAAGTAAGTGCCTTGTGCATTTAAGGCAGAAGGCCTAGGTACTCAGCACACAGATGGTATTAAATTCATTCATTTTAAATCATAGTACCCAAACACTATGTTTTGATTACCATGATGAGAATAAAGAAATATGGTTCAAGATGTCTCATGTGAGCTGTGGTCAAATTTAAAGGTTAATTCTATTTGTATATTTTTTCACACTATCACAGTGTATCTAGCATATAATTTACACTATACACTAGTATTCTATAAGCAGTTTATGTGTGGTTCTCGTTTCTGTAAACTCACCTGCTTAATTCTGCCTCTGTGGACAGTGGGCCCACTAGTTGTGCAATCATTCATTCTCCTGTAAGTTCCTGTACTTAGGAGAGAGCTGGTAGTGCTGAATGCATGGTCAGAAAGCAAGAAATGGCTGCGTATTTACAAAGTTTAGGTCTTTACTGTGACTTTACTGCATTCATTGTGTGCTTTGAAATAACATTCAGAACAAAATGAGAGTAATTTTGTACAAAGTTCAATTAGTCCCCCCCCCCCCATGTTCTCATACGACAGTCAAATTTGGCAAGGAACACTGCCACTCTGTCCCACTGCCCAAAAATTTAGGATTAATAATCCAGAGGAGACAGAAGTCACCCAGATAGTCATTTCTGTGACCTCCACACCTACCACCCACCTGTTTCCCTGAATAAAGAAGGACAGCACAGGATCACCTCTGCCATTAACTTTTATCACCTTCAGACAGTTCCCATTTAGGAAATTGTAAATACGAATCTTGCCATCTGCACAGGCACTGATGACTCGAAGAAAGAGAAGAACCACATGGAGGACCTCCCTGGAAGGGAACAAAGCAATGAACAGTACTCATTTTCTAATCAACTGCTTGAGTTTTCTTGTAACTTACTCAGTTTATGTTATTTTTATATAAAATATAAAGGAGGGCATGACCTTAAAGTGATCTTTACTATTTTTAAAGGATATAAACTATTAACCCTTATGACATAGTTATAAACTTTCCCCCAATTCTGCAGTTATTTATCCTGAAATTTCGTCACAAAGGAGCAACATTCAGGGCCTTTTGATTGTTTGGTTGTTGGAGGTTTGGTGCAAGTGGAGAGGGCAGGATGGGAGGGTTGGGAACTCTCTTTATATATCATCATAGATTATTGGTTTTGGTATTTTTTGTTTGCTTTGGGGGGGTTGTTTTGGAGTCACACCTGGTAATCGTGCTCAAGGGCTACTCCTGACTCTGTACTCGGTCACTACTTCTGGAAGTGCTCAGTGTACCATATAGGATGCCAGGTATGGAACCAGGTCAGGCATGTGGAAAGCAAATATTCTGCCTATTACACTACCTCTCCAGCCTCCATCATCATTTTTTTTCTTGCAATTTGATTCCTAGAAATGAACTTCCCCAAGTCATGATGAGAATTATTTGATGTTTTCATTTCTTTACTAGTAGAGTTACTTATAGTAAAGAAAGAAAAATACAAGAGGGAAAAATGTTCATCTTTGTATCAAGCAAAGCATTGGTACTTGAGCAGTTTTTTTTTTTTTGGTGTCATAAGTTAAGTGGTTTTCATTCTTTCATTGAAACATCCCCAAAAATACTAGAGTACTCAGAGATGAGATTTATGAGTTCCCTCATGATAGTCAGCAGGAAAAGAAAGGCAATGAGAAGACTTAAAAAATGTTACCAATAAAATCTTCCCTACAACAGGCGGAGCCAAATTGAACTCTAAATATGTAGAGTATTCAATTCTGAGAAGTATAATTACCCCAATTACATTAATTGGATCAATCAGTTTTAATTTAAAACAGATTTAAGTTTTATACTATTTGTTAGATCTTATATGCAAAGAAAATGCCTACCATCTTTACTTTCAGTCCATCCATGGCTTAGATCATGTGCCACCTTCTCCGTATAACTATTCGTTATTTCCATTTTTTCTTCTGACTTATACACATATAGATAAAATTTAAGTAGACTGTAAGACCCTTTGGGGGCAACCTATGCCTTATTGTCTTTGCATGTTCAGCACCTAATACAGTGCCTAGCCAATAACAGATTTTCAATAAATATTTCTTGGAGACATGACCATCCTTTTTCAAAGCCCTATCCATTAGCCAAAAAGAAATATCAAAATTAAATATACAAAAATACTAAAAAAGACATATTAGAGTCCTTAAAATATAGGCGCATGCTCAGCACATTGAAAGGAAAAGAGGCTACAGTGATAGTTTAGGAGATAGTAATATAAAAAATCCAAATAAAGTTCTATTTTTTTCCTAAGATAGAAATCCAATTATTTTACCAGTGCCCTAAAAATATCTTTGTCCACCTATAAGGGAATTCAGCACTAGGAGAAATACCAAGTAATAGAAGAATTTGCCTCTGTGTATCTCTTTTGATCTTGTGGAATCTAGGTCAACACATCTCATAGATTTCTGAGGTATTTAGTATTTAGGCTTTAGTATTATATCCTATCAGGAACAAAGATTTTGATACAAGATGACATGGAACTTGGTTGTACAACTGGACCAACATTTTACAATAAACTTTGGAACTTCTAGAAAATAACAATCTCCAATTCTTGTTTTCTCTTTTGTGAAAAAAATATTGATTTCTGCCTCAGAGAATTACTCTCAAAATTAAATGAATTACTAAGCCCAGTACCTAATACAATAGTGGTTATTATGTTCCTGACACATCACAATCTTCTTTCAGGTTTTATTTCTGACCAAGAAATAATATATCGTATTCTTTTCTCATTCTTCATCAAAATACACTTCTGATTGGTGTTCAAAAAAATGGATGGAGTAAAGAATTCAAAATTCAACCTTAACATCAAAAAGGAGCAACAAAACTGGCAAAGTAATTGTCAAAATCAAATTTTTAAAACTCTAAAAATAAAATGTCTTATAGTAATTTAGAGTTCTGTTAGACAAAAAAAATTATTTAGTGCAGTAAGAACAGTGAAACTTTGTGCCATGTATTTCACTCTGTTCATTCTAGCCCGGTAGTAACCTTGAAAATAACAGCCCAAGGAAGCTGGAGTGATAGGGCATTTCCCTCCAATACAGCCAACTCACTGGGTGTGGCCCTAAAACATAAGCAAAAGAATTGCCCACATTCCTGTCACTAGAGAAAACAAACCAGACTTCATTCACAGTAAATTATTTTACCAGTCTTGTAGCTTCTTAAAAGACTAACTCCAAAAAAAAAATTTTAAAAAGCCACCTGTCTTTATTTCACCTATTAAGGAACTCACACAATGCTAAAGATTTTACCGGGGAGACATTTATTAAAAAGGATAGACAATTGCTTTACAAAATCTTATACCTGAGATATCTACTAGGCAAATAATAACTAAATAAAAAGCTTTAGGGGAAATACTAGGCTTTTGAAAAGCTCGGGCATTTTTCTGTAAATTTAACTAGCCACATACATGCACAGGGTGGGTAGTCTTGAGAAATAGCAAGACTCTTTTCTCACCCTTACTGGCCTTGATATTCTTTACTATTAGCAGGAAGTGAAAACTAAGGCCTGCTTGTAAACTCGGTGACAGAGTGTTGAAGTCTTCCTCAACATGCACAGAGAGCCCCTTACAAAGAAAGGGAGATGTTTTATTTCTAAGCATTCAAGTAAATCTCTTTACAGACACAGTGACCAAAGAATCACTGTCACTGTCACTGTCCTCCTGTTGTTCATCGATTTGCTCGAGCAGGCCCAGTAACGTCTCCATTGTGACAAAGACCAAGAATACAAGACTCTAAACAAATAAACAACAAAACAAACTGAAAATGAGAGAAACTTTGATTTCTAGAGTTGTCATATTAACATTATTTAAAACATCCAGTTTATAAATACATTAAAAAATATATTAGGAGTGGAGCAATAGTACAGCAGGTAGGCATTTGCCTTGCACGCAGCTGACCCTGATTTGATCTCCAGCACTCCACTTGGTCCGCTGAGCACAATCTGGTGTGGCAAAAAAATAAAAATAAAAAGAGAATATAGGTTATAAAGGACAGAGAGAAAAGGTGACAATTAAAATCATTCCCAAGCACAGCGGGTAGGGCATTTGCCTTGCACACAGCTAACCCAGTTTCGATTTCCAGCATGCTGAGCACCGCCAGGGGTAATTCCTGAGTGCAGAGCCAGGAGGAACCCCTGTGCATCACCAGGTGTGACCCAAAAAGCAAAAAATAAATAAATAAAAATAAATAAAATCATTCTCAAGCAAACTTAGTGATTGGACTTCCCTGAGAAAGCTTTTAGTTCAAATATATCTATTTAAAACTATTTTAAACATATTTCATATATTTATTTCATCATCCTGTTATTCGTCGATTGCCTCGAGCAGGCCCCAGTAACGTCTCTTTCATCCTAGCCCTGAGATTATATTCAAGGCTCTTTAGGAGAATGAGACCCATCATTATTACTGGTATTTGGCATATTTGGTACGCCACAGGGAGTTTGCCAGACTCTGCCCATTTACATGGCATTACATTTTAAACATGATCAAAAAAAATAGGAAACCATAACTACAAAACAAAAAGAAAAGGGAAGTCTTAGAAAATGGTCTCAATAAATTATAAACTGATCCAAATTAAAATTCTGGAGTTGAAAACAGCTATTAAATAAATTCAAAATTCACTAACAAGACTCAACAGGAAATTTAAAGTAGGCAGAAAACACAAAGCTCTTAAATAGTCCATTGATATTACCAAGTGAGAAACACAAAGAAAAAGTCATGGGGAAAAAAAAAAACAGAGCCTTGGAAACTTGTGTGACATTATCAGACATCTCAACATATGCGTAATTGGAGTTTTATAATGAAAAGGACACAAAAATTATTGGAAGGCACTGTCGCCAGAAACTGTCCAAATATTATAAAAAACATTCTGTGGGGCTGGAGGGATAGCACAGCGGGTAGGGCGTTTGCCTTGCACGCGGCCAACCCAGGTTCAATTCCCAGCATCCCATATGGTCTCCTGAGCACCGCCAGGAGTAACTCCTGAGTGCAGAGCCAGGAGTAACCCCTGTGCATCGCTGGGTGTGACCCAAAAAGCGGTCACGGTCACGGTCACGGTCCTCCCGTTGTTCATCGATTTGCTCGAGCAGGCCCAGTAACGTCTCCATTGGAGACTTTGTTGTTACTGTGTCTGGCATATCGAATATGTCACGGGGAGCTTGCCAGGCTCTGCCGTGTGGGCGAGATACTCTCAGTAGCTTGCTGGGCTCTTTGAGAGGGGCGGAGGAATCGAACTCGGGTCGGCCATGTTGGCTGCGTGCAAGACAAAAAAAAAAAAAGCAAAAAAAAAATTCTGCATTTCCAAGATACTAAAAAAACTCTAGGATAATCTCAAGGATATCCACACCTAGTCATATAATCAGATTGTAATAAACCAAAGACAGAATATTGAATGCTGTGTAAGAGAAGCATTTTATGATAAAAGTATCGTTAATAAGATCAATAACTATAGGAAGGCCTTGGATTTTTGGGTATCGATTTTATAGCCTGCAACTATACTGTACAAGTCTATTGTTTCTAGGAGTTTCTTGGTAGAGGCTTTAGAATTCTCTAGATATAGTATATCATCTGCGAATAGTAAGAGATTGCATTGATCTGTGGAATATAAAGTAACAGAATGTGAGATTAGTACCCAAGAATAGTAGAGATAAGTACCGGGAGGTTTGCTTCACAGCTTGGAAGCTGGAGGAAAAGGCAGCCCAGATAGAGAAGGGAACACCAAGTAAAGTGTGATTGGAGGACCCACTTCGGATGGCATATGCGTGCTGAAAGTAGACTATTAGATCAAACACGATGGCCATTCAATACCTCTATTGCAAACTACAACACCCAAAAGGAGAGAGAGATCAAAAAAGAATGCCCTGCCACAGAGGCAGGGTGAGGTGGGGGGATGGGGTGGGGGTGGGAAGGATACTGGGATCATCGGTGGTGGAGAATGGGTACTGGCGGAGAGATGGGTACTTAAGCATTGTATGGCGGAAACAAGCACAAAAGTTTGTAAGTCTGTAACTGTGCCTCATGGTAATTCACTAATAAAAAATTATTTTAAAAAATAAGATTAGTAGCTAATTTCTTGTCAGAAGCCATGGAGCTCATAAGACAATTAAGTCACATATTCAAAGTATTAAAAGGAAAATCTCTGCCACTGAGAATTCCAAATCTATAAAAACTACATAAAACCTGATAGATTAACACCTCTAAGAGAACCAAAAACTAAGAGTTCATCACTTGAACATGTTTTATAAGAAATGCTAAATACTGAGATCAGCACCAGGAGGATTACTCCATAACTTAGAGGCCAGCCGGGTATCCTAGAGGAAAGGGCAGTTCAGATAGAGAAGGGAGCACCAAATAAAGGGTGTTTGGAGGATCCTCCCAGGAGGGGAGATGCATGTCGAAAGTAGACTATGGACTGAACATGTTTGCCACTCAAAGACTCTTTTGCAGACCACAACACCCAAAAGGAGAGAGAGAACACAGGGGATTGCCCTGCCACAGAGGCAGGGGGGGATGGGGGGATGGGGGGTGGGAGGGATACTGGGATCCGTGGTGGTGGAAAATGGGCACTGGTGGAGGGATGGGTACTTGATCATTGTATAATCGAAACCCAAGCACAAAAAATTGTAAATCTACAACTGTAAAAAAAAAAAAGAAAGAAACAAAAAAAAATTAAAAAAAAAAAAAAGAAATGCTAAATAGGGGCTGAAGAAATGGTTTAGCAGGTAGGGCACTTTTCTTGCACATGGCAGACCCAGGTTTCATCCCCAGCAGCCTGTATGGTTCCTTGAGCACCACAAGGAATGATCCTGAGCACTGCCAGACTTACCCCAAAAAACAAAACCAACCAGAACAAAAATTCTAAATGGAGTCTGAGATAAAATAAGAGGATACTAGACAGTAATTCAAGCTTAACTAGCTAGGAAGTATAGAAGGGATAGAAATGATTTTTGCTTATAATTTATTTTTCCCTTTTAAAACTGCCACATAGCAATAATTAAAATCTATAATAATAGACACAAAGATATGAAGATTTTGTTTATAGTAATAACAGTATAAGGGGGAGGAGAAGGAGTTTTATAGAGGAAAATTTAACTGATTTTTTAAGTTAAGATATTATAATCAACCTCTAAAAAATAATTTAAACATATATAGGGGAGTATAAGGAAACTAAAATGACACACTAAGAAATACTGCTTTAGGGGCTGGAGCAATAGCACAGCGAGTAGGGCATTCGCCTTGCACGTGGCCGACCTGGGTTCGATTCCCAGCATCCCATATGGTCCCCTGAGCACCGCCAGGAGTGATTCCTGAGTGCAGAGCCAGGAGGAACCCCTGAGCATCGCCGGGTGTGACTCAAAAAGCAAAAAAAAAAAGAAAAAAAATACTGCTTTAACACAAAAGAATCCCATAATAAAAGAACTGAGAGTAACAACAAAATACTACATTAATACTATAAAAAACAACAAAATTCTGGACTGGAAGTTATTTTTCAATAAAATATAAATTGGGTGGGGCCGGAGCAATAGTACAGTGGATAAAGCATTTGCCTTGAGTGTGGCTAATCCAGGTTTAATCCCCAGCACTTCATATATTCCATATGGTCCTCTAAGAACTGCCAGGAGCAGTCCCTGAGCACAGAGCCAGGAGTAAGCCCTGAGGACTGCCAGATGTAACCCCTCCAAATATATACATACACACATCTATGTATAAATATATATGTGTAGATATATAGATACATGGATATGCTAAATTCTACAATTAAAAGACCAAACTTCGGAGAAAATATCAAGACATCATGATCTGACTATATAGTATTTACAATAGAGACAATTTAGTTTCAAAAACATAAATTGCTTGAAAGTAAAAGAATGGAAAGAAAATGCTCCATATCAAAGAAAAGTACTTATACTAATATCACACAAAAAGACTTAGAAAAATATAAAAATTATGATGTTTATCATAATCATAAAGGTAAAGGCCCTCCCGTTGATCGTCGATTTGCTCGAGCGGGCCCAGTAACGTCTCCATTGGAGACTTTGTTGTTACTGTGTCTGGCATATCGAATACTCTCGTCATTGGCTGGAGCGATAACACAGCGGGTAGGGCGTTTGCCTTACAAACGGCCAACATGGCCGACCCGAGTTGATTCCTCCGCCCCTCTCGGAGAGCCCGGCAAGCTCGAGTCTATAACATAAGTATGAATAAAATTTAATAATTCAATGAATTGTGTTTTCAAGTCACAATGAAATTAATTTAAACATGAGTAATAGAAGGAAATTTGGAAAATTCATTAGCACTGTAGCATTGTCCTCCCCGTTGTTCATCGATTTGCTTGAGCGGGCACCAGTAGTATCTCACAGCAAATTGTGAGACTTGTTTTTGGCATATCGTATACGTCACAGGTAGCTTGCCAGACTTTTGCCGTGGGGGAGAGATATTCTTGGTAGCGGAGGAGGGGAGGAGGAATCGAACTCCAGTCAGCCACTTGCAAGGTGAATGCCCTATGCTCTGTGCTATCGCTCCAGCCCAGAAAATTCATTAATGTATGAAAATTAAACAAAATGCTCTTACTCAATGAGTAAAAGAATCCCAAAACATAGACAACATTTTGAGATGAATAAAAAAAATTAAATATCAAAATTTATGGGATTCAGCTAAAGTAGAGCTTCACAGAAAATTTATAGCACATTTTCCAATAAATAACTTCAGCTTTCTTTTGTTTGTTTGTTTGTTTGTTTGTTTTTTAATTTTTATTAGTGACAAACCAAGAGGTACAGTTGTAGACTTACAAATTTTTGTGCTTGGGTTTCAATTATACAATGATTAAGTACCCATCCCTCCACCAGTGCCCATTTTCCACCACCACGGGTCCCAGTATCCCACCCGCCCCTATCCTTCCCATCCTACCCTGCCTCTGTGGCAGGGCATTCCCCTCTGTTCTCTCTCTCCTTTTGGGTGCTGTGGTTTGCAAAAGAGGCATTGAGTGGCAATCATGTTCAGTCTATAGTCTACTTTCAGCATGCTTCTCCCATCCTGGAAGGATCCTCCCAATACCCTTTATTTGGTGCTCCCTTCTCTATCTGAGCTGCCTTTTCCCCTAGCATGTGTGGCTGGCCTCCAAACCATGGAGTAAACCTCCTGGTACTTATCTCAGCTATTCTTGGGTGTTAGTCTCCTATTTTGTTACTTTATATAACTTCAGCTTTCACTTTAAGAAATTGTTAAAGGAAATTTTAATTAAATCCAAACCAAACTTAAGGAAGCGAAATAACGCTTATAATAAAAATCGTTGTGGCCCCAGAGCTCCATCTTGGCGCACACAGTAGCGAAGAGTTCCAGAGGGCACCACAGCACCGGAGATTTCTCCGGACCCCAGACCAAGCCAATCTCTCTGGGGCACCCCAGATGGAGCAGGTACAGTCTCCCCGCCTTCTCCATTTGGAGTTCTGTCGACCATGAGCTTACACAAGCAAGGCTCCGGTATGTGGCTTTCAGGACTAACTCTCCAAACTGAATGGCGGCAGTGGAACCAGGCAGTCTCAGTCCAGCTTCCCTGATGCTGGAAGTCACGCCCACAACCCGCCCCTGGGCGCCATCTCCCAGTTGAATCCCAAAATAGAATAGCTCCCTACAGAGATATCTCTGGAACCCAACCATTTATAATCTTAGAATTTCAGAAGCACACGGCTGCATAAGCCTTTCATGATATGCAAAATGAGCAACAGAAAATAAATGATGTAATGTCTGACCCTGGGGCTGGAGCGATAGCACAGCGGTAGGGCGTTTGCCTTGCATGCAGCCCACATGGCCGACCCGAGTTCGATTCCTCCGCCCCTCTGGGAGAGCCCTGCAAGCTACCGAGAGTATCTCGCCCGCACGGCAGAACCTGGCAAGCTCCCCGTGATGTATTCGATATGCCAAACACAGTAACAACAAAGTCTCCAATGGAGACGTTACTGGGCCTGCTCCAGCAAATCGATGAACAATGGGAGGACCGTGATAGTGACAGTGAATGCCTGACCTTGGAAGGTAGGCTTGAATAATGCCCCAAAGGGGAGAGAGAGAGAGAGAGAGAGAGAGAGAGAGAGAGAGAGAGAGAGTAGCTGAGCAATTTTTCACCATAGAGGCAGGGTGAGGATTGGCCGGGGGGTGGGGGGAAGGAGGATAATGGGGACATTGGTGGTGGAAAGTTTGCACTGGTGAAGGGATGGGTGTTCAATCATTGACTGAATCTCAAACATGAAAGCTTTGTAACTATCTCACAGTGGTTCAATAACAATAAAAAAATAATAAATAAAAATCATTGAAATGTGAAACTGAAAATAGAGAAAGATCAATAAACTAAAAGTTGGTACTTTGAAGCATCAACAAACTTTCCTCTAGACAATTAAGAAGTATTTACATCCTCTGAGGGATGGAATGATTCTAGGGGAACAATGCAATAATGCAGTTCTGCTTGCTTAATGTGTTGATGCTGCCTTGTATCTCTCCATTTTGTGGCTTCCAGTGTTCCACTTTTTCAAATAGCATCAAACAAAAGTGCTGTATGAAATTCTGTAACTCTGCTGGTACCAGTCTGATCAGTGTGATAGAGTTTGGGCTACCAGGAGTTAAGTGCATTGAATGTGTTAAGGAAGGCAGTTTTCTGGGATGTTGAGTACTGAATGACTTCTTTTTTTCTTCTGAAAATAGGGTAGAAGGTGGTTGAAAAAAAAATAGTGTAAGAGGCTAAGTAAATTTGAGAACCTCTAATTTAGTCTGATCATAAAAACAGGAAAGTAAAGTTCAATTATTAAAATAAGAAATGAAGCGGAGAAAATTGTTACTGACTATTCTGATATTAGATAAATTGGTGATGAGTACACTGTAGCACTGTCCTCCCATTGTTCATCGATTTGCTTGAGTGGGCCCAGTAATGTCTTCATTGTGAGACTTCTTGTTACTGTGTTTGGCATATCAAACACATCATGGGTAGCTTGCCAGTCTTTGCTGTGCAGGTGAGATAATCTCGGTAGCTTAAAAGTAATAAAAATTTTGAAAGCAATAAAATTAATAATAATGCAATACTGTTAATAATGGTTTCTTATGCACAGAATTTCAATACCACACCCTACAATAGTTGTTTTTAAAACTTCGGTGCTTAGGTAATCTTAACTTTTGTAAACCAGCTTGGTGAGGTAAAAATTAATTAAAAATTTAAATTTACTAATATTGGCATGGTTTTGGTAGGCAACATATGTAAATGTGTCACGTATCTCAAAAGTATAAAATTTCAAAAACTTGGAAAAATCTAGATCTAAGATTGTTATTTCTTGAGAAGGCGACAGGAGAGGAAGAAAGTGAATAACGAGTAAGGAAATAGTGATAAATGGAAGGTAGAAAAGCAGAAATGGGTGAAGGGCAGAGAAACAAAAGAACTGGTCTGCCAAAAATTGAAATCTAGGCAATGATTACACAAGAGCACCACATTCATCAGTCAGCCTTTCCTGGGACCTACTTTGGATGCTTGAAGGCCATTAGGCATCGCTCATATTTTCCTACCATGCTCCAGGCCATGACCAGACCATCAGAACTTCCTGAAAGTAGATGCCACTGGTCAAAGTGCAGACATTTCACAGCTCCTTCATGACCAAAGAGAGACTGCAAGAAAAGATGCAACTGTTTTCAAGCTATTCATCGCTAATATTGTGAGTCCTCATAGGTCTAGAACTAGGCATTTGTTAGACTAATTCTAACGACAGACTAATTCTAATGCCACACTCAATATCATTCTCTTGGTGTTGACCTGAGTAGAATTTTCTTTTGCTCCCTCCCCAGTTAAGGAGAAATGTGATCAGAAAGAAATCCTTGTTTCTGGTAGAACCTGTTGCTGGGGTCTTCCTTGCCGGAGTACCAAAGAAGACCAGAATTCATCATTCTTGCTTTCTGAAAGTGAATGGTAAACTCATATTCAACTCCTTACCAGGACCTAGAGGACCATCTGGAGCACCCTGTGTTGACATCTGGTTTGATTGTGGTGATAATATTGGTGGAAGAAAATACTTTGGACAAGTCAAAAGCTTCTTACTTCCCTGTTTTCTTTGCACAAATTATATACCTCATACCATCACCTGCTAAGTTTTACATCCAGCAAAACTGTATGCTTGAGTATGAATATCCAATTACTTTGAAAATTTTCATCCCCTGACCCCATATCAGAATCAGAGTATTGTAATATTTTGGAAGATAAAAAGGTACTGTATCTCCATTGCTATGAAAAGACACTGGAAATACACATGTTGTATTGTGTCTGAATACAGACTTCTTCCACTGCCCTCATGACATGGCCTTCTTTTCTTGTTTGTTTTGTTTTGTTTGTTTGGGGACCACACCTGTTGGTGTACAGGAATTACTCCTGGTGTTGCGTTCAGGGATCACCCCTGGTGTTCTTGGGTATGTCATTTGAGATATCAGGGATCCAACCCTGGTGGGTCACGTGCCAGGCAATTGTCCTACCTCCTGTTCTGTCTCTAATACCCCCTCTTTTGTTTTTTCAAAGCAGGACTTTACCTTTGGCTTTTCAAGACTGTTCTTTTGGTAACTACATCTCAGTATCACAGGGGTGGTTTAAGGTGCTATATAGGGCATACTGTTCATCTCCTCCAATATGTTACCATTGGGCTTCTGCTCTCCATCACTCTTCCCCTTACATCTTTCTCACCTTTATCAGTTGTGCTGTGATGATGTTCCACACTTTCACTATTCCTCGCTCACAACCGCTCACAATGTAGGTGTCATTGATCCTAATTGCCAAAATGGGATCTTTTTGTTTCAAGGTCTTGAGGCACTTCCCTGTCTCTAGGTCCCATTCTGAAAGG
This sequence comes from Sorex fumeus, assembly GCF_029834395.1. Classification (NCBI taxonomy): domain Eukaryota; kingdom Metazoa; phylum Chordata; class Mammalia; order Eulipotyphla; family Soricidae; genus Sorex; species Sorex fumeus. The sequence goes on from NW_026606093.1 coordinate 22,449,233, forward strand.
AAAAGGGAGAGAAGTGCGGAAGAGAGTAAGAGGGAATGAAGGAGGATTAGGGCAGAGTTTTATATTTTTTGGCAGAAGATAATACTAGCTAAGACCAATAAGTCAGACCTTGGATCTACCTAATCTAGCACCCATGTATGCTCACGTATAGCTCCGTATATGAGGAAACTGTTCCCTGATCATAAACCTTGGGAGAGCCAGCAATGCATAATCTTGACTCCCCTGCTTTATAAAGTTATTACCAATTTTCATGTCTTGTGTGCTATTATCATAGACATAATTATGCTCTATATGGTAGTTTAAATTAAATGAAAAAATTAATTATAAAAATTATAAACATTCTTTATGGAACTTGAATTACTGCTTAGTGTCTTTTTGTTTCACCTTGAAGGACTCCATTTAGCATTATAAAACATATTCACTAGTGACACTTTGCTTTCAATTAGCTGGAAATGTCATAGTTTATCAATTATTGTGATACACACACACACTATATATATATATGTACATATATATATATATATATCTCCTAGCCAAACAGGTCATTCAAACTCAATACATCAGGATCCTTCGTGAGCTATATTGTGGATTCACTACCAGGATCTCACCATTCTACAGGTAGGGGATCATTGACATCAAGAGAGGGGTTTGGCAGGGTGATACCATTTCACCAAAACTCTTCAGTGCCACCCTCGAGAATGTCCTGCAACGACTGGAATGGGAAGGGAGTGAAGATAGAAGGTCAGCAACTACACCACCTCTGCTTCGCTGATGACATCGTTCTTATAACACCAAATATCAGCCAAGTGGCACAAATGCTGACTGACTTCGACCATGAATGTGGAAAGGTCGGTCTACAACTGAATCTCACAAAGACAATATTTATGAGAAATGATCTCATTCCTGATGTTCCATTCACTCTCAACGGGAAGAACATCTCCAAATGCAACAGTTACGTGTACCTAGGTCGAGAGGTCAACATGACGAATGACCTGGCACCTGAGTTGCGCGGAGGAAGAGAGTGGCTTGGAATGCCTTCAAGAACATTGAAGAAATAGCTAAGAGGGTGAAGAACCTCCGGCTCCAGGCACATCTCTTCTATTACACTGCTCTCCCTGCATTAACATACTCCTCAGAAACCTGGGCCTTATGAAAACAGGATGAGAACGCTATTTGAGTCTCTCAAAGAGGAACAGAAAGAGTTATGCTTGTAGTATCATGCTTCACTCAAATGAGAGAAAGAATCCAGAGTTTCGACGTTCATCGGCGGTCAAAATTCAGGGACACTGTCTCATTTGCCAAGGAGTCAAAAATCAGATGGGCTGGACATATAATGAGATTTTGAGATGAACACTGGAATAGAGCCATTGCCGACTGGATTCCACGGGATGTCAAAAGATCACATGGCCACCCACCTATGAGATGGTCAGGCTTCTTCGTCAAGACCCTGAACCATTGGTTTGACGCTGTTCCTATTCCTAGAACGAGCCAACGCCATTGGGCTACATTAGCACGTGACAGGAATGAATGGAGATGTTTCTGGAGCCCGCTCGAGAAAGGCAATGAGTAATGGGATGTCAAGTGATCAAGTGATCAAGTGATTCAACAAAAAATTATAAAATGGAGTGTGCAGTGCCACCAGCAGGTCAACCTGTACCTGCAAGGCAAGTGCATCAGCTGCCTGATGGTGCCTTCAGGTTTTCTGATACCCAAACATTGCCGCTGTGCCTCTGGCCTGACCCCAACACCTTGGGACCAAGTTTCCCCAAGAATTAAACAGCCACAAACCACCTCCGGCTCAGCTATACATGTTCATTTATTGGTCTTGCTTCAGAGACCTATGAATAAATCTCTAAAGAGATTAAAAGCAACAAGAACCCGTGCAAGGCTCTACAGACCAGGGTAAATCAAAGGGGGTTGGGTCAGACTGATGCCTGCCCAAGCAGGGCCCCTGGCAGCCACTTGCTCCCACAACGAAAAATCACTACCATGCCCCTGACCAGACTCCACTATCTGGGGACAGACCTTCCCAAGATATTAACGTGTTGAAAATTTGGATATGCGGGTTTTGTGAATGAAATCTCCGGGCTGTCTCAGAGTCAGGATAGGCTACGTTCCCACACTTCCTTATACCCCTTGAAGCACTAAGAATCACTCCCACGAACCAACTCTCAATCCACCATGTAAGCTCTTCTTACCACCCTTGCTTCAGAGACCCTTAAATAAATGTAGAAAGATATCAAAAGCCATAGTTAATCTTGGGCCTGCTCAAGGCTGAACAGACAAGAGTAAATCAGAAGGGGTTAGGTTAGTCTGCTACCTACCCAAGCAGAGTCCCCAGCAGCCGCTTTCTTCCACAATCTAAAATCACCACCATGACACCGTCCTGACTCCACTGTCTTGGGACGAACCTCACTGAAACATAATATGCTGAAAACTCAGGTATGTGGTTTTGTGACCAAAATCTCCAGGCTTTCTTAGGGTTGGGATAGGCTACCTCTCCCCACTTCCCAATACTCCTGGAAGCACTGGCAGTCACTGCCATTAACCAACTCCAGCACCACCATATGGTGGTAAATCAGAGATGGGGGGTTAACCTGGTACCCACCAAGACAGAGCCCCTGGCAGATGCTTGTTCCCACAATCCATAACGGTTGCCATGCCCCAACTGTCTCAGACGGGACCTCACCAGATACAATCTGCTGAAAATTTGGGTATGTGATTTTGTTACTGAAATCTCCAGGCTTTCTCAGGGTCCGAATGGGCTACCTGCACCCACCTCCCTGTACTTCCAAAGCCTCAGCAGTCATGTCCACACTCCAAAGCTGCCACCCAGTTGAAAAATCTACTCCAGGGGCTGGAGCAATAGCACAGCAAGTAGGGCACTTGCTTTGCACATGGCATTTGCTTTGCACCGGGCATCCCATATGGTCCCCTGAGCATTCCCAGCATCCCATATGGTCCCCTGAGCACCACCAGGGGTAATTCCTGAGTGCAGAGCCAGGAGTAACCCCTGTGCATCGCCAGGTGTGACCCAAAAAGCAAAAAATAATGAAAAATCTACTCCAGCCTTACCTTCCTGATAAAAATACTGAACACCCTGAACAAAAAATATGACCTCTTTGTACCATAATCCACACAAGGAGAGAGAGAAAAAAGAAAAGTACCTGCCACAACAGAAGCAGGTGGGGACACGGGGGGTGGGAGGGAGAGTGTTGGGGGATGGTGGGAAGGAAATGGGGAACATTAGTGGTGGGAAATGTACACTGGTGGATGGATGGGTGTTGGATCATTGTATGACTGAAACCCAATCATAAACAGCTTTGTAAAGTTCTATCATGGATATTTAATACAACATTTTTTAAAGTTTTCAAACGGATCAACTGATGTATAAATAGGTGAAAGGACAAAAGAATAAGCTAGTACTGGCAGACAGCTATAAGGGCTGAAGTGTATACTTGCATATGGGAGTTCTAGGTTTGATTCCTGGTACCACAAGAATAGTTCCCCAAGCACCACCAGGAGTAATCTACGAATACTCAGCCAGAGAATAGATCTGAATATCACCAGTATGGCCCAAATATAAAACCATTAAAATAAAATGAAGTTATGCCTATAGACGTGAACAAAACAATTGTTTTTGGTAGCTCACCAATTTATAGAAACCTCTTAGCAAGTTTAAGACATTATTTCTCACCTTTTATCTGGCAATCTCTTGCCCCAGATACCAACATGTTTTTACATATATCCATGCAAGTGATTGTGCCCTGGTGGCCACTGAAGACTCGAATGCAAACCCCAGTTTTCAGATCCCAATATCTGCAGAAATCAGATCAAAATAATTTTTTAAAGATTTTTTAAAGAACACAGAGACTATTATGTAGCATTCTTTTAGATCAATAAGTAGTTTGAAGGTGACAAAGTTTCATGTGTATGTGCAGGCAAAGGCCTGGGTTTGAACCTGAAGCTTAGTACTCATTATATGTCACTTTATTTCCTCACTGATAGAAATGAAAATGATTAGAACATTCTTGTGAGGTATTAAGTAGATAAATATAAGTGATTGTCAACCAGGGGTGATTTCCATGCTCAGGTGCCAATGCCTGTAAATAGCTTGGGTTAGTAGTACCCTTTGTAGTAACATCCGTTACTCAGGTGGTCCTCACATGAAGAATTTTTCCGTTCCAAATATAGAGGTTGAGAAACTGTACTCAAGCCTGTAATATTAGAACAGTGGAAGCACACACAAAAAACAACAGATCATTAGTATTAGATGGAAGGATGCTGGCAATCATCATCATGCTTATAATCCATGGCACTGATTGACACCACTGATCTTCAAACAAGAACAGAACAATTCACCTCAGCCACTTGGACCCCAAATGTCTAGTGATTATTTCTAAAGGGAATCAGAGATGTATAGGAACATGTACAGTAATGTTTTAATCAATTAATATAAATACATTGATTTTTAAATAAGCAGAGTTACCTGACACCTATCAGCTATCTTTTTTTTTTTTGCTTTTTTTGGGTCACACCCGGCGATGCTCAGGGGTTACTCCTGGCTCATGCACTCAGGAATTGCTCCTGGCCATGCTAGGGGGACCATATGGGATGCTGGGAATCAAACCTGTGTCGGCCATGTTGGCTGCGTGCAAGGCAAATGCCCTACCCGCTGTGCTATCGCTCCAGCCCTATCAGCTATCATTGATACAGACTCGCACTTCCTTCACCCAGATAGCTTTGGTACAGAATAAAGCGTAGTGTTAAAATAGTGGTTTGAAGCCAGACTGCCAAGGTGTGATCCCATGTCTACCACTTACTATCTGTGTGGTCATGGATAAATTACGGAATTGCTCTTCACCTTCTTTTTAAAAAATGAGAGTTAATAGTGGTATTTACCTCATAGTTTCATCAGTGAAACTTGTTATGTAATAAATGACTCTTTTTCCCCCTTGATTTTCTAATATTCACAGAAATTCATCTGCTTGCTAGTTTGTAAGAACCTACTGTATACCGGCCATGCAGTTAACACTGACTAAATGGTCTGGGGAAAGGTGTGTTATTTTTATTTATATTTATTTGGGCTACACCCAGTGGTGCTTTAGACTGCTTCTGATATGTGCCTAGAGGTCATTAATGACAGTGCTCAGGGAGCCATGCAATGGCTAGGGATCAAACCTGAATCTCCAACATGTAAAGCATATATTCAACTTATTGAGCTACATCTCTGGTTCCTGAAATTGCCGCTAGCAACATGATTTACTCTGTGTCCATTTCATCCATAATATTTTTGTTTTTTCTTTTACTGTTTTTTTAAAGGGCCCAAACCCAATGGTACTCTGACAGTGCCAACAAAAGGGTCCAGTGCTTGGACCTGACACTGCAGTGTTTAGGTCTGGCAGTGCTAGAGGCCCCCACAGGACAGTAATGGGGATCAATCTTGGGAATTCACGCGTGCCTGTGGAGCTCTACCTCTGGAACTCAGGTTGTGTTTTTTTTTAATTTCTGTAGAAACACATTTTGTAAACATCTTATAAAATATAGCAATAAAAATAATTTAAACACAGGGTGACCTCACTTATATGTGATATATAGAATAACTGGATGGTGGGATGCAATATTTTAAAGAGGAGATGCCTAGATCACCCTTGGCCTCAGAGTAGAGAGATGAGACAGAGAAGGAAAGAAATTGAGGGGGGAAGAAGAGATAGATTGGAAGCAACGGAGACCAGGGATCAAAGGGCTCCAAGCTTATAGGTACTGTAAAGCAGTGGCATAACTATCCAAACCACAGAGTCAACAACACTGAAAACAAGAGATCCAAACTTCAACAACCAAACTTTCAAGTGTGCCTGTTAAGGTGGTAGGCGGGGGGGGGGGGGGGGGGGGGATGGGGGAAGAGTAGGAAGGAATCTGGGGACCCTGGTGGAAGGAAGATGACACTCTGATGGGTGCTTGTCATGCATACAGCTGATCTAGCTTCAACCCCAACACCACAGATGGTTCACTCCTAGGAGTCCATTCCTAGGTGCTTGCCTTTAAGAAATAAAACATTGTCCATGTGAAGAATCAAAGATAAATTATCAAAGACAGAATTATTTGAAGGCAACCTAAAGTTTCTTACTGGAAAAGCAAGTAGATAAAATATTTATGAAGACTTTGGAGTACAGAGTCTTCAACAACAGTTAAAATCAACTGACTAATTGGGGTTCTTCGTGGTGAAAAATAAGTATTGGTAAAGGGAAATGTGTTTGATATTTGCATGACCGAGACCTAAACCTGAAAGCTTGGTAACTTTTCCCACAGTGATTCAATAAATAAATAAATTTTTAAAAAAACAGGAACCCAGTCCCTAAATTCTGAAATCAAGTAGCATGTCACCTAATTAAAGCTTAGATATTTTCAATACAAAAAAAAAATCAACTGACTAGAACCAGAGAGACAGTACAACAGTTAAGACACATGCCTTTGATATGGTTGACTTGAGTTCAATCCCCAGCACAGTATATGGTTCCCCCAAAACCCCACTAGAAGTGATCACTGAGCACAGATAGGAGTAAGCCTTAAGTATAGCCAAATTAAAATTAAATTAAATTAAAATTAAATTAAAACAAACAGGAAAATGATATAGATGATATTTAAAATAACATTATGGATGAATCGGCCGGAGTGATAGCACAGTGGTAGGGCATTTGCCTTGCGTGCAGCCGGCCAGGCCTAGCCAGGTTCGATTCCTCCGCCCCACTCAGAGAGCCTGGCAAGTTACTGAGAGTATCTTGCCCACACGGCAAAACCTGGCAAGCTACCTGTGACGTATTCGATATGCCAAACACAGTAACAACAAGTCTCACAAAAAGAGATGTTACTGGGCCCGCTCGAGCAACTCGATGAACAAAGGGAGGACAGTGCTAACAGTGTTAATTATGGATGAAATGATAAACACCTATACCATAACACACATTATAAAAGGGCACAAATGAAAAAATATGAGTATTATGAGACACATTAACATTCATGGTGATTCTTCGAAATCGTAAAGAATATGGCTCTGTATGCAGAGATGTGACTTAATGTTAAAGCACCTATTTTAAATGTATGAGACTTTTAAGTTGCATCCTAAATACCCATATTGCTGAATATGATTCCTGGCACATCATAAGTGTGCCAAACACTAATAAGTGTTGTTACAATGATGACAATAAGAAAAGGTGAAAAATAAAATATTCTTTAAAATAGACCCTATGTATATATAGGCTTATATATTTTTCTATTGACATTTATATGTCAGTAGGAAAATAACTAAATGGGTTAATATGAGAATAAGTGAATTAATACATTCATTCAAAAAATTGCTATAGCTTAGTGAAAATAATTAGTCAGATACATAACATAAATGATTCTCAAAATCATAGTTCCATGCAGGAACAAAGTACAGGTGAATTTAATAGAATAGATTTCAGTTCAAAAATGGGCTTGTAAATATAAATAGGTTGAAAAATTATTTTTAATCTATAAAGAAATGCATGAGACCCATTGTAATTACTGGAACATCATGCTACGACTGGAATGGGAAGGAATGGGAGTGAAGATAGATGGTCGGCAACTACACCACCTCCGCTTTGCTGATGACTTTTTTTTAATAACACCAAACATCGCCCAAGCGGCACAAATGCTGGCCGACTTCGACCTAATGTGGAAAGGTCGGACTACAGCTGAATCTTACAAAAACAATGTTTATGAGAAACAGCCTCGTTCCTGACGCCCCATTCACTCTCAACGGAACAACCATCTCCGAATGCAACAGCTATGTGTACCTAGGTTGAGAAGTCAACATGACAAATGACCTGGCACCCGAGCTGCGCAGGAGGAAGAGAGCGGCTTGGAACACCTTCAAGAGCGTTGAAGAAATAGCTAAGAGGACAAAGAACCTCCAGCTCCGGGCACATCTCTTTGATTCCACTGTTCTTCCTGCATTAACATGTGCCTCAGAGACCTGGGCCCTACCTAAACAGGATGAGAACGCTATTTGGGTCTCCCAAAGAGGAATTGAAAGAGCTATGCCTGGAATATCACGTTTCACTCAAACGGGAGAAAGAATCCGGAGTTCCAACCTCTGTCGACAATCAAGAATCCGGGACGCTGTCTCGTTTGCCAAGGTGTCAAAAATCAGATGGGCTGGTCACGTAATGAGATTTAAAGACGACCGCTGGACTAGAGCTGTTACCGACTGGATTTCATGGGATGTCAAAAGACCGCGTGACCGCCCACCTATGAGATGGTCAGACTTCTTCATCAAGATCATGAATGATTGGTTTGAGGCTCTTCATGTTCCTAGAGCGAACAGAAACCATTGGGCTACACTAGCACGCGACAGGGACAGATGGAGACGTTACTGGTGCCCGCTCGAGCAAATCAACGATTAACGGGAAGTCGAGTGATCAAGTGATCAAAGAAATGCAAGGGAATAAGTAAGTAAAGTAAAGGCCCTCCCGTTGATCATCGATTTGCTCGAGCGGGCCCAGTAACGTCTCCATTGGAGACTTTGTTGTTACTGTGTCTGGCACATCGAATACTCTCGGTAGCTTGCCGGGCTCTCCGAGAGGGGCGGAGGAATCGAACTCGGGTCGGCCATGTTGGCTGCGTGCAAGGCAGACGCCCTACCCACTGTGCTAGGGCTGGAGTGATAGCACAGCGGTAGGGCGTTCGCCTTACAAGTGGCCAGCATGGCCGACCTGAGTTCGATTCCTCGGCCCCTCTCGGAGAGCCCGGCAAGCTACCCAGAGTATTCGATATGCCAGACACAGTAACAACAAAGTCTCTAATGGAGACGTTACTGGGCCCGCTGGAGCAAATCGACAATCAATGCAAGGGAATAATGAGTATAAAATTTAGAAGAGCACTGCTCCTCAATAAATATATTAAGGAAAAGCTATGTAGGGGAATCGGGGTGACTGTAATGTTCCATTTATTAGCCTGAATATTCAGTTCATGGTTATCTATGATTTTGAGTATATTTATGTATGCATGTTAAATACAATTTTTCTTCTATAAAATATTTCATTCCAATAGAAACCACTTACTCAAGCCAACTATAAAAAGTCATATAAATTATTACTTTCTATAAGAAAGTTTTTAAAATGTTACTTTCTGATTTGTAGTCTATAACTAGAAAATAAATTTGATAATTATTTTGAATCATTCAAAGTTTAAGCAGTATACAGATTCTTGAGTTTTGCATTGCCCCAAAGTGAAAATATTGAAGGCTATTCTAGGAGTCTGTGTTTCTAAGATGATTTTTCAATCATTACAAAGAGGAAAAAGTATTTATATTTCTTTTTTCAGTTTTAAATCTATTTTAATCAAAATTATATGTACTAATTCTCATAAAACTATTCTTTTTTAAAAAAAATTTAATTAAATCGTCATGAGAATAACAGTTACAACGTTGGTCATGAAAGAGTTCCATTCATACATGCAATGTTCCAACACTCATCCTTTTAACAGTGTATGTTTCCCACCACCAATGTCTCCAGTTCCCCTCCCCCTCCCCCACCCCAGTCTGCCTCTATAGCAAGCATTTCTCTCTCTCTCTCTCTCTCTCTCTCTCTCTCTCTCTCTCTCTCTCTCTTTCTTTCTTTCTCTCATTTTTCTTTATTCCTTTTAGGCACCATCTGCGACACTGTTACTGAAAAGGTATCAACATATCTATTTCTTAAACAAACAGATTTTCAGCCATGAATGGGGTAAGGACCTTGACTTCCGTGGCTCTTACCTGATACTCAGGTCATAACTCCCGCTCAGGAGAAAGTTTTCCCTCTCGCACAAGACGATAGTGCGGATACTCCCTGCGTGGCCTTTGAACTCAGTGTGTATTTTCTTTATTTTTATGATATTCAAAAGGTAGACCTTCCGATTGGATGTGACAGCTACGAAATCTCCCCCAGAATAATGAATGATTCTGTTTGGGTTCCACCTGAATTACCAACGGAAAAGGATGATCTGTAAAAGTAGTGTCCTTCTTGGAACTCACTTAGTGCCATGCATTACACATACAGCGATGGTGTAATGGGAAATTCAAGTCTCTCTGACAAGGGAGTTAGCAGAAAGCAAGGCCTAGTGCCAATTAGGATCAATACCTCATGCTAGGGGCTAGAGCGATAGCACAGCGGATAGGGCGTTTGCCTTGCATGTGGCCGATCTGATTCCTCCATCCCTATTGGAGAGCCTGGCAAGTTACAGAGAGTATCCCACCGGCACAGCAGAGCCCAGCAAGCTCCCCGACGCTGTATTCAATATGCCAAAAACAGTAACAACAAGTCTCACAGCAGTGCTACTTCGTGCCATAATAAAATTCATCTCAGGTATATTTAAAACACAAAGACAAGGGCAAATTTATATAAAATATATAATATATATTTTTCTGCTAATGTACAATAACACCCTTGAAAGAAAACAAAGAATGTGGCATTTCCCAAATTTGATCATTGAAACATTTTTTCATTGAATGCTCAGAGGAACACAGCATTCCCACACCTACTACATAATCCACTGGGCATTTTCCTTAAATAATATCCAGCGTGCATATATTTAGTTCAAAGTCCTACACTGGTAGGTACCATGGAAATAAGTATTGTTTTATAAAATTATTTTATAACAAATAAAATGTTATAAACTTCACTTTTCTCTGAGAATGTTATAAAAATGAAGCCCCTATTCTCCAAATGGGATCTCATGTTAGTTTGGGGGCTGGAGTTTGAAGTAAGGAAGGATTGTATTTCTAAGTGAATAAAGATCAATGGAATCCCAAAGATGCCAGTGTGGAAAATCAGTAGTTTCATCAGATTATGGCTTTTAATTCTGGTGTCAGGACTTACATATCAGATAAAATGCGGACATTGTAAGTACTACAGAAGACATTTCTCTCCTCCATCTGGATTTGCTCAGTTTCCTGGTTCTGGTATGCAGTCCACAAGTTGTAGTCATTCTAACAAGGAACAATTAAAGTCAAACTACCATAGCAATATTACTCAGAACCCTAGATACAGATACCCCTGACAAGGGTACAAGAAAAGGACCATGGATTCTTTGTCTTCAAACTGTAACTGGTTCTAAATGGTAATTGGTCGGGGTCTATGAGAAGATACCCCATGAAATTAAATTATAAATTATAAAATTCAGAGTCAAGGGTCCTAGCTCTCCTATTACCTCTTTTTATGTTCTATGTGTTCTAATTCTATAAACTTTTTTATATCACTGATATTAGCATTTTTTAAAAAAAAATAGTTTACAAAGGTTATGCTCACACAGAAGTCACAGATATCCTTTGTTGAAAATAAAATTTCACTGATTTATCACTGATTTACAACACTATAAAACTTTAGGAATATATATGTATAAGACTCACTGCGTAACACCTCCAAATTTCCAGTGCCAGTATCACTAAAAATACTTTCTTTACCTCTTCTTTCACCCATCCTATCCTTTTGATAGGTACATTAAGGCATATTGCATATACCTTACAGTACAAAGTATAGATATAGTAACTCAATCCATGTGTAAATTTACAGCTAGACTATGTATTTTCCCTCCAAAATTCTTATAGACCTACAACCTTAATTTGCTCTTATAGTTGCCTCACAAAGTACATTATGTGAATCATGACAAAAGCATTCAATGGTCCCCATCTCAACAAGCCTGCTTCCCTTCTATGTCCAAAGACTCCTCCTTTCATTCTGTCCTACCTTCTTTCCTTCATTTCCACTCTAATTTCATAAATTTTCTTAGCAGCTCTAATGCTAAATCCCAACTTGATAAATTTTGCCACAGGTGACTATTGATTCTCTTCTTGCCAGCCACACTTCCATCCTTAATGTAGGAAATAAAAATCAGACTAGCAAGAAACCCTAAAGCAGTATGTTTCTCATGAAAGCAAGACTATCGCATCACATTTTTATCTGGGAATTCTCATGCAGACCTCTCTCCTATCATTCCTTCTAAATTTCTTTTTGGCTTTTTGGGTCTCACTTGGAGCGATAGCACAGCGGGTAGGGCGTTCGCCTTACAAGCGGCCAACATGGCTGACCCGAGTTCGATTCCTCCGCCCCTCTCGGAGAGCCCGGCAAGCTACCGAGAGTATTTGATATGCCAGACACAGTAACAACAAAGTCTCCAATGGAGATGTTACTGGGCCCGCTTGAGCAAAACGACGATCAATGGAAGGGCTTTTACCTTTACCTTTTTACCTTGGCAATCTCAGGGATTACTCCTGGCTCTGCACTCAGGAATTACTCAAGGCAGTGCTCAAGGGATCATATGGGATGCTAGGGATCAAACCATATCAACCCTGTGAAATGCAAACGTCCTACCTCCTACCCCATTCTTCTAAGTCTTAACCTCCTCCCAAATATTAAACTCTTCATCAAGAGGTCTGTTACCTCAATGACTCTCTATTTTTTCTTTTTTTTAAATTTGAATTACCAAACTAGACTATTGCAAAGTTGTTCATGATTGGGTTTCAGTCATGCACTGTTCCAACACCCATCCCTCCACCAGTGTACATTTCCCACTACCTATGTCCCAAGTTTCCCTCCCATCACCCCCAACCCCATCCCACCCCCAGCTTGCCTCTATAGCAGGCACTTTTCTACTTTTCCTCTCTCTCTCTTTTCTTTCTCTTTCTCTCTCTGTCTCTCTCTCCCTCTCTCTCTCTCTCTCTTTCTCTTTCTCCTTCTCTGTCTCTCTGTTTCTCTGTCTCACTCACTCACTCACTCTCCTTGTATGCATTATGATTTGCAACACAGGTACTAAGCAGTCATCGTGTTTGATCAGGGAGTTCAGTATTATCGGGACGTAGCCTTCTTAACTGGATGGCAGCAGCTTCGGGATGTTATGTGACTGCCAGAGCTTCCAGAAGTACAGTGAGGTGGGGTAGGTAGCCCATCCTGACTCCGAGAAAACCTGGAGATTTCAGTCACAAAACCTGCATACCTGAATTTTCAGCAGATTATCTCAGTGAGATCCATTCCAAAACGTTGTCGTTCATACCAGGGGCATGGCGGCAATTTTGGATTGTGGGAGCAAGTGGCTGACGAGGCACTGAGATAATCCATCCCCTCTGGTGAACCCTGGATTATTTAGTCCAAGATTTACTGCAGCTTTTTTATCTCTTTCGAGATTTATTTATGAGTCTTCAGAGCAAGGTCAGTAGAAGAGCTTACAAGGGAGCACAAGAGTTGGTTCTTGGGGGTGATTGCCAGGAAGTTGGGAGAGGTAGCCCATGTCAACTCCAAGAAAGCCTGGAGATTTTATCTGACTCTCTTTCTTAGTCTTTAAAAAATAGTAATATTGGGGGCTGGAGCAATAGCACAGCGGGTAGGGCGTTTGCCTTGCACGTGGCCGACCCGGGTTCGATTCCCAGCATCCCATATGGTCCCCAGAGCACCGCCAGGGGTAATTCCTGAGCACAGAGCCAGGAGTAACCCCTGTGCATTGCCAGGTGTGACCCAAAAAGCAAAAAAAAAAAAGTAATATTTACCCAGTCTCTCCCTAGGAAAGTTCATCCCCTGCTTCCTTCCAGTGTCCAAGAAACTCTGATACCCTTCTTGAACAAAATGAGGTTTCCTTGATTTTTCACATCCTAGGCTGGAATTCCTTGGCTTATGTTCATCATCTACATTTTGAGAATTCGTAACTCATACAGTAGAACCATTGAAAGGAAAATATCTGGTTCAAATTTCAGCTCTGCCATTGCCAAGTCTTCTAACATTATCATATTCACTTTCAGGTTCATAAACTAAGAGCAATAATATCTACCAAACCTAGAGTAAAGACCAAATAAATGAAGCTCACAGAGCTCTTGGCACTGATTGGCTTACTATTTTAACTCAGCTAGTAGGGATTGCCCACTGATATCACAATCCCTCAGAAGTACTCACTTCTAAACTTTCCCGATCGACTACTTAATTACTCAGTTTGCTGGTTTATGTCTTCTGCGAGTGTCCATACTGAGTTACTTGTTTCTTTAAGTAAAAATTTGATATTTACAAAATATCAAATGAACTGGGTTGTCTTTTGGGTTAGGCAATTATTAACTATATCATCAAGAAAATGAATCTTAAGAATTCATATTTGTTGTTTGACTTTTACTATTTTGTGGTGTTTTGGTTTTGAGTTTGGTTCTTTTGTTTGTTTGCTGTGCAAACCAAGGACCTCACACATGTGAAGAATATATTCTATTGCTAAGCCACAACCCTGGCCTTTTTAGTGGGTATTAGTTTTATTATATTCAAAGCAATCAATACGCTTGGAACAATCAAGGCAGCGCTGAACTTGTATCTCTGCCACTCCTCTTAAACATTTTTTTCATCCATAAAACAAGTGACAGGACCAAATCAGAAATAGAAAGTCTTGGTCCATATAATATTTTTTTCTTTTGTGTGGTGTGTGTGTATGCATGCATGTGCTTGTGTGTGTGTGTGTGTGTGTGTGTGTGTGTGTGTGTGTTTTCCTGGGGCTTCACACATACAAAGCATGCATGCTTACACTAAGACCCTTTTTAATTGGTTCCTAGGATTTTTTAAGAAATGATTGTACATAATAATTCAGATTTAAATCTTCTCTGCAAAGTTCAGATGATCTGAGAGGGCAAAAATAGGGATATTTGGACTTAGGTATCAACTGTCCTCCTCAAATGGGTAATGAATTCTCCAGTTCATCATTGCACTATCAAAGTGCACTATCATTGCATTCACACCACTCACCTGCCTGTAACCTATCTGATCTTTATAGACATATAGACTAAATTGTCTATTCAGATATGCCTATCTCTCAAGTTCTAATTTATATTCTACAATTTCCTTATAGAAAATTATGGCTTATGTGAAGCCATAATTCGATATGGTTAGGTGTATCTAACCACATATTTGGGGATCAACTTGAATATATTTCAAAATAAAATGACCCTAAGCAAAAAAAAAGGGTACAGGAATATAATAATCTTAAGGGCTGGAGCGATAGCACAGCGGTAGGGCGTTTGCCTTGCATGCAGCCAACATGGCCGACCCAAGTTCGATTCCTCTGCCCCTCTCCGAGAGCCCGGCAAGCTACCGAGAGTATCTCGCCCGCACGGCAGAGCCTGGCAAGCTCCTCGTGACGTATTCGATATGCCAAGCACAGTAACAACAAAGTCTCCAATGGAGACGTTACTGGGCCCGCTCGAGCAAATCGACGAACAACGGGAGGGCCTTTACCTTTACCTTTTAGGAAGAGTCAAATATAGACATGAAGAATACAGAGTTCAAAGATTCCTCCATTTATGGATTTTCATTATTCCTCAAGATTTTGTGGGGAGATCTAATGTCCTTGTGTGAGGGACATAACCTGTGACTGTCCTTTTCCTTCATAGAGCCAGAATGAACCAAGAAGTCAGAGTTGAGAATTTTCACTCATTCAAGGCACGGACAAATAGGTATTGAGGGACATCCTTGTTGTGAGTGACTTTGTTCCTGACCTGGAACTTTAGCTCTGAGTTTTCCACTTGATACCATGAATGGTAAACATGGCCATAGATTTGAAATAGAAAGACCTCTGAATCATCAATTTGACCCGCTTATTTAACAGATAAGGAAAATAAGACTTAAAGAAAGGAAGTGATTTGCTTAAGAGCTCAGCACGAAACAACTTGGGTCTCCTGTAGGGAATGTTGCTGCCCGTCTTCTATATCACATACTTTATACCCATCACTTCCTAGATCCCTGCATGAGATCCAAGTCTGTAATTTGTCTTCAATATCTAATAAGAACATAACATTCACAGTTAACTTTTCCAGACGCCATCAGCACCTACCTTTGTCCTCAGTTTCCATTTTTGATTTTTCACACGTATGTATTTCGCATCCTCTACCATTTTAGGAACTGGGATAAAAAGCTTGTTGGCATAGGTTGGATCTACTCCCTTCGTGTAGGAGCCCTTGGAGGGTGGGGGACAGAAATGACTACTTTTTAACTCCTATTCTCATAAAGATGAGGAAAGCTAATTTTTTTTACAGTTATAGACTTATAAATTTTTGTGCTTGGGTTTCAGTTATACAATGATCAAGTACCCATCCCTCCACCAGTGCCCATCCTCCACCACCATGGGTCCCAGCATCCCTCCCACCCCCGATCCCCCTCATCCCACCCTGCCTCTGTGGCAGGGCATTCCCCCTTGTTCTCTCTCTCTCTTCTTTTGGGTCCTGTGTTTTGCAAGAGAGGCATTGAGTGGCAATCATGTTTGGTCTATAGTCTACTCTCAGCATGCTTCTCCTACCCTGGGAGGATCCTCCCAACACCCTTTATTTGGTGCTCTCTTCTCTATCTGAGCTTCCTTTTCCCCTAGCACGTGTGGCTGGCCTCCAAGTCATGGAGCAAAATTCCTGGTACTAATCTCAGCCACTCCTGGGTGTTAGTCTTCCATTTTGTTGCTTTATGTTCCCCAGATGAATGCAATCTTTCTGTGTCTATCCCGCTCTTTCCGACTTATTTCGCTTAACATGATACTTTCCATGTAATACCACTTGTATGCAAATTTCATAACTTCATCTTTTCTAACAGCTACATAGTACTTGAGGAAAGCTAATTTGGGGCAAGATTTGAAATATACTGTAGTAAATCCTGTCAAAGGAAGCCTTAGGCTTTGCCTGATATCTTAGTACTAAGTACATACTGGTTCAAGGAGTGAATACCACACATTTGGAGAATGACAGGAAAGAGATGGTCAACAGTCCCCAGATTCCTAGCTTGTTGCCTACTTCATAATGCTTGCTGCTGCTGCTGCTTCTTCTTCTTCTTCTTCTTCTTCTTCTTCTTCTTCTTCTTCTTCTTCTTCTTCTTCTTCTTCTTCTTCTTCTTCTTCTTCTTCTTCTTCTTTTTAAATGCTTGCTTCTTTTGACTTCTGTCATATTGGGGTCTCAGCAGCCAGCCTGAGACCCTGACCAAATCCCCTGTTCTTGGAAACAGGAGCTGGCTTTGTTCACAGGGGCCCAGGGCCTTGTGCCAGCACTCCACCCAGAAAGGCACTCTGGTTGAGAGAATAACGGTATGTAGGACGCACCCTTACCATCTGCCCATGTTAACACACCCAGCCATGAAGACGGGAAATGTAAATCATTAAATGTAAATCATTATCTGTACTGCGCCTGTACCAAGCTATATGTACTGCCCTCGGAGATGTATGTATAAATACCCCTGTGTGAGAGCTAATAAACGGAGAGCTCCTTGACCTCCAGCTTTCTCCCCTCTGCGCAGTTCTTTCTGGGTGTCAGCAGGGGCCTGTGGTGCACAGGAGGCCAGGGCAGAGGCTTCTCCCCATCCCACTCCCTCTCCTATAGGGAATAAGTCTGTCGGCGTGGGGGATCATACTCCAGTTTGCCAGGGTCGACTGGCCAGGACCCTGACACTGTAATTCACTTCTACTTAAAAAAAATCCAAGAAATCCATGGTTTAGGCTTGGACTTTAGAAAAAATTACAAGTAACTAGGCAAGAAAGATTTTCTGTGAAAGACAGGCATTGTATTTGAGTCTGAAAATATACCCTGACCTTGTAATTATTATTTTTCCATATCAGACTTTCCCGGAAATATATTCATAACATTCTTATTAAAATACTCTTCTGGGGGCTGGAGAGATAGCACAACAGGTAGGGCATTTGCCTTGCACACGGCTGATCCAGGTTCGATTCCCAGCATCCCATATGGTCCCCTGAGCACCGCCAGGAGTAACTCCTGAGTGCAGAGCCAGGAGTAACCCTTGTGCATATCCAGGTGTGACCCAAAAAGCAAAAAATAAAAAATAAAATAAAATACTCTTCTGTAATATTGCCCAAAACATCAGTGTCTCTTCCTGAGAGATTTTTATACATATTGTTCTTGCTAAATGCATTGACTATGGGAGAGTAAAAGGTAAAGGTAAAGGCCCTCCCGTTGATCGTCGATTTGCTCGAGCGGGCCCAGTAACGTCTCCATTGGAGACTTTGTTGTTACTGTGTCTGGCATATCGAATACTCTCGGTAGCTTGCCGGGCTCTCCGAGAGGGGTGGAGGAATCGAACCCGGGTCGGCCATGTTGGCCGCTTGTAAGGCGAACGCCCTACCCACTGTGCTATCGCTCCAGCAGTAAATGGTGATTAACAGGGAGTCAGGACAAAAACAAAGTCTCCGCTAAAACTTTGGAGCAGGAAGTCAGCTAAGAATCTACAAACAGACTGAAAGGCTCATAGTCAGACAAACCTCAGCCCAGAAATAAGATTCCAGATAGTCTCCTTTCAGAGAGGAAGTACCTGCAAGTATGAAATCTTATTCTGAAGGAACGTATGCATTGACAGCTCCATCCTGACCTGCTGTGTCAGTACAGCCCAGTGCTTGCTCACACAAGCACATCTGTTCAGGGTGCTTTTACTTAGCATACCTGAAAAAGAATAAAGATGGATCTAAGAGTCTCTTAACTGAGTCAAGATGGGAGTTCTCTTAAGAAATCTTCCAACAGATCCCACCATACCTAGAATATACTTGGAGAGGTGGACAGGCAAGTAGTGAATGAAGTCACAGTATTTGCTTCTCCCAGAGGTTAAGTCACCAATAGCCTCTAAGGTAATCAGAAGATCTGAGTGAGCATAAAATGACTTGCTTGCTTTTACAGAAAACAGTCTATTCATCTTGGAAATACACTGCAGTAAATCCTTTGGTAGACCTATTAGAATTAAACCAGAAAAGGGTAGAATGTCGAGTCAATTCTGCTATAACTCCACAGTTTGAGTCCCCAAAAGAGTTTATCAGAAACTATCCTTATTTAGGTCACTGAATTTTTGTTGTTTCTTCTGGAAAAAAATGAATCTAGAAAATGCACAATCATTTTCATCTTTCCCAGTTCAAGGAGGTACCTATAACATCAAAACCCTATCTTAGGGGCTGGAACGATAGCACAGCGGGTAGGGCATTTGCCTTGCACACAGCCAACATGGTTGACACAGGTTCAATTCCCAGCATCCCATATGGTCCCCCCCGAGCACCGCCAGGAACAGTTCCTGAGTGCATGAGCCAGGAGTAACCCCTGAGCATCACCGGGTGTGACCCAAAAAGAAAAAAAAAACCTATCTTAGCCAGATGAAAAGAAATTTCCTCTAAATTCACTGTAGCACTGTAGCACTGTCCTCCCGTTGTTCATCAATTTGCTCGAGCGGGCATCAGTAACGTCTCCATTGTGAGACTTGTTGTTACTGCTTTAGGCTTATCAAATATGCCATGGGAACTTGCCAGGTTTTGCCTTGTGAGCGAAATACTCTCGGTAGCTTGCCAGGCCCTCCAAGAAGGGTGGAGGAATCGAACCCAGGTCTGCCGTATGCAAGACAAATACCCTATCCACTGTGCTATAGCTCCAGCCTGCTGTAATTCAACAATTAAAAAAAATTCTGTTTTTGAAGGTACAATGAATTAGTAAAATGTTGATAATTATTGGAGTGACTAATGAATGGTTATGTAATGGCCAGTTTACTAAATTTTATATGGAAATTTAACATTTTCTACTTAAAAGTTTCAGAATTTGTGATTTGTTTTCTATAAGTATTTCATTTATGTATCTTCAAAAACCAACATAGGAGGGTCTTAAAGTCAGCCTAAATTCCCCACTGTTAGTGTTTCCTCCTCAAATCTAAATTTGATGCTATTTTTTATGAGGCAAACTCTAGTCAGAGCTGAGGGCCTAGCAGAGGTATTATGGCCTGGGACAGAGAGAAATCTTAAAGGAAATTGAATAGATTCCTTCCTTTATGGTCTCTATTTTCAGTTGTTTCTTGAAAGTATCATAGTAAAGCAATAAAAACTTAAACCTTACGGCCCTGCTGGCAATTTTAATCCCAGTGTTTCCCTTACCCCATATGAAATTAAATGAGGGATAAATATCTGGTGAGTTACCAGACGACTTACCAGTTGTAAATGACTCTCCCCCAACATTTTCAAGCAATTTTTCTGTTTCTGAAGTGTTAGACATGGGGACGGATGTATAGTTGGTTTCATCTATCCCAGATGCAATATCAGACTGGGAGTTTTTCTCAGAAAAGAAAAATAAATTGTTGGAATCTTCCTTGATCTCTAAGAAACAAAATACCAGACAGAGCTCCTTTTTGAAGCAAATGTGTGGAAAAAAAGTTTACAGACTATTTTGCTGCTACTTTCTTCTTTTAAATATATACAAATGGACCCGCTCAGTTGTAGTTTTTATTTGGGAACTCTCAGTTTCTCTGAAAATTTTTCAGAAATTAGATTTTGTCAGCCAACCAACAGTGACAGTTACAGGACTCAACATTACATGCAAGTAGAGAGTTGGCATGTTGTGAGCAGGAATTGGATGTACTGCTTTGCTAAAACTCCTGCCTAATTTTTGCAATAACTCCATCTGAATTCAATTATAAAATTTACCTGTTTAGAGAGAATTGCCCCTAGGACAAAAAAGAATCTTCTGATACTGCTTTTATAACTCCATTTATACAGCTTTAATACAAGTAGCTGATTCCTGTGGTGGGTGATAAAATCTAAAAAATTCAGAAGGTTGTAGAAGCTATTATATACAAAAAGATTTATATACAAAAGGTCACAAGCCAGCCCACTGTCTGTTCTGTCTGGAGGGCTGTCCTGAGCTCAGGGATACATAATCCTAAACAGGAAACCCTGAGTGACTTGGTTCATTAGATAAGTATTCAGATTCCCTGTAGTTTGGTTTCCTTACCCACCCAAAAAAATTTAGTTGGACTGGCGTATCTCTAATCTAACCAATACAGGTGGAGGACTCCAATTTTTTTTTCTCCTCTCTGGTTTCTTTGCACTGGAAGCTGAAGGCGAAAGCAATTCAGTAGCTTCCTCATTTTAGACCTACAAATCCAGTTCAATCCCTAACCCACCAATGAAGAACCGCACCTGCACTAAGAAGTAGAGGTCCAGACCAGCTATTTCAGCACCTAAAGAGAGTAGAAATCCATTTAAAATGCTTGACACTTAATTTTTTTTTTGTACTTCCTTCTGCATTTGTCATTTGACAATTGTAAAAGGAAGTCATTTAATTTCTCCTTTGGTAAGCAGGATCAGGTATCAAGACAAAGAACTCTATCCTGCCTTCTGGAAAATGCCATTTGCTTAAACTTGACCACACCTCTTATTCGTTTACATACTCTAAAAGTCTAGCTTCCTGGTCTTTGGGGGTTCTCTTGTGTCTACCTGAGATGTTGTTTACCTGAGTTCTGCTCTTTCATAAACAGGTCTCTGATGACATTGGCAGCAGTGAGTAGTAACTTGGGCTCACACATCTGCAGCAGCAGGAGGGTATAATTTGCTTTCGTCTGCTGGGTGCTCTTCCTAAACCAGTATAAAATCTCCTTCATCTTCTCTTCTATTGCTTTATCCAACACCTGACTCAAGGAAGACTTCACAAGTTTCCCCTCCGTTCTGAGGCTGATCCGGGTCCTGTTGTAGATGGTATCCTTCCCCTGAGTGGTCTGAAGGATACTTTGAAAGTAGTTTAACAAATACATGCTATCTAACTGCACCAGGATGCTGACTAGAAACCTCCTTTGCGAAATCTCACTGATTCGTTGGAACCACTCCTTGGTAGAGAAGACCTTCCAAGCCAAGATACACATTTCACACTTCTGGCACACAGGGAAAGAATCAGCCTTCTGATCACAACAAAAAAAAGAGAGATTCCTGCATCGCGATTCCAGTTCTTCCATGATCCTGAGATGACCAGCTCATTTTATCTTTGTCTCTTGTGGACTTCAGCAGACACAAAAAGAACAGGAGAAGCTGTTAGGAAACTCCCAAAATGAGCCTTTCCATTATAAACATGAGAAAAGATAACGCAATTGACAGATGGTAAGCTGTTCTTTCCCAGAAACTGTCAGTAGAGGCCTGCTTTTGTACTGACCTCCAAGGAAACATGGCTTTACCGTAAATCTCCTAAACTTGGCACTTCTCACAGGGAGGCAGTTGTTATATTTTCTGAAAGAGCTGGTCATCTGCTTTCTAGAACAGCACAAACAGTATAAGTAAACTTTTCATAATAAATGTCTCCCCTTTAAACGAAAAGAATATATATCGTTGACCTTGGTGGTAGGTTTTAATTGTAGCTAATGATTTTAGGGAGTCATTAATGCAAAAGCAGACATACACTTCTTAGATTTAGGTGCTTGGTTATAGACTAGCTGTTCCAGTGTTGCAAGATATTTATGTTCTTTTTCTTAACTCACTATCAAAGTAAGAGCAAAAATATTTTGATATAAATTTATTTAACACTTGAAAATTCTAACCAGAAAACTTTGCAATGGTAGCCATTCAGTAGGAAACCTATCACTGGACTTGAGACCATTTAAAGGGATTTCCACCCATAATATTTCCATCCAGATGTCTGGGAGATGTTACAGGTTGTTCATGAAGAATGTTGGAGTCTCAGTCCAATCCAGCTTCTTATTAACACTGCTTAAGTAATAGTACAAGTTCACATTAATTTTTTTATGTAGGAGTACTGCTATTTATTCAGCCACTGATTAGCTGATTGAATTGGGCATGAACTCCACCTTACTTTTTTTTTCATAATTTTATTTATTTAACAAGTTCACATTAATTAACTGGCCTGTTTCGGTCTCCTCATTTGTAACTCAAAAGTAGATGAAGAACAATAGCTCCTAAATTATAGAATAATGTCATGATTAAATGAGCTATTACATGCAAAGCTCTTGTTAAATTGCCTGATGCATATTTGATCCTTAATACTATCTGTTATCCTCTTGTTATTGGAATCATGCTTTGGGCAACCAAATAATCAATGTCCACTTTAACATTTATTAGTGTGTATGCGTTAGGATGCATGTAAAGACATGATTTTGTTGAGTCTTGGAAATTAACCAAAGGGCTGTACTGCATGTTCCTTGGATCACCACAGGGAGCAATCCTGAACTCTGTACTGGGAGCAGTCCCTACACACTGCTGGTGTGGCCAAAAAGAAAAAAAAAACAAATAATAATTAATGCATATCAAAAATGACATAATTTGCATCTTATCTGTTTCATAAAGATTTATTTCACAAGATTTTTACCCAGCAACACTGGTTATGTCCATTCAGAAGTGATTACATGGGCCACTAGGACCTGTGAGGGGAGGTGACCCCTCCAAAATTGGGGTTGTCACAAACAGAATGCTTTTACTGTCACTTATGACCCAGAAGCAGAGCACAAACTCACTGGGCTTTTCAAACATTTTGTGGGAGGTCGGACTACAAGCAGTGTCCCTCTTAGCAGTCACCTTCCCCTCATGTTAGGAAACACATGTTTGTAAAATTAAATTAGGAAAGCCTTTATACATGAGAAATCTGTGAGTTTCCAGGTTGCAAATATACCCTTTGGCCTCAAAAGAAACAGGTGGGAAACAAGGGCATTGTCTAGACATATTTTAATCTCCAGAAGGAATAAATAGGGCAGTACAGGTCATGGTCACGGTCCTCCCGTTGTTCATCAATTTGCTCAAGTGGGCCCAGTAACGTCTCCATCATGAGACTTGTTGTTACTGTGTTTGGCATATCGAATACATCACAGGGAGCTTGCCAGGCTCCGCCGTGTGGGCGAGATACTCTTGGTAGCTTGCCAGGTTCTCCGAGAGGGCAGAGGAATCAAACTCGGGTCAGCCATGTTGGCCGCTTGTAAGGCAAACGCCCTACCGCTGTGCTATCGCTCCATCCCAGGGCAGTACAGAAAAATTAAAAATCTAGTCGAAATAGTTGAATTCCCAAAGAAACAGGGTAAATGTGGGATAACCAAAAATGTCTTACTTCCTGTACAAAATTGAAGGTCACTTGCTATTAGCAGTTGAAATACAGAACAGGGGCTGGAGTGATAGCACAGTGGGTAGGGCGTTTGCCTTGCACGCGGCCGACCGGGGTTCGATTCCCAGCAACCCATATGGTCCCCCAAGCACGGCCAGGAGTAATTCCTGAGTGCATGAACCAGGAGCAACCCCTGTGCATCGCTGGGTGTGACCCAAAAAGCAAAAAAAAAAAAAAAAAATACAGAACAAAGGGATTAGATACGTATGCAGAATAGTGGTTCTGAAAACTAGATGTTCACTGTATACCTTGGGAGCCGTGTTAATAAATTATTGAATCACCTCTCCCCCCCCCCCCCCCGAGTTACTAATTCAGAAGGTCTGGGCTATAGGCCTAAGATTTTGCATTTCTAATAGTATTTCAGGGAGTGCTGATGCAGCTGATCTAAAATCTTACCTCAAAACAATTTATATGAGTCTCCAAGATAGCTCAATGGACTGTAATGTATTCACAAGGCAGCCCTGGGTTTGATTCCCAGCACTACAGAGCTTTCTCTGTATAACTCAGGTGCTCCCAGCACTATTGAGCCTTAACATCAGAGAGAGAAAGAGAGAGAGAGAGAGACAGATGTAAGCTCTGCATGTTGCTTCAAATTGCATGACTAACTCATTGTAAAAGTAAACCCCCATTACTTCATCCTTTGAAAATTATTGACTTAGTGACTAAGTCAATTAATTTTACTTGATCACTTGATCACTTGACATCCCATTACTCATCGATTTGCTACAGCAGGTGCCAGTAATGTCTCCATTTGTCCCTGTTACATGCTAGTGTAGCCCAATGGCATATGCTCGTTCTAGGAAAACGAAGAGCCTCAAACCGATCGTTCAGGGTCTTGATGAAGAAGTCTGACCATCTCATAGGTGGGCGACCACGCAATCTTTTGACATCCCATGGAATCTAGACAGTAATGGCTCTAGTCCAACAGTCGTCTCCAATTCTCATTACATGTCCAGTCCATCTGATTTTCAGTGCCTTGGCAAACAAGACAGCGTCCCTGATTCTTGACCATCGACAGAGGTTGGAACTCCGGATTCTTCCTCTCATATTAGTGAAGCGTGATACTCCAAGCATAGCTCTTTCGATTCCTCTTTGGGAGACCCGAATAGCATTCTCATCCTGTTTTCATAGGGCCCAGGTCTCTGAGGCATATGTTAATGCAACAAAAACAGTGGAATCAAAGAAATGTGTCCAGAGCCGGAGGTTCTTTGTCCTCTTAGCTATTTCTTCGATGCTCTTGAAGGTGCTCCAAACCGCTCTCTTCCTCCTGCACAACTCAGGTGCCAGGTCATTCGTCATGTTGACTTCTCAACCTAGGTACACATAACTGGTGCATTCAGAGATGTTCATTCCATTGAGAGCAAATGGAGTGTCAGAACGAGACCGTTTCTCATAAACATTGTCTTCATGAAATTCAGCTGTAGTCCGGCCTTTCCACACTCACGGTTGAAGTGGGCCAGCATTTGTGCTGCTTAGCTAATGTTTGGTGTTTTTAGAACGATGTCATCAGCAAAGCGGAGTTGGTGTAGTTGCCGACTGTCTATCTTCACTCCCATTCCTTCCCATTCCAGTCATCGCATGATGTTCTCGAGGGTGGCACTGAAGAGTTTCGGTGAAGTGGTATCACCCTGCCGAACCCCTCTCTTGACGTCAATGATTACTTCTTTGTAGAATGGTGAGATCCTGCTAGTGAGTCCGTAATAGAGCTCATGGAGGATCCTGATGTATTGAGTTTGAATGCCCTGATTGGCTGGTACCAATACCACTGGTAGAATACTTGTCTTAAATATTCCAGTGATGAAAAATAGTGTGAAGGGGCTGGAGTGATTGTACAGTGAGTAAGGCATTTTCCTTGCACACAGCCAAGATTTGATCCTGACATCCTATATGGTCCCCCAAACACCTCCAGGAGTAATTCTTGAGTGCAGAGCCAGGAGTAACCCCTGAGCATTGCCAGTGTCACCCCAAAAGCCAAAAAAATAGTGTGACAAATAATATTTTTCATGAATGTAAGTCTTGGCAGTCTGCAATCAATCTTTGAGAAAGGGACCAAGAAATTCTAGATCTAAAAGCCATTTTGAGGCACAAGTTAAGGGGCTAAATGAAAAAAATTTTTTGAAAGAGAAGATAGAGACAAAATGAGAAAAGGATATGAGAGCAGTCTTCTCAATTGGCCTTGTCTTCTATCCCTGAAACTGAGATACAGAATAAAGTCCCGACCCTGCCTTGAGCAATGGCTACTATGACTAGCAAAAAATATATTTGACAAAAAAAAAGAAAACTAAATACAAGGTTTTATGGGAATAATAAAATGAACAATACTGCCAAATGGAAACTCTTGGTTTTTTTCTTTTCAAGAGTAAGCAACATTATTAATAAGGAACCCCCTTACTTTGCTATTGAGGTTATTGTTTCACTCTAAATGTATTTAAATGACTAATACAACAAATAAACTGAGCGCACAAAACCGGGCATTCTTGTCTCATCACTCCAACTTCCTCCCCAACCCAACCCAGCCACAGAAAGCTGGACATAAGACATGGAGCTTGTTTCTGAATACGTCTCTACACTGTTATCTCTGTGACAATCCTCTCACCAAACTTGCCATATCATTATGCTGTACCTTCAGCAGGTCACCGTTAACAACCTGGTGACACACAAAAACCAATCATACTGGGGGCTAAAGGGATAACTCCAAGGGACAGCATTAATGCCTAATATAGCACAGCGGGTAGGGCGTTTGTCTTGCACGCAGCCAACATGGCTGACCCGAGTTCGATTCCTCCGCCCCTCTCGGAGAGCCCGGCAAGCTACCGAGAGTATTTGATATGCCAGACACAGTAACAACAAAGTCTCCAATGGAGACGTTACTGGGCCCGCTCGAGCAAATCGATGATCAACGGGAGGGCCTTTACTTTACTTTACTTTATGCACCAGGCCCCAACTAACTTTGACACCCTGTAGAGCAGGACCCCTACTCCAATTCTAGTGAACCTCCAAACGCCTCAACACTGGTCCAGAGTCATAAACTGTCAGGCCTGTACCACTAGGCTAAAAGCATTTCAAGATAACAAACACCTGCTGTTGGCACATCTATTTTAAAAGATCACACTTTTTCTGTAGTGTAACATAAAACCTGCAGTATCATTTTAAAATTAATTTCAAAAGTGAGCTTTAAAGTGGTAATCAGAAAACTGATCAAAAGGAAGAGAGGCAGGATCTGAGATGCATGACAAAGAGAGGAAAGAACAAGTTTTTATGTAAATTTCTGGAGAGCACATTAGTATTAGAAAAGAATATGACTGTTAGAATGCTAGAGCTCACAGCATTTGAGAGAGTATAAGTAGTTGATTAAATTTTACTTGAATTATTAGTAAGATTTTTGAAAAATACTTTATATGAGGGGCTGGAGCGATAGCACAGCGGGTAGGGCTTTTGCCTTCCATGCAGTCAACCTGGCTGACCCGAGTTAGATACCTCCGCCCCTCTTGGAGGTCCCGGCAAGCTACCAAGAGTATCTCGCCCACATGGCAAAGCCTGGCAAGTTCCCCATGACGAATTCGATATGCCAAACACGGTAACAGCAAGTCTCATGATGGAGACGTTACTGGGCCCACTCGATCAAATTGTTGAACAACGGGAAGACAGTGCTACAGTGCTACTTTATATGAGAACACATATCTTTTCCAAGTACTGTTGGAGTAACCATATAAATTATTAATTTTGAGAGGACTTTTTTGTTTGTTTGTTTGTTTGTTTGTTTGGGCCGTACCTGCTGTGCATGCCAGAGATCAAACTAGGGTCAATGCATATAAAACTAAGCACCTTAACCTCTGTAACTTCTGCACTCACTCTGACCTCTGGGAGAAGAACTTTTCTTTTTCTTTTGGTCTTTGGGTCACAACCTGCTGTGCTCAGGGCTCACTCCTGGATCTGTGCCCAGTGATCACTCCTAGCAATACTTTGGAACCACTTTGGGTGCCAGAGACTAAATCCAGGTTAGTTGAGTGCAAGGTAAGCATTCGACCCACTGTATTCTCTCTCCAACCCCCAGGAAGAGAACCTTAACCTCAAATGACAGGTTGATGCTGTGATGACTCTCAGTCCTTGTTAGATGACCCATTTGCCTTCTTTGTATTTCTTCTTCTTGTATTTCTTCAATACAAAAAAGTACCTTTGTTTTTTTCTCAGCAAGACTATAAGGCAAATTAGAAATAGGAATAAATATAAGGTTTGTCCAAGAAAATCTCTACATAACCCATACGCAATGTGTGTCCTGGTGTGGCTATCAAACACCATGGCACACTGGGCAAGGGACTTCTGCTGACCTCCTTCACTAGTGCCAGGGGGAGAGTTCAGCATCTAGGAGCACAGAGCTAGGAGAAATAGGAAATGTGCACGCTACCATTCTTTCTGGGCTGGAGCGATAGC
The DNA here is from genome assembly GCF_029834395.1 of Sorex fumeus. Taxonomy (NCBI): domain Eukaryota; kingdom Metazoa; phylum Chordata; class Mammalia; order Eulipotyphla; family Soricidae; genus Sorex; species Sorex fumeus. The sequence goes on from NW_026606093.1 coordinate 22,477,560, forward strand.
ACAGCGGTAGAGCGTTTGCCTTGCACGCAGCCAACATGGCCGACCCGAGTTCGATTCCTCCAGCCCCTCTCGGAGAGCCCGGCAAGCTACCGAGAGTACCGAGAGTATCACCCGCATGGCAAAGCCTGGCAAGCTCCCCGTGACGTATTCGATATGCCAGACACAGTAACAATGAGTCTCACAATGGAGATGTTACTGGGCCCGCTGGAGCAAATCGATGATCAACGGGAGGGCCTTTTTACTTTACCATTCTTTCTGCGCTCTGTATGAGACTAACATGACTGGATTCAGGCTTCTGCAATCAGAGCAGCTATTTGTAGAGTTGGGGACAAATCAGATAAATTAGATTTTTTTGTTTTTTTTTTGTTTTTTTTTTGTTTTGTTTTCCCTTTATTTTATTTTATTGTTTTTTACAGTTGTAGATTTACAATTTTTTGTGCTTTGGTTTCAATTATACAATGATCAGATACCCATCCCTCCACCAGTGCCCATTTTCCACCACCATGGATAATATCCCTCCCACCCCCATCCCCCCATCCCCCCTGTGTCTGTGGCAGGGCAATCCCCTGTGTTCTCTCTCTCCTTTTGGGTGTTGTGGTCTGCAAAAGAGGCATTGAGTGGCAAACATGTTCAGTACATAGTCTACTTTCGACATGAATCTCCCCTCCTGGGAGGATCATCCAAACATCCTTTATTTAGTGCTCCCTTCTCTATCTGAACTGCCCTTTCCTCTAGGATACCCGCTGGCCTCTAAGTTATGGAGTAATCATCCTGGTGCTGATCTCAGCTATTCTTGGGTATTAATCTCATACTTTGTTACTTTATATCCCCCAGATGAATGCAATCGTTCTATGTCTATCCCTCTCTTTCTGACTCATTTCGCTTAGCATGATACTTTCCATGTTGTACCACTTGTATGTAAATTTCATGACTTCATCTTTTCTAAGAGCTACATAGTACTCCATTGTGTAGATGTACCAAAGTTTCTTTAACCAGTCATCTGTTCTTGGGCATTCAGGTTTCTTCCAGTTTCTGGCTATTGTAAAGAGTGCTGCAATGAACAAACAAGTGCAGATGTCACTTCGACCATACATTTTTGCCTCTCTGGGATATATTCCCAGGAGTGGTATTGCTGGGTCAAATGGGAGCTCAATTTCTAATTTTTTGAGAACCGTCCATACTGTTTTCCAGAAGGGCTGAACCAGTGGACATTCCCACCAACAGTGAAGGAGTGTCCCTTTCTCGCCACATCCACGCCAGCATCGGTTGCTTTTGTTCTTTTGAATGTGGGCCAGTCTCTGAGGTGTGAGATGGTATCTCATTGTAAATCAGATAAATTAGTCAGTGAAACAATAAAGAACTCAGTCACTGAACGCAGGCTATGGAACAGTAAACACAATACATCAGAATGTGGATCTGGAGGCTCCATTTATATATTCCTCAATTATTGTTGCCCTGAATATTAAGCTTCCACTTAACTCTTCACATATAAAGCCTTTTTCAGTTTAATTTTTTTTTCTTTTTGGGTCACACCCGGCGATGCTCGGGGTTACTCCTGGCTCATGCACTCAGGAATCACTCTTGGCGGTGCTCGGGGGACCATTTGGGATGCTGGGAATCAAACCTGTGTCGGCCATGTTGGCTGCGTGCAAGGCAAAAGCCCTACCCGCTGTGCTATCGCTCCAGCCCCTTCAGTTTAATTTTAATTGTGATCAAAAGACATAGTTACTTTTTTCTGGTTACTGTACAAAAGGTTACTAGCACGGTAGCATTTGTTACAAATGTCACATAAGTTTAATCAACTTGAAGTCATTCATTTCTAATAAATGTTGAATCAGATAGAAGTGATAAGGACTCTGTGATCAGATTAATAATTGCTGTCACTGTCACTGTCCTCCCGTTGTTCATCGATTTGCTCGAGCGGGCCAGTAACATCTCCATTTTGAGACTTGTTGTTACTGTGTTTGGCATATTGAATATGTCACGGGTAGCTTACCAGGCTTTGCCATGTGGGTGAGATACTCTCGGTAGCTTGCCAGACTCTCCAAGAGGGGCAGAGGAATCGAACCCAGCTCGGCCGGGCTGGCTGCACGTAAGGCAAACGCCCTACCGCTGTGCTATATTAATAATTGTATAACATATTTTTATGAAGTTTGGGTGAATGTGGGGATTTACAAAAATACACAATATTGCTAAAAATAATGTATGCTTTGATTTCATAAAGTTGACAGAAGAACAAATTATATATTGCATTCTGACTCTGTTGTCAGTGAGAATGTAACATTCTGATAAAACCGAAGCTCCCAAAGATTCTGGTTTTGTTTTCAAATGAGTTAGAGTAAAAATAAAGGTGGAAAATACAGAAAAGTTGCGCACAAACATCTTGGGAATGACAGAAGATAGTAAATAGAACGTTGCTAACTCTTAAAAAAAATTTTTTTTTTCCCTACTTGGAGGCATCCCACTAGGTAACTTGAAACTCTACTGTAAAACCACAGTGATCAAAACTTTATTCCAAGTGGAATAAAGTTAGACTCTGACCAATAACTCAGAATCAAATACCCAAGAACAACTCCCTCCCCCCACCCCAACACATTGGCAAAGGATCTGAGAGCATGAAATGGAGTAAACACAGTCTATTCAACAATTGGTGCTGAAAAAAGTGGATAACCACATGTAAAACATTAAAGCTGGATCCATATCTTACAGAAGACAACTCAAAGTGGATCAAATACCTTGAGTTTATACCAGGATTTATAAAGTACATTGAGGAAATATAAGCAGAATGCTCCAAGATCTGGATCTGAAAGATATCTTTAAAGACATTTTGACATTGGCAAAGGCATCAAAAATAAAAGGGACTACATCAGATTAAAGAGTTTCTGCATGGCAAAAAAAACACGTACAGCTAAACTAAAGTACAGCTAACTAAATGGAAGAAAATACTTGCATTCAACACATCAGATAAATGGTTGATACTCAGAATATATAAAAAGTATTCACAAAGATCAACAACAACAATCAAAATAAAACCTTATCTCAAAAATGAGGAGTGGAAATGAACAGGGATTTCTCTGAGATAAACCACTGGATGACCAACAGGCACATAAAAATTGCTCATTACTTATTATGGAAATCCCAAACAAGAAGACAATGAGATATCACACCAATGAGAATGGCACATACCAAAAATACTGGGGAAAATCTGTGTTGGCAGAGTTATGGTGAATAAAGAACTATGCCAATGGAAAGTCTGGTCCAACTCTTATGAAAAAAATATGGGGGTTTCTCAGTAAACTAGGAGTTGTGCTGCTTTAAGACCTAGTTAACTACACCTCTGGGTATCTACCCCCAGGACACAAAAACATTGATTAAAATGTGCATGTGCATATGCACACCATTATTCATTGCAGCACTTAGTATAATAAGTACTACAATGAAATGTAATGTAATGTGGGTAGAACTGGAAAATTTCATGTTACATGAAGTAAGTCAAGAGAAGGATAAACACAGGATAATCTTACTTATGTATAGTATATAGAATAACTGGACAGGGAAAGGCAATGTATTAAAAGAGGAGACGCTTAGATTACCTTTGGTCCCAGAGTACAGGGAGGAAATGGACAGAGAAGGAAAGAAATCAATGGGGTAAGAAGAAAAACTAGGAAGCAACCAGGGTAGGGGGCAAGAAGATTCAGTATATCTGTGTCTTAAAGAAGTGGTATAGCTAAATATTCAAACAAGAGTCAACAAGACTGAAACCATGAGATCTACACTTCAACAGAGTTTAAAATGTGCCTGTCAAGGTATCAGGTTGGTTATGAGGGAATAGGGGATGGGAGAGAATTTAGGAATGCTACTGAAGGGAGTTTGACATTGATGGTGGGATTATTATTGGAAGTTTGTATGTCTAAAGTCAACTTTGTAAATTATGGTGCTTTAATAAAACATTTTTTTCATTTTTGGAAATTTTTTAGGCTTGAAACCAAGAAAAGGAAAAATCTGTTATTTGTGGCAATGGCAAAGAAAATATTTTCTCAATTTTGTTTTTATATATTATGTCAATAAAATAAATTGTGAAATTGAAAACAAATGAACACACATACAAAAAAACTGATGAGGTAATTGAGCTTAAGATGGGTAAGAAGCACTCAGAATCAGGATGGGCTATCTCCCTCATTTCCCTGTACTTCTGGAAGCCCCAGGAGCATGCCCACAAACCACCTTGAAAGTTCATCTTTATCAGTCTTTTTTCAGAGACTCAAAAATAAATTTTGAAAGAGATGAACTAGCTGCAAAAACTTCTTATAGGCCCACATCTGGCTGAGCCACTTGGATTACTCTCACATGGGGGCAGGCCAGGACCGACTAAAACAAAGTCCTGGCATGCCCCAAAGCTGTTTCCATATCTCTGATCAGACTCCACTACCTCAGGACAACTGAACCTCACAGAGAACTTAACCCTGCCAAAACTTCAGGTTCACAGGTCCCTATGACTGAAAGCTCCATGCCCTCTCAGAATTGGGATGGCCTACCCACCTCCACTTCTCTGTAGTTCTGGAAACCCAGGCAGTCACACCTACAAACCACCTCCACCACCATGTAAACTCAGCAATTCTAAATTTGACTACAGCTGGGCTGACCAATTAAAAACTAAATTTTTCTGGAGCACGAATGTGGTCAAGCAACATCCCCAAAGTCTAAAACACTGACAATCCAATAGTAGCACACCAGAATGGATGAGGTAGAATGTAGAAGCCAAACAATCTCAATTAATACATTAACACAGAAATTTAACTTTTTTTTCATAATTTTATTTATTTATTATTTTCTTCTTATACTTACTTATTGAATCACTGTGGAAAAAGTTACTAAGTTTTCAGGTTTAAGTCTCGGTCATACAATGATCAAACACATCTCCCTTCACCAGTACTCGTTTTTCATCACCAAGAACCCCAATATACCCCCCTCCCTACCCTCCAAATGCCTGTGAAGCAGATGATTTCCACTTAACTCTTCTCTACATTGATTACATTCATTATTTCAACAAAAGATGCACCACTATTGTTTAGAGTTCCCCCCCCCCCCCCCAACAATCAGAATTGCTGAAAAGGCATTGTGAAATACTTTTTCTATAGCTGGTTATGAGAATCATATAATGATTTTGGATTTTTGCAAAGAGCCAAATAATTACAAGATTGGTTTCTGTGTGACTGGTGTTACAGCTGTGCCGGAGAGCGGCTCATGGGGAGCAACTCGTGACCTCTGTAGGGTGTGAAGGATGAGTCAGTACCGCCCACCTTCCCATGAGACTGCAGTTGTCCTGTCACCGCCGGCTCATACTTGGCTTTCCAATAAGCTCTGAGGCGGTGGCCAACTTGTATGTAGTCCAGATGTATTTCTGCCAAAAGCTGCTGGGTTTCAAGATTTATTTCTGAGTCTCTGGCATCATGGCCACAAATCAGCTTGATCAGGAGCCAGAGAGGCCGCCTGTAGGTGGCGACTCGGGGTCTTGCTGGGACAGGGAGGAAAGGGCCGGTTCCACCCCCATCTGGTGAGGAACCGTGTGTCTCGTCACTGCAGGCCCAAACCTGACTGTCCAGTGGCCTTTGGAGGATGGTGGTCACCAGGCCGCCAAAGAGAACAGGCCAAGGCACAAAACCTATTCCCATCTGGAGTGGCCCAGCCCCAGTAACCTACTGCAGGAACAGGATGCATTTCTGCTGAAAGCTTTTGGGTTCCGAGGTTCGTTTCTGAGTCTCTGGGATCATGGCCGTTAAGCAGTTCAATCAGGAACCAGAGAGGCCATGCCTCCAATTATATAGCTGAGCCGGAGGTGGTTTGTGGGTGTGTCTCCCACTTACCTAACTTTTGGCCTTTTACTTTCTTGGTAAACCTTGCCCCAAGTTTTTGGGGTCTGGCCAAAGGCACAACAGCAATTTGGGGGTACCTTGAAGTCTGACGGTGCCATCAGGCTGCTGATACACTCGCCTCACAGGTACAGATTGACCTGCTGGCAGCACCATACCACCTAGAAGTTTAACTGTTAGAGAAGGACTTACTATCATGTAAAATTCAGTCAAAGACTTAATATCATGATGACGAAATAAACAATTTTCACTAATTTTTGGATCATTCTGTTAGCCATTTATGGGTAACAAGCAAAATAAAATAAATTATTGTAGGCCTGCCATGGGGGCAGGATTGAGGGCTGGTTGGAAAAACAGAGACAATGGTGACTGCGGTGGTGGGATTGGTGTTGGAATGTTGGAACATTGACTGCTTATAACAAATCATCATTAACAACTTTGTAAACCACAGTGTTTAAATAAAGTGGGGGCAGGAGGAAGGCGGAAGGGTGGGGGCTGTGGGAGGGGACGGGAGAGACAAGTAAGGAGATGCCCAAAGACTTCCTTTTATAAGTTTGAGCACTCTCTCCTAAACAAATTACAAGTTACGCATGGACACACTTGTTAAGTATAATTAAAATCCAGACAGTTTAAAAATTAAAGAGGAAGGCTAGAGAGATAGTTCAGCAGGTAACGACTTGAACATGGCCTACCAGGTTTAATCCAAATATCTCATATGGTCCCCCAAGAACCACCATTCCTGAGTTCAGTGAGGAGAAATCCTATGAGTCTAACCAGGTATAGGCCCAAAACTAATAATAATAATAATAATAATAGAATAATTAAAGAGGGGGCTGGAGAGGTAGCATAGCAGGTAGGGCATTTGCCTTGCATGCGGCTGACCCGGGTTCGATTCCCAGCATCCCATATGGTCCCCTGAGCACCGCCAGGAATAACTCCTGAGTGCAGAGCCAGGAGTAACCCCTGTGCATCGCCAGGTGTGACCCAAAAAGCAAAAATATAAAAAAGAATTAAAGAGGGTAATAAAGCATGAGGAAAGACAAAATTGTCTTAGTTTTTGAAAAGAAAAACAAAATAGCTCTGTAAACAATGGACTTTTAAATTTGATATTAACCCACAGCACAATTCTACAATGGTTTATAAAGTATTTCATGAGCACTTAGAAAGTAAGTAGCCAGCACTAACAGCATGTAAGGGTTCAATCAAAACAAGGCAAATCAAGTTAATGTCATGCTCTCTTTTGAGGTGATAGCATTATGAGACGTGCAGGGAGAGAAACTATTGAAAAATTACATTTGTACTTTTGCTTTTGAAAAAGTCCTTCAGTTGCAGAGAGATAGTATAGCAGGTATGGTGGTTGCCTTTTGCACAGGACCAACCTGAGTTCAAATCCTGGCACAGGAAAGAAGGAAGGAAGGATAAAAGTAAGGGGGTCAGGGAGGAAGGGCAGGCAGTTAGGCAGCCTTTCATAGGGTCTAGTAATTAAAGGGGCAAGGTGGGTTACATTATTGCAGAGTTCTACCATCACATATATTCTTGTATAACACCTATATGATTGACTAAGTGCTGCAAGAACTTTCTTTCACCTTACTCCCATTAATGGATTAGGTTAAGACTAAGGATAAACAAGTGCCAATTATGGGGCTGGAATGATAGTACAAAGGGCAGCACATTTGCCTTGCACATGGCTGACCTGGATTCGATCCCCAGCATCCCATATCCCCGAGTACTGCCAGAAATAATTTCTGAATGCAGAGCCAGGAGTAACTCCTGAGCACCACCAGGTATGACTCAATAAGCTTTTTTTTAAGTGTCAATTATATAGGTGACACTAGACTATAAAAACCTAGTCACTTGTATGTTGAATGATGAGTGAAAAATATTCGTGAATGAAGATTATTACAGACAGTACTGATGTAATACGATTTAAATAAAACAAATATCAAGTATTATCCTGTATAAATTTTCAAATATAAATATATAAATATATCCATAGAAATATTTGTCACTGTCACTGTCACTGTCCTCCCATTGTTCATCGATTTGCTCGAGCGGGCCCAGTAACATCTCCATTGTGACAATTGTTACTGTGTTTAGCATATCAAATATGTCACGGGTAGCTTGCCAGGCTTTGCCGTGTGGACAAGATACTCTCAGTAGCTTGCTGTGCTCTCTGAGAGGGGCGGAGGAATCGAACTCGGGTCAGCCATGTTGGCTGCTTGTAAGGCAAACGCCCTACCCGCTGTGCTATTGCTCCAGCCAAAATAATGAACTCATGAGAAACCCAAGAAATCATGACTTGATACAGATCACAAGAGACCCATAGGTTATATTTCTGGTGAAATTCTATAGTGGTTTCTTAGAAGAGTGGAAATTCATTGAAAAGTGGTTTATCACCTGTCTGGAAGCTTGATTAATATCTGCCATTCATCTTATGAAATCTAAATGTCAGAAGAAGTGTGAAAAAAATCAAGCAGTGAGTGATCTAGAAACCAAGAGGGAAAATGGAAAATAAGTTATGAACACAAGGATACTTCCCTAGAATATATGAAACTGCTTTCAAAGGTTTAAAGAAACATTCTTTGAAGATAAATCCTATAAACCTGTGTAGTCTAGATGGCTTTAGAAGAGAAGAATGGGAAGTGTATGGGACCAGCAGCCTGTAAAGTTTCTGTGACCTCCCTAGAAGTAACAGGGACTGAATTTTGAACACAGTTAGATGTTGGTTATAATTCTCTCCAAAATAGCAAGAGAAACACTGTTCTGGAATTTCCAGCATCCTAGTTTGGAGTATATAGTTTCTATTCCTTTATTTAATTGGATTCTTCTCTCATTCTTTGGGGAGTTCCTCAATAAAACCCAGTTTATGTCAAATAGATAAAACTAAGATAAGTTTCTGTGTTTGACACAGTAAATTTTCTGTCTCTGCATAGCTGCATGGTCCCATGAAACACAGGAAATGCCAAGACACTTGCAAACTGTAAAAGGGCATTATGTGTGTAACTTATTTATAGATGGTTACCTTATATGCAACACCTATCATCTAATAAAAAGCGTTGTGTAGTGGTTAAATTTTCAATGTCAGATAGTACAGAGGGTAGATTTCTAGCACCACAAGGGCCCTCACAAACCAATGGTGCAACCAAACACCACCGGGCTTGGCAAACACCATGTGGATGACCCCAGTAATCTCCAGCACCACAGGGTCCAAACAGCAAGACATCCTCAGGTCCTTGCATTGAACCCCAGTCCAGTTGATTAAGAGTCTTAGGTAGGACCACGGCCTCCTGAGCACCACATGGGAAGGCCCTTCCTCTTAAAGAAGTGTAGTGTCTGGTCTACGTTTGAACTTAAATGCTACCATTCATTTACTGTGTCACCACAAGTGACCTTGAGAAAATTAGCTAACTACCTTAGCTCTCTGATTTCCCATCTGCAAAAAGGAGCTGTTGTGAGCATTTACACAATGGGAGTGTGGGGTGAGTGAAATAAAAGACAGGAAACACTTAGAACAGTCTCTAAGACATAGGAAATACACAAGTTAGAAATTTATTACAATTGTGTACAGTCTTTTTGATTGCTCTGAAGAGTCCTGGTTACTGATTCTGAATACAATGTGATGTTAACTTGTCTGACATAAATATATCATTAGAAGGAGACTTGATCACTTGAGAATAATTTAAAACATAGGCAACCGTGCAGCCTCGAGCAAAAATCTGGGAATCTAGGACATAGTTCCTGCAGAGATTGGTCCTATCTTTTCAGGTTCTTCTCCCAAATCCACAATCCGGATGGTGTTTTCCTTCTTGGAAAGCCAGAATGCAGGGTAGACAGGCTCTGAAAACTTGCACTGAAATCTGTGAACCAGAGTCATAGCATCAGGCTCTACCCCATAGAAGGAGAGGCTTCCTCCCTGGAAGTTGACATAGATCCCTAGCCTCCGAAAAGGGCTGGCTTTGAGAGGTGTCTCTGAGTCACTGTGCCAGGCTGTGTACTCCTTCCCATTCCAGTGGATGCTCCAAGAAAAATTGTTTCCAGAAATGCAGCTATTACGTTCTTCTCCTTTTCGGTCAATGCCTTTACAGGTCAGGCCAACATAGGTGCCTGCTCCAGAAATCTCTACCTCAAAATAGTACCTGTGCAGGTATAGACTTTGTTGGGACAGCACCTGCCGCCAGTGCACGAAACGGCTGGGGAGGTCTGGGTAAGGATGTTCCCATGGTGTAGTATTGGTGACCTTGCGATTATCCTCCTGCAGCCGGAGGTATCTGTGAGCAGTATCAGGGTCAAAGGTGATGTCACACGCATCTGAAAAGATGTAAAAGATAGAGTGGGCAGGTCAGGAGCTGACATCTGATTCATACAGAAAGGTTCAAATTTGAACAGCCGCCAAGGTACAAAAGAAAAATCAACTCTCTATTTTCTGCCAAAAACAAACAACAAAAAATATGAAGCTCCTATCATTCCTTCTTTCTTTCCGAAGGTAAAATTGCTTGGCACTTGCTTTATTATTAGTTTAACCAAGCAAGAAATAAAATTTTCAGACCAAGGAGTTAGGTCAAAGAGCTGGAATGCAGCTCTTTGCATTTGAAAACCCCATGTTCAATCCCACACAAAGCACATTGACCCCTTACATGGTGTTATGCCCTGCACCCCCAAAACAAACTTTTTTAAAATAGAAAATCCTGAGCACAGCAGGTAGGGCATTTGCCTTGCACACGGCCCACCCGGGTTTGATTCCTCTGTCCCTCTCAGAGAGCCCAGCAAGCTACCGAATGCATCTTGCCCGCATGGCAAAGCCTGGCAAGCTCCCCATGACATATTCAATATGACAAAAACAGTAACAAGTCTTACAATTTGTTGTGAGACATTACTGGTGCCCGCTCCAGCAAATTGATGAACAATGGGAGGACAGTGCTACAGTGTTATCCTTTATTCACTCATTCAGGAACTATTATACCCAGTATTGTCCAAGGTTTGAAAAAATAGGCACTTGTATTAATACATTTGATTTATTCATTTAAAAAATATTTGATTAATATTTAGTATGGTGAGTTCTCAAACATCCTCCATTCTCTTCCCAGTTTAAGAGAATGACAGCACCATTGTGCATGCAGTTCTTCAAATAACATTCAAAGTTACTTCTGACAATAACTTTTGCCCTCCTCATTTCCTCATCCTCACTACACATACAGAGAGAGAAAGAGAGAGAGAAAGAGAGAGAGAGAGAGAGAGAGAGAGAGAGAGAGAGAGAGAGAGAGAGAGCGCAACAGCAGTAGCAAGTGCTGTAGATTCCATCCACTTCTCTGCAACTAATTCCATGCCCTCACCTAAGCCACCATCAGGTCTTGACAGGCTAGTGCAATAGATTTCCCACTGGTGGAATTTCTTTCTCTGGTCCCTTCCCCAAACTTCTTCATGATGTTTGTTTCAAGATGTAGATTAATGAGTATTGTGGTACCCTTGTTTAAAGCCCTTTATTTCTGCGATGAAGCAGTGACTCCTCCTGCCATCTCTTCCTTGATCATCATGCTCCAGGCACACAAACTCAGACTAAGTTAGCTAAGTCCACTTCAGGAATCTAGTGCAGACTCTTCCTTCCATGATAGTCACCCTAACCTATGTCTGGGTGACATTTATTGATCTTTTTAAGTCACAAAATATTCATGTCCTCAGAGAGGTCCTCGTCTAGATCAGATACCTCCAATCACTTTCTCTCAAATACCCTGGCATTTGAAATGTAATGATACTCACCATAATGTGTTATGATTCATTATTTATTTATTTGTTTAATGCTTGTCCTCCTAATATTTAAGCTCCGCAATTTACATAGGACTCTACCCTAGGGTTTTAGATCAGAGTAGATGCTCAGTATATACTTGAAAAATGAATTATTTTATTGAAAGCTCTTTAAATTATCTTAGTTAAATCCAGAGTATTTCAAGCTCCTTATATGTTTATTTAACAGAATTTTAAGTAGTCAATGAAAGAATATTCTGGCAGAAAAGAGCACAACATTCCAAGAAGTCAAAAGTAAAACTGAATGTGAGCTGAGATCCTTCAAAGGCATGAGATCTGCAGATCTGTGTTGGTAAAAATAATTCAAAAAAGCATCAGAAATCCTTTGACCAATCACCATATCCTTTGGAAATCTTTAGAATCAAATAGAACATATTCTTATCATCTAAAAAGATCCAAGACTCAGAAGATAGATGATTTTGTGTCTTGGGACAAGAAATACTATAATGACTTTTATCTATCAAGTGACTAGAAAATTAACATTGTGTTAATGAATACTTTTAGGAATTCCAGGAAAAACTATCAATTCTTAAAATAAAAAGAGCTTAGCTTAAAAAGTGAGTCCCAGGGAGATGCAGATCAAAACCACAATGAGATACCATCTCACACCTCAGAGACTAGCCCACATTCAAAAGAACAAAAGCAACCGATGCTGGCGTGGATGTGGCGAGAAAGGGATACTCCTTCACTGTTGGTGGGAATGTCCACTGGTTCAGCCCTTCTGGAAAACAGTATGGACGATTCTCAAAAAATTAGAAATTGAGCTCCCATTTGACCCAGCAATACCACTCCTGGGAATATATCCCAGAGAGGCAAAAATGTATAGTCGAAGTGACATCTGCACTTGTTTGTTCATTGCAGCACTCTTTACAATAGCCAGAAACTGGAAGAAACCTGAGTGCCCAAGAACAGATGACTGGTTAAAGAAGCTTTGGTACATCTACACAATGGAGTACTATGTAGCTCTTAGAAAAGATGAAGTCATGAAATTTACATACAAGTGGTACAATATGGAAAGTATCATGCTAAGCGAAATGAGTCAGAAAGAGAGGGATAGACATAGAAAGATTGCACTCATCTGGGGGATATAAAGTAACAAAGTAAGAGATTAATACCCAAGAATAGCTGAGATCAGCACCAGGAGGATTACTCCATAACTTAGAGGCCAGCCGGGTATCCTAGAGGAAAGGGCAGTTCAGATAGAGAAGGGAGCACCAAATAAAGGATGTTTGGAGGATCCTCCCAGGAGGGGAGATGCATGTAGAAAGTAGACTATGGACTGAACATGTTTGCCACTCAATGCCTCTTTTGCAGACCACAACACCCAAAAGGAGAGAGAGAACACAGGGGATTGCCCTGCCACAGACACAGGGGGGATGGGGGGATGGGGGTGGGAGGGATATTATCCATGGTGGTGGAAAATGGGCACTGGTGGAGGGATGGGTATCTGATCATTGTATAATTGAAACCAAAGCACAAAAAATTGTAAATCTACAACTTTAAAAAAAAAATAAAATACAATAAAGGGAAAAAAAAAAGTGAGTCCCATAGTCATTAAAAGTTGAGTTACAAAATCTTTACAGTTGAAGCTATTGAAGCTACCTGAATTTGTAGAAAGCTAAAATAAGACTTTCATAATTGGAACTTATAACAAGATTGAAAGGGGTAAAAGTTAATATCACATATGAAGTAGTCATTTTAATGGAAAAACAAAGATATGGCAAGGATATTTAACTTAATTTTAATACTAAGAGTAAAAGACATTTTGGACAAGAGCAATAGTACAGTCAACAGGACATTTGCCAGCTAACCCAAGTTTGATCTATTCCATATGGTTACCCTGAGCCTATCAGGAGTATTCCCTGAGCATAGAACCAGGAGTAAGTCTTGAACACCACAAGGTGTAGTCCAAAAAAACATGATCAAAGATATTTAGTATTCAAACCATTAATTATCTAAGAGTCAACTTAACAAAAGATGTGAGGCCTAAAACATGAAAACTATAAATAACTTATGAAAGACATAGAAGTAAACTCTAGGAAATGGAGGGAAAAAGTTATGTGTGATTATTTGAAAGAATCAATGTTGTCAGTATGACCATCCTATCTAAATTATTATATAGATTCAATGCAATCGCAAATTCCAATGTTGTTCTTCAAGAACCTAAATGGTCAAATATAAACTTGTATGGGACTATAAAAAACCACAGTCAAAGAAATCATTGCTGAAAAGTTTCCAGAGTTAAAGAATGCAGACATACAGATCCAAGGAGCCAGAAGAGTGCCAGCTAAAAGAGACCCAAATAAAAACACTCAAAGGCATATAATAGTCAGAATGATGGATGCTATGGACAGAGACACAATACTGCAAGCAGCAAGGTCAAAGAAGGAAATCACATACAAAGGAGCACCCCTTCGATTCACAGCAGACCTATCAGAGGAAACCCTCCAAGTCCAAAGACAATGGTGGGATATAGTGAAAAAACTCAGTGAACTGAATGCCTCACTAAGAATACTTTATCTGGCTAAACTCTCACTCAAACTTGATGGAACGATACACCATTTTGTAGATAAACAACAGCTCAGGAACTTCATAGACTCAAAATCAAATCTAAAAGAAGGTTTAAAGGGGCTCCTGTAAGATAAGAAGGAAAACACTTAACCAACCCCTACAGAAAGATGGCACAAAACCCCATGACAATAATCTCTCTCAATGTCAATGGTCGAAATGCACCAATCAAGAGACTCAGAGTGGCAAAATGGATCCATAAACTGAAACATTATACTGTCTACAATAAACTCATCTGAACAATCAGAGCAAACACAGACTCAAACTTAAAGGATGGAAAAAAATTCTGCAAGAAAACAGCTCCCTCAAAAAAGCTGGGGTGGCCATACTAGTATCTAACAACATAAATTTCATGTTGAAAAAGATCAGAAGGAACAGCTAAGGCCATTTTCTATTTATCAAGGAATACGTACAAGAGGAAGAAATCACACTCTTAAATGTATACACACCTAATGAAGGGACAGCTAAATAGTTAAAAAAAAATTCTAACAGATTTTAAGGAGGACATTGCTAACAATACAATAGTAGTTGGAGACTTCAACATCATCTTTTCACCTCTGGATAGATCAACAAGAAGAAAACTCAACAAGGAAACATTGGCTTTGAAGGAAGAAATAGAAGAGAGTGGGCTAATAGACCTATACAGGGCTTTACACCTCCAAAAGAAAAAATACACATTCTTCTCCAGTGCACACGGAACTTTTTCCAAAATAGACCACGTGCTAGGCCACAAAACATACCTCAATAGAATCAGAAAGACAGAAGTAGTATCAACAATCTTTTCAGAGCATCATGCTCTTAAGATAGAAGCGAATCACACAAAGACATTGAGAAACAAATCAAACACCTGGAAATTAAACAACTCAATGTTGAACAATGAGTGGGTCAGGAAGTAAGTCAAAGACAAAATCAAGATATCTGGAAAGAAACGAGAATAAAAACATGAGCTACCAGAACCTATGGAACACAGCTAAAGCCATGCTAAGAGGAACATTTATAGCGCTGCAAGCATTCCTAAGGAAAGAAGATAGATAACGTAA
The DNA here is from genome assembly GCF_029834395.1 of Sorex fumeus. Lineage (NCBI taxonomy): Eukaryota > Metazoa > Chordata > Mammalia > Eulipotyphla > Soricidae > Sorex > Sorex fumeus. The sequence continues at coordinate 22,492,837 of NW_026606093.1, forward strand.
CCACACAGCTCAAGATCTTAGAAAAAGACCAGCAAAAGGAACCCAAGCCCGGCCGAAGGAAAGAAATAATGAAACTTAGAGCAGAAATTAATGACATGGAAAGGCAAAAAAAACAATTCAAAAGGTCAATGAAACCAAAAGCTGGTTCTTTGAGAAAATAAACAAGATGGATAAACCACAAGACTCACAAAGAAAAAGAGAGAGAGAGCCCTAATAAACCAAATCAGAAATGAGAAAGGGGACATCAGAACAGAAACCAATGAAATTCAAAAGACCATCAGAACTATTTTGAAAGTCTGTATGCCACGAAATAATAGAACCTAGAAGAAATGGATAAATTCCTGGATTCCTATAATCTCCCAAGATTGAACCAGGAAGACTTGGGATACCTCAATAGACCCATTCATATCAAGGAAATTGAAGCGGTAATCAAAAGTCTTGCCAAAAACAAAAACCCAGGCGCAGACGGATTCACTGGTGAATTCTTCTGAACATTTAAAGAAGACCTTTTGCCAGTTCTCCTCAAGCTTTTCCAGGAAATTGAAAAAACAGGAAATCTCTCAAACAGCTTCTATGAGGCACATATATTCCTAATACGTAAATCAAACAAAGACACCACCAACAAAGAAAACTATAGACTACTATCCCTGATGAACACAGATGCGAAGCTCCTCAACAAAATATTAGCAAACAGAATCCAAAAACTCATCAAAAAGAGCATATACACCACGACCAAGTGGGATTCATCCCGGGGATGCAAGGATGGCTTAACATTCAGAAATCAATCAACATAATCCATCATATCAACATAAGTAAAGATAAAAACCATATGATCATATAAATAGATGCAGAGAAAGCTTTTGACAAGATCCAGTGCCCGTTTATGGTAAAAACTCTCACCAAAGTGGATTTTGAAGGAACTTTCCTCAAGATAGTCAAAACCATCTATGACAAACCCATGGCAATCATTATCCTCAATGGAAAAAAACTAAGGGCCTTTCCTCTAAGATCAGGGACAAGACAAGGATGCCCACTATCACCATCTCTGTTTAACACAACACTGGAAGTACTTGCAATAGCGATTAGGCAAGAAAAGGACATTAATGGCATCCAGATAGGAAAGGAAGAAATCAAGCTCTCACTATTCGCAGATGATATACTATATCTTGAGAATCCTAAATCCTCTACCAAGAAACTCCTAGAAACAATAGACTTGTACAGTAAAGTCGCAGGCTATAAAATCAATGCCCAAAAATCCATGGCCTTCCTATACGCAAATAATGAGAGAGGAAAATGACATGAAAAATAATAACGTTCACAATTGTGCCCCAGAAAATCAAATACCTTGGAATAAGCCTAACATAAAAGGTAAAGGTCCTCTACAGTGAAAACTACAAAACACTACTCCATGAAATAAAAGAGGACATGAGGAAATGAAAACATATCCCCTGCTCATGGATAGGAATAATTAACATCGTCATAATGGCAATACTCCCAAAAGCATTACACAGATTCAACACAACCCCTATGAGGATATCCATGACATTCTTCAAAGAAATAGATCAACCACTCCTGATACTCATATGATACAATAAACGCCCACGAATAGCTAACACAATTCTTGGTGGGAAAATGTGGGGAGGCATTACCCTCCCCAACCTCAAACTCTACTACAAAGCGGTAATAATTAAAACAGCATGGTACTGGAACAAAGGCATGGCCGCAGACCAATGGAACAGGGTGGAATATTCGTACACACAACCCCAAATATATGAACATCTAATCTTTGATAAGGGAGCAAGAAATGTGAAGAGGAACAAGGAAAGCCTCTTCAACAAATTATGTTGGCACAACTGGACTACCAAGTGCAATAAAATGGGCTTAGACCTCGACTTAACACCATGCACAAAAGTCATATCAAAATGGATAAAGATCTCAACATCAGGCCAAAATCTATGAGGTACATTGAAGACAAGGTCGGCAAAACCCTCCACGATATCGAGGCTAACAATATCTTCAAAGACGACACTCCACTGATCAACCAAGGGAAACAGAGATAAACAAATGGGACTATCTTAAATTAAGAAGCTTCTGCACCTCAAAAGATACAGTGACCAGAATACTAAGACAATCTACAGAATGGGAAAGGATATTTACCCTATACCCATCTGATAAGGGGTTGATATCAAGGATATTCAAAGCACTGGTTGAACTCTACAAGAAGAAAACATCTAGCCCCATCAAAAAATGGGGTGATGAAATGAACAGAAACTTTCCCAAAGAAGAAATCCGGATGACAAAAAGGCACATGAGAAAATGCTCTACAACACTAATCATCAGGGAGATGTAAATCAAAACAACAATGAGATATCATCTCACATCACAGAGACTGGCCCACATCCAAAAGCAACCAGTGTTGGCATGGATGTGACGAGAAAGGGACTCTCCTTCACTGCTGGTGGGAATACCAACTGGTTCAGCCCTTTTGGAAAACAGTATGGATGATTCTCAAAAAATTAGAAATTGAGGTCCCATTTGACCCAGCAATACCACTCCTGGAAATATATCCCAGAGAGGCAAAAAAGTACAGTCGCAATGACATCTGCACTTGTATGTTCATTGCTACACTATTCACAATAGCCAAAATCTGGAAAAAACCCGAGTGCCAGAGAACAGATGACTGGATAAAGAAACTTTGGTACAACTACACAATGAAGTACTATGCAGCTTTTAGAAAAGATGAAGTCGTGAATTTTACATACAAATGATACTACATGGAAAGTATCATGCTAAGTGAAATGAGTCAAAAAGAGAGGGACAGACATAGAAAGATTGCATTTTTCTGGGGAATATAAAGTAACAAAATAGGAGACTAACACCCAAGAATAGCTGAGATAAGTACCAGGAGGTTTATTCCATGGCTTGGAGGCCAGCTGCACATGCTAGGGTAAAAGGCAGCTCAGATAGAGAAGGGAACACCAAATAAAGGGTGTTGGGAGGATCCTCCCAGGATGAGAGATGCATGCTGAAAGTAGACTATAGACAGAACATGATTACCACTCAATGACTCTTTTTTCAAACCACAGCCCCCAAATGGAGAGAGAAAAGAAAAGGGAATGCCCTGCCACAGGGTGGGGTGTGATAGGGGGATGGGAGGGTGGGAGGGATTCTGGGAGCATTGGAGGTGGAGAATGGGCACTGGTGAGGTATGGGTACTCAATCATTGTATAACGGAAACCCAAGCACAAAAATTTGTAAGTCTATAACTGTACCTCATGGTGTTTCACTAATAAAAATTTTTAAGAAAATAAAAATTAAAAAAAATAGTTTTAATAGAAAAAACTATGGTGTTTAAATAAATAAAAGTAAAATAGAATTGAACTATATATCTATATAAATTATATGAGTTATAACAATCAATTATAAAATTTGTAGTATGCATAAATTATATTAATTATAAATATATATGCATATATCTATACAGATTTTTAGAATTTATAAGGTAAAGGTAAAGGCCCTCCCGTTGATCGTCGATTTGCTCGAGCGGGCCCAGTAACGTCTCCATTGGAGACTTTGTTGTTACTGTGTATGGCATATTGAGTACTCTCGGTAGCTTGCCGGGCTCTCCTAGAGGGGCGGAGGAATCGAACTCGGGCCGGCCATGTTGGCCGCTTGTAAGGCGAACGCCCTACCCGCTGTGCTATCGCTCCAGCCCCTTAGAATTTATATAAACTATAAAATATATATAAACATGAATTAATTCCATAGACTTGTCAATGCCACGTATTAATAGAACATGGAGTGTGCAGTTCTGACCAAGACAGACTTGAAAGAAAATAATTTGGTAACTGACAAATGATTTTCAAAAGTGCCAAGATCATGAAAAACAAACATATAGTATTGTTCAGTTCCTTTAAAAGTATTAAATAATATGGAAACGATTAAGAAGATGTGGAAATATTGTGATATTAAACAAAATTTTCGGTCAGAAAAATAACATTGGTGGAATATTTGGTGAAACTTGAAAAAATCCTGTAGATTACTAATAGTGTTGAGGTAATATTCAATGCTCATTTGGATCAATATACTGTAACTATATAATACTGGTATATAAGTACTAGAAAGATTTATGAGAGATGGTGTGGTGTTATTCTCTCTCTGTGTGTGTGTGTGTGTGTGTGTGTGTGTGTTGTGTTTTGGGGCCATGCCTGGCAATGCTCAGGGCTTGTTCCTGGCTCTGAACTCAGGAGTTACTCATGGTGATGCTCAGGGAACCATATGGAATGCCGGGGATTGAACCCGGGTCAGCAGCATGCAAGGCAAGCAACCTACCTCCTGTACCATCTCTCCGGCCCTGAGACAGTAATATTCTTTAAGCCCCCATTAATTTCAGTTAGGAAGATAATCTATTCACAACTTACATTGGAGGAACTGTTGCCTAGTAGTGGGCTCAGGTTTTGAAGTCCGATACTTGTGCTCCACAACAGCAGATACTTGGGTTCTGATGTCATATTCCTCTAAAACAATCAGAGTTATTAATGCACACCTTCCCTGGTGATCAGGATAACCTAGGACACTGGACTTCCCGGCCACTCTCAGAAGACTTCCCGGGTGAAAAAGGGACTTGGGTCTCATCATGTCTCAGATAAAAATTACAATGGATCACATTCCTCTCATATATTTTACTTAAAAATACAGATCAAACAACCTTGGAAACTAGTCAGAGAAATTCTAGTCAGTTACAGAGTAAGGCCAATTCACTTTCCCTGAATCTCTATCACAAAAAAAAAAATTGTCATCCAATAAATATTCAGCAACAAGATCTGTTTGAGGATTTTTTTTAAATGAGATGCTCTTTGACTTAAACAATGTACCATATGCCACATCTAAGATTCTCACCTTCCTTGGCAAACTCCTGGAGATTTTTCTTGTAATTTTGTAGTAAATTGATTATGTGTTCGGTGCCATCCATGATGACCTTGCGGATTCCCGAGAGCTTATCCATGAATCCTATGTAGACACTGGGAAAAGCACTATCCTCCATGTTCTTAAATTTGCAGTACTCCTGTATAAAAAAAAAAATAAGGAAAAGTTTGCCTTTTTCTGTACTTCTTAAACTGAGCTGCTCTCTCCTTTAGTCACTTTCTTCATCTACAGAATGAGTGGATGCCATGGACTGGAGAGGACCTAAGGCACTTGCCTGATACAGCCAAACACAGCCAGTTTGATCCCAAGTAGCCCATCTGGTTCATTCTTAATTTCTAGAATTGATCCCTGAGTGTTGAACTAGGAGTAAGCCCTGAACCCCTGGTTATGAGCCCTTAGATTTTAGAGGTTTGATGGCAATATACTTCTTACAAACAAACTGTATATAAGGAGTACAGTTTTCTGTCAAAAAACATAGAAAACATTCTTTTTTTTTAACTGTGAAAGTAGACTTTAAAAAATTAATTACAAATTGACCAGGGATAGCCCCAGTACACAAAATCCGTTCTGCAGACCAAGAATAAGAACACATTTTATGTGAAGAAATCAAATGGCAATCACCTATTTATTCCTTGTCTGTGTGTGTTTGTATGTGTGTGAATAAGAAGCTCATGCTTAACTTGGAAATCAATAAATAAATCCTCAGAGAGGAATGCTGTCATGTTCTTGTCATTTAACCATACAGAATGTCTCTAATTCCAGTATTGTGGTTTGGGGCTCAAACATGACCTTAAAAAGCAATACAGTTATCAAGAAAGGTTTCTCTAGGATATAACATCAATATTCAAACACAGCTGAGTAGAATTGAATACAGCAGGAAACAATAATAAAAATAAATACTAAAAAATATAAATTTAAATAATAAAAATAATAATAAACTTAATAATAAAAAATAAACCTTCTTGTACCAAGAAGGTTAGATAGATCAATGAAAGAGATAGTTTGGTGTAAATAGAAGGTCCAAATTTTGGAAATAAAAGGTCCAAATCTGGGAATGCTGACTGGCCAGCCTTTTGGGAAAACAAATATAGGCATTCCTTAAAAAACTAGAAATTGAACTTTCATATGACCCAGGAATACCACTTCTGGGAATATATCCCAAGGGTGAAAAAAAGCACAGTAGAAATGACATCTGCACCTGTATGTTTATTGCAGCATTGTTCACAATAGCCAGAATTTGGAAACAACCTAAGAACATAATGACTGGTTAAAGAAACTTTGGTACATCTACACAATGGAATACGATGCAGCTCTTAGAAAATATAAAGTTATGAATTTTACTTATAAGTGAATGATCTTGGAGACTGCCATGCCAAGTGAAATGAATCAGAAAAAGAGACAGAGAATGGCTGCACTGATTTGTGGAATATAAAATAAAATATGAAATATAAATATAAAATATGAGACTGACACCCAAGGACAGTAGACACAAGAGCAAGGACTACTGCTCCACAGTTGGAAGCCTGCCTCATGAGCTGGAGGAGAAGGCAATTGAGATAGAGAAGTGATCACTAAGTCAATGATGGTTGAAGGAATAGTTCAGGATGGGAGATGCGTGCTGAAAGTAGATAAAGGACCAAGCATGATAGCCTTTCAGTATCTGTATTGCAAACCATAATGCCCAAAAGAGAGAGTATGGGGGAAATTGTCTGCCATAGAGGCAGGGGGAGGTAATGGGATGGTGGAGGGAGATACTGGGGACATTTGTGGTAGAAAATGTGCACTGGTGAAAGGATGGGTGTTTGATCATTGTATGACTGAAACTCAAACATGAGAGCTTTGTAACTGTATCTCATGGTAATTCAATTTAAAAATGTAAGAATAAATAAATAAAAGGTCCAAGTCAGAAATCTGATAGAAAGATACATGTTTTAGTATCTTTATAATCGTTTTTAGTGTAATACATAATAAGTGTGACATTTTACATTATGTGGCATTTTACATCAGTCAGAGGAAAGGATGGGCCACTCTGATACACATTGTCATTTCAATTAACTAAAAAAATTGTGGGGAAAGAACCAAGAATAAATAAGTCATTAAATATATATTATACTTATAATAGTTTTTATACTTAAGTTATAAAATAAGGAAAGAATTTTTTAAAATTACTGTACATTTGTTGGTAAGAGATCTTGGACAAGCTCATGACAGGCTATATGTTCATGCCTATTTTCTTTGTTTTGATATTGAAAAGCAGAGAGCCCAACAGAAACTGATATATTGTATCTAGTACTGTCTTTATTTTCATTCATTATAAGGTTAACCATGGTCATCTTTGCAAATGGGTAGTATGCAAATGGATAATTGTTTATCTTCATTTCTTTTCTGTATTTGACAAGTCTTTTTTCAAATAATTTTTAATTACAGGGATCTTTAATCAATTGACAATCAAAAAATTATTTGTATGTGAAATTATAGTCAAAGGCTAATCGGAAGTTATTTGCTTCAACCTTATTAGTCACTGTCACTGTCACTGTCCTCCCGTTGCTCATTGATTTGCTCGAGCGGGCCCAGTAACATTGTGAAACTTGTTGTTACTATATTTGGCATATCGAATACATCACGGGTAGCTTGCCAGGCTTTGCCATTCAGGCTAGATACTCTCAGTAGCTTGCCGGGCTCTCCAAGAGAGGCGGAGGAATCAAACTCGGGTCGACCAAGTCGGCCTTGTGCGAGGCAAACGCTCTACCCGCTGTGCTATCACAGTAGTCTAATAAATAAGGAAGATTAACTTACTAAAAGCTATATAACCATTTAGAAACAAATCTAGGATGGAATTTATACTGAACCCAGTGCTCATTTAATAAAACCTGCTTTATTTTTCATCTTTTTGTCTTTTTAAAGAAGAAATCTTAGTTTGCATGCCTATTATTATTTTAAGAGTACATATTTAAAATTATTCAAAGTATATACTGTCATATCACAACCACCAACATAATACAAATGTTGATAGTTTGACCAATCATGACCAGGATTATGATTCCTATATTAAGTCCTTCCATCATATCTCTCCCTTTCTTCCTTTTTTATTTCCTTCCTCCCATCCTTCTTTTTCCTCTTATTGAGGTAACAGTGATTTACAACATTGTGAAAGTTCTAAGTTTCACACCTCCATAATTATAGCTATTCAATACCTGTCACCAATACATATTTAGTGATATTACAGTCTAGTATTTCTTAGATAACACATCTTTTCATATTCTCAGAAATAACCAGAGTAAGACTGACACCTCTTATCAGGTTGCATGATTTTCTCTCTGCATACCCCTTGACCCCAACCCTGACTATGCCTCCAGGAATATGACAGTATTGCTAATATACAAAATTCATATTGTAAATCATACACGTGGCTAAAGTTATGATGGCTGGCACATCATAACGAGAAGTCACCTCTTCTCTCTGGAACCTTCCTCAACCATCCCAACACACAGAGCTTTTTTTCCCCGCACATCTGTGAGGCCAGTCACAAACTGTAAATTTACAGAACACATTTATCAGGTGTCAACTTTCCCATTCTTTCCTCACCCACTGGCTTCTCTAACTTCTTAATAAAGAACAAACATCTCCCACATACAGATGGCCTCCTTGCTTTCAGAAACAGCTCCCTTCACTCTAATCCAAGCATTCCACGCCCCTTTAAGAAAATAGCCTGATTCTCCAAATCACTCATACTTTCTCAAACTTTTCTGCTTCTCACACGCTATTCTCACTCCTGCAATCATATCTTCTCCTTGGACATTACTCATCTTCATGACCTGTTTCCGATTTCTTCACTCTGAGTTTTCCCTTCCCGTATTCCTGTAGTCTGCTGAATCAAGACCTGTTCCTCTCTTTCCCCATAGTTTCCTAAACATAACACTTACCAAAGTGAGCTCCATTACCACATCTGCCATGAGTCTCTCAGAGTAAGACTGGCACCCGTTATTAGGTTGGATGATTATCTCTATGCATAACCCCTTGATCCCAACCCTGACTATACCTCCAGGAACACGACAGTATTGCTAAGGGCAGAAATCCTCTCCAGCTCTTGCTTGTTCTTCTCCATTTCTGCACTCCTGTACTCCAAGTGAGTCTTGATGCCATTAGCCTGGCTCAGGGCAGCTTGCTCCTTCTCTTCTAAGAAGAGCATCACGTCAGCCTGGGCCTTCCTCATGGCAGCAAGGAGTTCCCCAAATTTCTCCTCAGCTACCACTTTCACCTCTGACACAGACACCTGAGGGATTGGAGTAAAAAAGAGAGCAGTGTAACAAGGAACTTGTTAGTGAAGTATCCAACTTTATCAAAGTGCATTATAGAAATACCAACATGAGGGAAGGGAGTGATAGTACAACAGACAGGGCATTTGCTTTGCATGCAACTGACCCAGGTTCAGTCCCTGGCATCCCGTGTAATCTCCTAAGCACCACCAGGAGTAATTTCTGAGTGCAGAGCAAGGAGTAATCCCTGAGCATCTCCAGATGTTACCCCCCCCCCCCGCAAAAAAGAAAGAAATACAAACATGAGAAACCTGTAAATTAAAGAGCCATTTTTTCATTATAAATGGATTTTTTTTTTTTTTTTTGCTTTTTGGGTCACACAAAGCTATGCTCAGGGTTACTCCTGTCTCTGCACTCAGGAACTACTCCTAGCAGTGTTCTGGGAACCATATAGGATGCTGGGAATTGAACCTGGGTCAGCCAAGTGCAAGGCAAACACCCTCCCCACTGTACTATTGCTCCAGCCCATAAATGGAAACTTTTTACTCCATATGAATACTGAGTTCTTACAAGTGAAGTCCAACAAAATTCAGGTATGCGGAACTCTGTGACTGAGAACTCTGGGTTTAATGGGACCTGGAACAGAGATCCTCTGCCTGGTTCCCCCTGTTTTCAGCGACCCAGCAGTCACGCCCAAAAGCCACCTCTGGCTGGCCCCATATAATCTCATCATTGGTCACCATCCAGATCACATGTCCTTCTCTCCCCAAAGGGAGCATAGCATGACGCTCGCCATAGCTATGCCACCGGACTGCATGCCAGGCTGTTTCACTCTGGGTGCCCAGGGTAGGAGTGGGTGAGAGCTCTCCCTGCCCCAAGGGGGGTGGGTGAGAGCTCTCCCAGCCCCAGCATCTGAAACCCTCCAGGATCCAAATGCCGCCATGCTCAAGGCCACTCCCCACATGCTCTGACTGAGCCTCATGCCCTAGTGAACCTATTCCTATACACATCATAAGACACTCCCTACCCATTCTTCAAGAGTACCACACCAGTTTGATGTGGTTCAAATAGTAGGTGATCAATCATAGAGGGAAATATATATGCATATATATATTTACAGATAAATATATATATGAAAGTTCACAAGGCTTAACCTTTAACAACATGTTAGTGATATCTTATAGAAGGTCTCAATGGCCCCTGCCAAAATATAACCATCTTTACACTATATAGATACTTTTATCTAGCATTTGCAGCAGTTTTTCATAACAAATAGTACAAAATATTATTTGTATTATTTGTAAAATAATATTATAAAAATATGTTGACTCAGCAGTGAAGAATCCTGGCCGGCAGGCAACCCAACACCAGAGAATGCTCTGGGCCCCAAACTGAGCAGATATCACCAGGGTGCCCCAGATGGAGCAGGTGCAGTCTCCCCGCCTTCTCCAGATGGAATCCTGGCAACCCTGGGATTCTACAAGCATGGCTCCGGTATGTGGAGACCAGGACTATTTCTCCGAACCTCATGGCTGCTAATGCCGCCCTGCGATCTTTCCTGATATACAGGGTGAGCAATGGAAAATAGATGATTTAGCATCTGCCCCTAGAAGGCAGGCTTGAATGGTGGTGGGACTATCCAAGCAAAATATAATGCCCAAAACTATAGAGTATCTGAACAATTGTCTGTCGTAGATGCAGGGTAAGGATTGGAATGGAAAAAGGAGGGGATCATGGGGATATTGGTGGTGGAAAGTTTGCACTAATGGAGGGATGGGTGATGGATCGTTGTATTGCTGAATATCAAACATGCAGCTTTTGGCAGAAATGCATTCAGACTACGCATTAGGTTTCCGGGGCCGGACCACCCCAAGTAGGAATGGGTTTCATGCCTTGGCCTGTTTCCCCTGGCTGCTTGGTCACCACCACACTCCTGCAGAGGCCTAGGGACAGCCAGGGAGTGACCCGCAGTGACAAGGAACACAGGGCCTCATGGAATGGGGGTGGAACCGGCCCTTCCCTCCCCCGCCACTAGACCCTGAGTTGCCGCCCACAAACAAGCCCTCTGGCTGCTGATCAAGCTGTTAATTGGCCATGATCCCAGAGATTCAGAAACAAAGCTCGGAACACAGCAGCTTTTGGCAGAAATCCCTCCAGATTTAATTATTGAAATTTAAGAATTCCAAAATCATGTGGCCACTATTGCAGCCACGGTCATCAAATGCAATAGAAAACAAATCAGCAATACAAAACAAATTGTTTAATGTTGCCATTTCAACAGATCTGAGTGTTGGGGTAAAATCCCAAATAATAATGGTGGTTTTGGTGTCAAAATATTTAATGTAATCAAAGTAGAGAGAGAGTAACGTGGAAATCGTCTGCCAAACAGGTAGGGGGTGAGGGTGAGATGGGGGGAATATTGGGGGGTTTGGTGGTGGAAAGTGTGCACTGGTGAAGGGTCAGGTGTTTCATCATGTATGACAGAGACTTAAACTGAAAACTTTGTAACTGCTCTCACAGTGTTTCAATAAAATATATATTATAAAGATAGTATATGTTATATAATAATATATTGTTTAATGGGCTGGAGCGATAGCACAGTGGGTAGGGCGTTCGCCTTACAAGCGGCCAACATGGCCGACCCGAGTTCGATTCCTCCGCCCCTCTCGGAGAGCCTGGCAAGCTACCGAGAGTATTCGATATGCCAGACACAGTAACAACAAAGTCTCCAATGGAGACGTTACTGGGCCCGCTTGAGCAAATCGACGATCAACGGGAGGGCCTTTACCTTTTACCTTTTTATTGTTTAATAAATAATAAATATATAAACATACTATATAAATATTTATAACTATAATAAAATATTTTTATGATTTTATAATTTTTATGATTTTTATAATGTAGTTTTATGATTTTGTAATTTTTATCATTTGAGCGATAGCACAGCGGTAGGGCGTTTGCCTTGCACGCAGCCAACATGGCCGACCCGAGTTCGATTCCTCCGCCCCTCTCGGAGAGCCCGGCAAGCTACCGAGAGTATCTCGCCCGCACGGCAGAGCCTGGCAAGCTCCCCGTGACATATTCGATATGCCAGACACAGTAACAACAAAGTCTCCAATGGAGACGTTACTGGGCCCGCTCGAGCAAATCGACGAACAACGGGAGGGCCTTTACTTTACCTTTACTTTACTATAATATATTATAAATATAATATTATATTATAAAGATAATATTATACAAAATATAAAATAAAATATCATTGTGCTTTGGGACAGGGCTTGGAACTTGGGACAGAAACATTCCAAATGTGGTGGTGAGAAGGTGTAATGGTGGTGGGATTGATATTTAAATATTAAATGTAATCAAATATTTTGAACTACCTTATGAAATTAAAAAAATTTTAAAAAATACTGGGTTCTTCATAAAAAGGATTTACTCTCAGTAAGTATTTATTTATTCTTTTTTTGTTAAGTGTCCTCATTTATTTGATGAGTGAATTATGTTATCTTTAAAATGCCTTCAAGCTCAACAGCCTGAACATAATTTGAGATTCATGAACTAAGTTTACCTACTAGAATAATGCATGCGTTCAATATACTTAATAATCATATGTCTTGTATTAAATTATTTATACAAATCAGTTACCTGAATTAGTATTTCATGTGTCTGAGGTGCACAAAACATCAGTGAAGACACATCTCTGTTTGTGTCTCTGCCAGACACAATATATTCACTATTTGCATAGATAACCATGTAAATGATCCAATAATAGTATAATGAGCATTTCTATGCAAGATGGAATGCTAAAATAAAAGATAAGATTACTGTGACAAGTAGTAAGAATTTGCATGATTACTCTTGTGTGAGTATTCTTTCACAAGATGAACTATTTATGAATTCCAGCAATCAATATATTTTCCATTTACATCAATCCCAGTTTTAAAAGACTTTTTTTCTTTAGTAATTCTTAAGTACTGTTGTTGAAATTTCCCTCTGATAGTGTTTAATTTAATCTATTATAAGCAATATAAGTAAAGTAAAGTAAAGGCCCTCCCGTTGATCACCGATTTGCTCGAGCGGGCCCAGTAACGTCTCCATTGGAGATTTTGTTGTTACTGTGCTTGGCATATCGAATATGTCACGGGTGGCTTGCCAGGCTCTGCCGTGTGGGCGAGATACTCTCGGTAGCTTGCCGGGCTCTCCGAGAGGGGCGGAGGAATCGAACTCGGGTCGGCCATGTTGGCTGCATGCAAGGCAAACGCCCTACCGCTGTGCTATCGCTCCAGATTCTTTAAAATTCCTTGAAATCAAGGTTCTAATGACAGTTTGCTTTATTCTCTTTACTCCTAACCCACAGTTCAGAGTCCAGTCTCTGCCTGACTCAGTCTGTACATTGTCTGCACCCACCATCATCCCCACTAAGAGATCTCTCAACTCTTTCCCCAAGACCAAGTATACATTTGCCTGGTCATACAGAACTCCAAAGGGAGCCAAAGCAACAGATCCTCATCGGGCCAAACTACAAGGACATCTCCCTCTGCAAGGAAAAGAGGGAGAAACAGGGAGAATCAAAAAAGTGTGGTTCCAGGATTGTAGAAACCTTGAAATTTAGAAAGAGCTGGAAAGTAGAAAGGGAAAGGAAGGGAAAGCACCTTTACTTGAGGGGTCGGCATTGGGAAGAAAGAGCCTCCCTACGTTCTTATGTTTATGATAGTTGCTTCATCACCTGTTGGCTTCCTTCAAGTTTGGGGCAGCTGAATAAAACTAGAGCTACTAAATGGGATTAAGGATTGGTGAACATGAGATATTTTTCTCCAACTTCCTTGAACCCAAATCAAGAAGAAAATTTAGATAGATGGTGGTTACAGTTTAAGTGCCTGCGAATAATCTTTATATTTCCAAAGCATTCATTCCGGAAGACATCACCTGGAATAAACACATTGACACGTGGGACAGATATATGACATGGCTAATATTACTAGATAAGGAATTAGACTGCATTCACCCAAGGAGCTGCCCTTTTAAAAGTCCATAGTTGACTAGGAAAATGACAGCTTGAGTGATGCTGTTTCCCCTCTACTCTTTTATTTAAATTAGCCAATAAAAAGTGAGCCTGTGAACACTAGCTATCTCAACCTTTTATTCCAATAAATGAAGAACTCCAAACCTAAGTTTACTCACTCTACTTTCTCCCTATGCCCCCCCTTGACTTCTCTATTGTTCCTGGCATAATTGGTAACTTGAAAACCTGGGGGTAATAATTTTTTATCTTAAAGATCCCTAATGGGTAATCTAAGAGTTAGAAGTTAAGGGATTATTTACAGTCAAACCCAGTTCAATACTCAGCATTATATTGTCCCCTAAGCATCAATAGTTACAGACCCAAGGATGCCAAGTACTGCCAGGGTAGACCCGGTAATCCCCAGCACTGGAGGGTTCAAGTGTCTCCAAATTTTTAGGCTATTAACATTCAACTACTGTCAGGCTGGCCAGAAATCACTGCAAGAGAGCCCTAAAGACTGCTTGGAAGCTTTAAAAATAAAAAATAAATAAAGATCCTGTCATAATGGTTGTTGGTGGAATGTCTCCCGCAAATATAATAAGAAGAATCACAATAGATTCGGTTCAGTCACAATAAAGGTTTATGGTAACTTGATATGAGAAATCCAGTCCAGGTAACTCCACCAAGCATTCCTTAACCAAGAGTATCACTATCAATAAGGCATGAGACCCACACCACCATGTTGACAAGAAAAAGCAACCAGAGAAACAGTCTGAGAAACCCAAAGGAATGCATCTGGAACTTGAATGTTCAGGCTGGCCCTCGCTCTTAAGGACCAGCTGCATAGATAGCTCTTAGCTGGGATAGATGCAGACAGGAGATAGAGGAGATGGAAACGAGACGAAAACAGGCTCTGGTTCAGAGAAGTGTCTGAGCAATGAGTACATTATGACCTGAGAATCCTTCCAAGACTTCACAAAGGCCAGGCACAGTAGTATTCTGACTTTTTTCCTACTTCTGTTCCCACTCAATCATGAATAAAGACCCATCTGCTGTCTGGTCACTTTCAATTTAAAATAGTAACCATAATGACAACCAACACTCAGTAAATGATTATTATGTGCCAGACAGAGCTCTCAGTACTTTAGGCTTATTATTTTAGTACAACCCTAAGAGGTTAATACTGTTTGGGTCTTCATGTTTTGGATAAGGAAACCTAGACACGGTTAAAATAAGTGATGTGCCCAAGATCAAACATCGTAGGTTACGATTGTGTATAAAATACGGATGGATGGATGGATGGATGGATGGATGGATGGATGGATGAGTGGATACAATTCTTGGTATGCAAAGATGATACTTCTCACTGCCATTGTAAAGATGTTTTGCATTATATTCTGAGCTGTGGTTTTTGACTCACTACAGCACTAGAGAGAAGCATTTTTGGAATGTTTGGGCTTATGTGGAAAATAACTATGAACCAGAAAGACTAAAGCTAAGTAGTCTGGCATATCATTGACCTTATCAAGTACCGCTTTCTCATCTGACAATTCTCAACATTTTCTTCTCCCTGCCAGGATATGGGACCAATGAGATTCAAATACAAAGAACACCTTTCTATGAGGGAAGAAGTTAAGATTATACATAACCCCTGGCACCACTATTCCCACAAGCTGTTCTTACAAATATCCTTTCTCCTCGACAAAAATCATATGCTTATGTGAAGAATGCTGATATTACTAGACTAGACTTCCTTCTACAATAGTATTAAAAAGTAAATGCTTACCAATTTTTCACCTTAAACTAATTTCATAGTAAATTCTCATAGTGAGATTGCCCCATGGTGTGATTTATTACATCTGTATCTACAGTTCTCATTTGCTGAGAAACTCTTGATATAGAGATAGAGCCTGTACCTATACCCTGTCCCACAACTTCAGATAGGTTCAGATCAGCCTTCAACAATATCCAGGTGGCAAGGGATCAAGACCAGACTTACCAAAACAGATTTGTGGTTGGTTTGGAGCCTCATGATAGCATTTTCATTCAACTTGAGTTTCCTCTCCAGGTCTGACTGAGTGTGCTGAAGTTCAGCCTAAGAAGAGAAAAGGACAATGCTAAGAATTAAGGACCCTGATACACACAGAAGGCACCAAGGAATGCTGGTACTTATATTTATCTCTGTTCCATGGAAAGTATAGTTTGACCTTGCTATCTGCTCTTAAAAGTCATCTAGGGGCTGGAGCGTAGCACAGCAGGTAGGGCGTTTGCCTTGCACGTAGCCAACCTGGGTTCAATCCCCGGCAACCCATATGGTCCCCCAAGCACTACCAGGAGTAATTCCTGAGTGCAGAGCCAGGAATAATCCCTGAGCATAGCTGGGTGTGACCCAAAAAGGAAAAAAAAAACCAAAAAACTAAAAACAAAAAAAAGTCACCTAAATCACCCCAAATAAAGACACAAAAGGTGAGCTATGAGCCATACCTATGAAGGTTAAACTCAGCACACTGATTAAAATGCAGGTATCATATATCTTGGACTATTTTTGGTTAATATTTCAAGCATTTATATGAATTATTTCATGCCATCATTAACAAACTCCTATCAGGTAAATATTATTATCTCCATATCACATATAATAAAAATGAAATCACCTATACAAGGTCACATAGTTCACTACTGGATTTAAACACAGATTCTCTGGTCCCAAAACAGACTAAAAGCAAAGACTAAGAGCTGATGATGATGGCCCCAGGTTTGTTATTGAGCAGATGAAACTTTAAAAAAATCTACTAATGTCTCTATACCACTATTTCTTCACCTCTGAAGGGGATAGATAAAGTATATTTAATTAAAAAGTTTGAAAAAGATTATGTTTATTAAAAAGAACTTCCTAGAATAGCTAGCACATTTTTAGTGCCCCATAGATGTCAATAGTATTAGTCATTATCTAAGTCATAGATCTAGTTATATCACCATGGATGCTTCCTATCAAAACCTCTTAGTCACTTCTAGAGGTGGGCTGAGTTAGTAATCCCAGTTAAGTCAAGTGCCTAAGAACCTCAAGGTTACCTACTCTGGTTCCATTCCTAGCTTTACTCTCTCTTCCTGAAATTCTCTTAGGGCCTTCAGTGAAGAAGTGTGCCAACACATAGTACTTAAGTCTTTGCAAACATCAAAGGCGCTGGCACTTTTCTGCTTCTAAAAGGGCATGAACCCGTACAAAAATAAATTGTAGCCTTAACTGCTTTTAATAGCTGTGTCTGCATCCAAAGCTATGAGTTATGTTACCCAAATAAAATTCACAGGGCATGAATTAAGTTTCTCTGTTTCACTAAAGCATCAGGAAATTCCAGGCCCACTGTGAGGGATGACTGAGTAGGCAGACTTTGTTCACAAGGACAGTCTGCAGAAGACAGATAACATTTGCTCAGCTCTGGGGCACTGACTTAGAGCTGCGGGAGCCCCAGTGACTGTCATTCCTCAGTCCTGAGAACTGATACCCCAGATTTTGATGAAGGGAAAGAGGGAGAATGGGTAACGGGGGAGACAGATGATATGGCCTACTGGGGGCAGGGAGCAGGGACAAGGTAATTGGATTTTGATCTGTCTTATACCTAAATCATTGCAAGGAAGTGGGAGAAACAAAAAGCTTCTCATAGTTTAAAGGTAGTGAAAACAACAGAATCCATTCGAGCTACACACAGACTTACAGACTCCTAGACTCACAGGAGACTTATCCAATAAGGTAGCCAACGCCAATTGAATTCAAAAGCACTGTAGCACTGCCCTCCTGTTGTTCATCAATTTGTTCGAGGGGCACCAGTAACGTCTCACAACAAACTGTGAGACTTGTTACTGTTTAGGGCATATTGAATATGTCACGAAGAGCTTGCCAGGCTTTGCCATGCGGGCAAGATACTCTCGGTAGCTTGCCAGGCTCTCTGAGAAGGGCGGAGGAATCGAACCCAGGTTGGCCATGTTGGCCACGTGCAAGCCTTACCTGCTGTGCTATTGCTCCAGCCCCTCTCACAAAGTATACAGTGAGTATTCTATTGGTACTCTCTTTACTAATATTAGCTTGTCATAAAAGGAGAAAGGGTGTTCGTAAGGACTGAAAGAGAACCTCTCTGAGTGAATCATCTCAAGGGAAGACACTGCCAATTACCACAAAAGGTGGAGCCACTTTAAAAGACCAATATCTCTGGTTATTCCTGTTTCTAGAAAACAATAGTGCGTCTCATTTTTACTTCAGAGTTTCCCATGATGTCAGCCACACATAGATCACAGGCCTGGGTGTACTGTGATAAAAAGAGGGGAGAAAGAAAACTGGACAGGAGCTAGAAAGTTAGCACAACAGCTTTGAATTCAGAAGATCTGATTTTTTAAAACTGGTACATATAAACAAAGATTTAATTGCCTTTTAATATTAAGTACATTTTATTTAATCTATTTATTTAATTTATTCACCGTGAGATACACAGTTGCGTAGTTGTTCATGTTTTGGTTTCAGTCATATGATGTTCCAACATCTGTCCTTTCACCAGTGTACGTTTCCCACCACCAATGTTCCCAGTTTCCCTCCCACCAGCCCCCAACCACTAGCCTACTTTTGTGGCAGACATTTTCCTTCTCTCTCTCACACTTTGTCTTTTTCCTTTGGGGCATTATATCTTGCAGTAGAGATCCTGAAAGATTATCGTATATATCATTTTAGCTCCTTTGAACACTCAGATATTGTCAAAAGTAATCATTTCCAACTATTATTGTCATAATGGTCTCCTCTGTTCTAACTGCCCTCCCCATCCCCCAACTTGTGGCAAGCTTCCAAACATGAACTAGTCCTTCTGGCCATTTGTTTCTACTATCCTTGGGTACTAGCCTCTGAGAACCTCAAGATAGATTTTTTTTCTTGCAGGTCAATAGTCTACCACTGTGGACAGACCTCTATCAAAGGGCATGGAGTTCTGCCAGCTTCCATAAAGTAATGACAAATGTTTGTAAAAGATATGAAGGCCTACCACTTACTGACTGCATGATCTTTGTCAAATCATTCGGAGCACGACTATGAGAATGTGTTCACAGACTTGTTCTTGCTGCTATCTACAGACAAAATGGTATCTGAAGTTTAGAGTCAGGAGTCAAGTTTGAGACACAAAGGAGATCAGCATAGGCAATGGTAACAGAAGAAAATTCTAGGTGCCTTCAATTCTTAGTGCCTTTGCCAGATGTAGCCATTCCGAAGAATGCATTTGGTGGCACCAGAGTTCTACTTGGATCTTGGCTTCACTCTTCAGCCGGTTAATCGCCTATCTTAGATGTCAGTTCTTTTCAAGAAAACAGATTTTATTTGAAAATCTCTTGAAAAATGAATTGCCTGGTAGAATGTTTAAGTGGGGGGAGGGCAGGGTGGTTTATGTGAACACTGAGTGGAAGGAATTCCTCAGAATTTCTAGGAGAACACTATTTTTCTCATTAACCTTGAATCATTTGCCTTTTGGTTCCCAGCATATAGTTAGAAAACAATGCTGCTTTACGGTTCCCAGAGAAGCACAAATACTTGCATCTGTCAGAAATCTGACTCTTGCTCTACATGGAGACCAGTATGCATGGTCAGCATCCAGGCCTGAAGCAATCTGAGGCTGAATATAGCATCCTATCACTTCTGGACATCACGATCTAAAACAGGGCCTAGTTCAGACTTAGCATCCAAGAATCCTGCTCTTAACCTGACTCTCGGAACTTCTCCTTCCTTGAGGTAAAGGTAAGGTAAAGGCCCTCCCCTTGATCGTCGATTTGCTCGAGCGGGCCCAGTAACGTCTCCATTGGAGACTTTGTTGTTACTGTGTCTGGCATATCGAATACTCTCGGTAGCTTGCCGGGCTCTCCGAGAGGGGCGGAGGAATCGAACTCGGGTCGGCCATGTTGGCCGCGTATAAGGCGAAGCCCTACCCGCTGTGCTATCGCTCCAGCCCTAAAGGCCCTCCCGTTGATCAACGATTTGCTCTAGCGGGCCCAGTAATGTCTCCATTGGAGACTTTGTTGTTACTGTGTTTGGCATATCGAATACGTCACGGGGAGCTTGCCAGGCTCTGCCGTGCAGGCAAGATACTCTCGGTAGCTTGCCGGGCTCTCCGAGAGGGGCAGAGGAATCGAACTTGGGTCGGCCATGTTGGCTGCGTGCAAGGCGAACGCCCTGCCGCTGTGCTATCGCTCCAGCCCTTGAAACTTGTGATTTTATGTCCCAGTCCTTTGACACTCCTGCTCACTAAGAATAGACAGTGTAGATTCATGCTGAGCCTTTAGAAATCTTTATAATAAATATTTAGTAAGCACAAGAGGAAATAGGAAAGAACCGTGGGCCAGGGAAATAGGAAATGCCAGAGGATTGCAAATTTGAAAATACACACACACACACACACACACACACACACACACGCATGCACGCACATGCATGCATATACACAGTCTTTTTCTGAAGCAGCAATCCTGCGACTCAGAGAAGGTAAGAGAAGTTAGCAGTTAGCAGAGAAGGGTAGTTGCTTTAAACGTGAAAAGAACAGAAGCCGTAATTTAACACAGTCAAGGGTTAGGAGTACATGCTTTGTCTGTACCATTACACCACATGGTCCTCAATGAATAGCCATGTATTTCTAGAAGTTTCCAAGCACCTCTGGGTATGACCTGGATGGTCCCTGGATAAATGCCTCTGAATCGATGGGCCCTGCCATTGAACTGCCAGGTCTGGTTGGATAAGTACACGAGTAGGGAGCCCCCCAAAATGGGGAAAAAAAGTGAAAAGACCTCTGGAAATTGTCTGAAGCAAAGAGAAGTGCTACGGTCCCTGTAAAAGAGAACGGGTTCCCATAAGGAAATCCACAGACTAGAACAAGTAATCAGAGAACACCCTCTTCCCAAAATTCAGAGGGTTTTTTTTAAATAAATTTTTTTATTTTTAAATTTTTATTAGTGAAACACCATGAGGTACAGTTGTAGACTTATAAATTTTTGTGCTTGGGTTTCAGTTATACAATGATCAAGTACCCATCCCTCCACCAGTGCCCATTCTCCACCACCACTGATCCCAGTATCCCTCCCAACCTCCACCCCCCCCCCATCCCACCCTGTCTCTGTGGCAGGGCATTCCCTTTTGTTCTCTCTCTCCTTTTGGGTGCTGTGGTTTACAAAAGAGGCATTGAGTGGCAATCATGTTCGATCTATACTTTCAGCATGCACCTCCCATCCTGGGAGGATCCTCCCATCACCCTTTATTTGGTACTCCCTTCTCTAATTCAGAGGGGTTTTTTTTTTCCACCAGCATAGCTAGAGACCAGGTGAGCTTCCAAAAGGAGGTGAGTAAGTTGTGCCGGGCTTTGACACAATTCCAGCAGCTTTATGGTCTTGTGGCTGAACCTGCCCTTTGCAGTTCCTACACGTAACTCAGGCAAGCATTGAATAATCATCCCTAATCCTGATCCAAAGTGACCTTCAGCAAAAAACCTCCAACAGGTGCTTGGGCTAGCCAAAAGGAATGTTGGGCTTCTGGAACTTTTGTTTGTCTGATAACACTTGCAGAATAATTCTGTTGGCAGTTGCAGATACCTCGCCAAGATATCATGTGCTGAGCTGTGGTCTAGGGCTCCCTACAAGAAATCTTTCACTCCTAAGATTTTATAAAATACCTAGAGTGAGAGTGCATCTATATATCTTGTTTTCTAGTGCATTGTTTTCTGAGCTACAAGCAAGAACACACAACGGAAACAGCAAGGTCTCTAATACAGACCATACAGCTATTCATGAATGGATGCTATGATAAATAGCTTGGGCATGGGAGAGACGTATTGTACCCATATCATTGATTGCTTTTTAGTGCCTCTAATTGCCTTGTCCTAATTTAACTTACATAGTTCTCTCCTAGATTGTTCGTACTTGGAGTCTCTCCCCCATCGTGCTCTATAAAACCTTCCTACAAATATTCCAAGTCTCAATAATGCCAGGGCTCCGGCAGCCAAAGACCTCCAGGACCAGCCACCACCATGCTGAGACCACTCTCCGCACACATGAAGGTACTGGCAGAGGGACAAAGTCACGCGGGTTCCGGGGCCGAGATCTCCAAGCCTACTCGGATTTGGGCCGAGCATCCTCCACCCAGATCCTCCAAATTCCAGTAGGCAGGGGTCACACCCACCAACAGGCCCCCTGGCGCCATGTAATCCCATCAGCGGCCAAGATTCAGAGACTATAAAAACTAGCTCCCGGAAGAGAAGAGTGTACCATATTTAAGATTCATAATATGTCAATGCTCTAACAATATAGAACACCTCAGAAATTTTGAAAATTGGATGAGAAAACCCATGGAAAGCATTAAGATCTAGCAATGTTGATGGAAAACAATTTTTCTCAATGGTATGATACTCCTTCTGTGATCTGCTAATAGCGAGACTCCTATTGGTTATGAAAGTAGGAATAAAGTGGCAGTGTCCCCTCTCTCAACAGGTCACTCCCCTACACTGGATACTATGAAAATAGTGGCTTCCAGAGTAGAAACTATAATTCACTTTCATCAGAACTACAGAAACTTCCAAAATAATTCTATTAAAACTTGATAAAATTCACAACTAGAAGAAAAGTGTGAAGGAAACACCCTAAAAACAACTACCCTTTCCAGAAACCTCTTTCCTTTACTTCTCAGGAACAGTGGGCCTGAAAGTCGCCATGTGTGGGCCTGACAGCCATGTGCTTTGCAAGTAGGGAGTAATCAGAAGCAAGAATATAAGGAATGTGGACACATCAACCACACTTCTCTACTGAGAAAAATAAAGTGCCCACAGAAAGCTAAAGTATGAGAAATGAAGCACATAAAGTAGCAAAATTCATTCCTAAGAACCCTAGGCTATCAATTCTAGGGCAACGGGAAACTAGTTATTCTTATCCTATGGGAATAAAATTAGAGACAGTGATCTTAGTATTTCTTGACCTCTATAAGGATGTTTTATTTCCCCTAAGTTGATCTCTCCTTCACATTCTGCTTATAGGTAATTTTCAAATTCTGTGAGATCTTGCGGTTTTCAATTGAAAAGTGGGGTCTCATTTTGTTCTTTTGAAAAACAAATTTTGAAATCAGGTCTTACGCTGCTCTCTTCTACTGGTCTTTTGTTCAAAGAAAGGGTGGACTCTTAAATCTTGAATTTTTACCAAGGTTTACATTTCATAAATTTCTAGTGAATGTGCCAAATTCAGCCACAGGAACATAACTTCCCTGAGCAATTCTCCCTCCCCCTTCTGTACACCACACGCAGGCACATACCAATGACCAAAGGCTGTATGAGGAACAGCAAGGAGCCAGCAGGTGAGCGCAGAGACAGTTAATACAGTGCATTTAGTACGGGGACAACAGGGATAAAAAGGGGACAAGTCACTTCAATTCCAAAAGCCCAGTGAGATATTTACTCTGGACAAAGCCAGACACTCGGACTACATTTCTTTCCAAGTGAACTCAACACAAAATAAGATAATACCCTGGTACGTGGACTCTCCTCCTTCCTCTCCCAGAGAGACCCCAGTACTTGCCTGCTTGTCTCTGCGAGCATCATCCAAGGAGATTAAGGTGTGGTCCTTGTGGTCGCCCTGGCTACACTCGTGGCAAATGCACTGCTGATCGGGGCGGCAGAAGGCAACCAGTGGGCTGTGGTGGATAGAGCAGGTGCGGAGGTCTTGGTCCTTCACCGGCTCAGTCAGCTGATGGCTGTGCAGTTTGCTGTTCTCCTGGTGTGGCCTCAAGTGCTCCT
This sequence comes from Sorex fumeus, assembly GCF_029834395.1. Classification (NCBI taxonomy): domain Eukaryota; kingdom Metazoa; phylum Chordata; class Mammalia; order Eulipotyphla; family Soricidae; genus Sorex; species Sorex fumeus. Next base: position 22,516,809 of record NW_026606093.1, read on the forward strand.
CACAGTAATTTAGCATACATGTCAGGCAGGACTTCACTGCCCGCACCCTGCTGTCCCCAAGACAGAAGTCACATAGGATCTCCTCCTCTCCATCACCGCCAGGATTCCCTTGCTCTGCAGAGCCGCTCCCCGCTTCAGCGTCTCCACGAGGCTCCCCCACAGAGCCCATGGCCTCTTCTCCTGGGTTTTCTGGCTCAGAGTCTGGGCTGAGAGTGGCCAGAGGGTGAGCAGTGATTCCGGGCAGTGGCCCTGGAACCATGAGATCCAATTCAGCCATCTGGAAGACTCTGCCACCTCAGCTGTCTTTCCTCTGCCCCTTGGCCCAGAATCCTGCAGCTAAAGTCAGACAACAGAACCACGCCTAGTTGATTGCAGCTGCCGTAAGACTTTAACTGTTTCCTCCCTCCCAAAGGAAGTTCAGTTAGCCATTACTCAGCTCAGGGCTGGGACGCCAGCCAGCTGCAGTGACAAGGCAGCTAGATTACTCAGACTCAGGATGGCTGAGCCAGGAGTCCTCACCAGACTCAGAACCCTCCTAAGGTCCAGCCCTGAAACTTCTGTACCTATGTGAGTCATTTGTATGCTATAAGCTATGACAAAGATTATATATCTGTGGTTGCTCTGAAGAGGACTGGAGATTCCTGAGCTCTGTTGTTAAGTCAGTCTTGCTTTACATGGTTTGTCCAGGCAAATTTTCTTAAAGGATTCAAAAGTGTAAGGATTTTAGTAGTAGCCATCCTTTTCCAATCTCCTCAAATTGGATCTAGAAGAGCTAGAAACAAGATGCATAGTTCTAACCCACACATCTTTCATATTTCCTCTTGCACAGAATGGAGGTGGCTTTTAGGTGGGGATTTCCTGTATACCCTGATGCCATGTGTATTTGGAAGACCAGAGAGGGACTTGAATTCTCTACAAAGAGCTTCATGCCCTATCCACTACAGAGGTGAATTCTTCCCTTAATAGAGTGCTCCCAGACACAGTGTCTGAATTTGCACAGGTTGCCATACAAAGTACCATAGACTGACTGGTTAAAACAATAGGATAGTTTTTGTTTTTTAATTTTCCAATTCTAGAGACTATAAATCCAAGTTCAAGGTGTCAGAAGAGTTGACTTTTTCTGCAATCTCTTACTTTGGCTTAAAGATTATCTTCTTCCTAAATCCTCAGAAGGTCTTTTCTCTATACTTTCCTCTTCACTTAGGAAAGACCACCCTAATCATCTCACCTTAATGAATTATCTCCTTCAAGACCCTACTCCAAAAACAGTCACATTCTGAAGCACTATTTTAGGCCCCAGGAGTCTTTGATTCTCAGCATAAGTACAGAGAGGCCAAGAAGAAATTCAGGTAATGTTTGCTACAGGCTTGTACTCAAGGAACACAGAACTGTATATACTTCTGCCATCTGTAGAACAGCGTGTTGGGGCTTGCAAGAGAATATGGCTAGGTACCTAAAGTACTCAAAGGGGATTCAAAAACATCTGTCCAGTCTAGTAGGATTTTTTTTTTGGTCTGCTGCCAGGATATACTCTAGTTGGTTTCAAGAACTGCGCATAGCATGCTGGTCTCCACATGCCTAATTGGGATGTTTGCACACAGCACCACACAGTGCGTGCCTACTGGTTGATTAAGGCCACAGGGCCTAAGGCAGAGTTGCTCATTACTGCTGGGAAGGTCATATAGCAAATGTGTTGCTTTACTACACACATGTAAGTGCTAGGAACCCCACCTCCCGCCTCAGGGGGGGGATCCCGCCCTCTCGCCTCGCTGGAGATGAAGTTTATAAAAGGAAATTTAATTGGCTTGCCTTGAATTTGTAGACTGGACATTGTTTAACCTTGAAGTGCTATATGCTAGAGAAGTGGGAAGGAAAGTGGCAGCAACCCTTTTGACCGGGGAGTTAAGTACTTTTCCCTTTATCCACCTGAATCACCTGGGGAAATGCCAGGCATTAGAAATCAAAAAATGAGGCACTACGTGGAAAGTATGTTAAGCGAAATGAGTCAGAAAGAACAGGATAGACACAGAATGATTGCATTCATCTGGGGAACATAAAGTAACAAAATGGGAGACTAACACCCAGAAATGGCCGAGATTAGTACCAGGAATTTTGCTCCATGACTTGGAGGCCAGCCACATGTGCTAGGAGAAAAGGAAGCTCAGATAGAGAAGGGAGCACCAAATAAAGGGTCTTGGGAGGATCCTCCCAGGATGGGAGAAGCATGCTGAAAGTAGACTATAGACCAAACATGATTGCCACTCAATGCCTCTCTTGCAAGCCACAGGACCCAAAAGGAGAGAGAGAGAACAAAATGGAATGCCCTGCCACAGAGGCAAGTTGGGATGGGGGACAGGGGATGGGAGGGATGCTGGGACCCGTGGTGGTGGAGGATGGGCACTGGTGGAGGAATGGGTACTTGATCATTGTATAAATGAAATCCAAGCACAAAAATTTGTAAGTCTATAACTGTACCTCATGGTGTATCACTAACAAAAAAAAAAGAAAGAAAGAAATCAAAAAATGAGTCCTCTGGGGCTGGAGCAATAGCACAGCAGGTAGGGCGTTTGCCTTGCATGTGGCCAACCTGAGTTCGATTCCCAGCAACCCATATGGTCCCCTGAGCACCGCCAGGAGTGATTCCTGAGTGCAGAGCCAGGAGGAACCCCTGAGCATTGCCGGGTGTGACCCAAAAAGAAAAAAAAATGAGTCCTCTATAAGTATCAGCATGATCCCATGTTATGTTTCAGTGACCCCACAAGAGAGTTGGCAAACCACATCCTGATTCCACTTGTTCTCTCCTGAGTAGGAAATGACCCCTGTCACCTGATTTATTAGGGAGCCATAGAAATCATGACTGGAGTACAGGAAAGGTAAATCAGTTCTAATCTATCTTGGCCTTCCAGATTCATCACCTTACCTGGAATAATTTTGAAAGGAAAGAAATAGTGAATTTTATTTGGAAAGAAATAGTGACCCCTATGGGGGTGGGGGGGGGGGGAGAGGGGAATAAAGGAAGGAAAGAAATACTTGCTTAAGAGAGAAAAAAAAAACTTCACAAGAGTGGAAAGAGCAAAACACATTCCCAAGCAGGAATGTGCCCTGAAGTAAGTAAGTACACATCTGAGCAGAGATGCTCACAGATGTTCACTTTTTTTTCCCCTTTATTTTATTTTATTTTTTTTACAGTTGTAAATTTATAATTTTTTGTGCTTTGGTTTCAATTATACAATGATCAGATACCCATCCCTCCACCAGTGCCCATTTTCCACCACCATGGATAATATCCCCCCCACCCCCATCCCCCCATCCCCCCCTGCCTCTGTGGCAGGACAATCCCCTGTGTTCTCTCTCTCCTTTTGGGTGTTGTGGTCTGCAAAAGAGGCATTGAGTGGCAAACATGTTCAGTCCATAGTCTACTTTCGACATGCATCTCCCCTCCTGGGAGGATCCTCCAAACATCCTTTATTTGGTGCTCCCTTCTCTATCTGAACTGCCCTTTCCTCTAGGATACCCGGCTGACCTCTAAGTTATGGAGTAATCCTCCTGGTGCTGATCTCAGCTATTCTTGGGTATTAATCTCATACTTGTTACTTTATATCCCCCAGATGAATGCAATCTTTCTATGTCTATCCCTCTCTTTCTGACTCATTTCGCTTAGCATGATACTTTTCATATTGTACCACTTGTATGTAAATTTCATGACTTCATCTTTTCTAACAGCTACATAGTACTCCATTGTGTAGATGTACCAAAGTTTCTTTAACCAGTCATCTGTTCTTGGGCATTCAGGTTTCTTCCAGTTTCTGGCTATTGTAAAGAGTGCTGCAATGACAGATGTTCACTTTTTCCTCTGCCAACTTAGTTTATATATGGCTTGTATATGGTTTTTGCAAACTGCCCCTCAAAGTTTTTTTGTGAAGGTGATTGCTAAGAGGAAGCTCCTGAAGCAGTTGATGGTCTTCTTTTTATATTCTTTACTAGAGCCTTTGTTCTAGTGCTAGACCCTTTTCTCCCAGAGAGTCCTGACAAGCCCTGAGCTTGGGTCGCCTTGAGTGGCTGTCTGGAAGGCCTTCTTGACTTTGAACTGATTTAGGTTGCAGACAGTATTTTTCTCCCAGTACACATTATCTTGGCCCCCCCTATCTTTCTGCCTGCAACATTAAGATTTTACAAATTGGGTTTCTTAATTGAAGTAAATGGTCTACTTTAGTTCTCATATTATCTCTGTACTGAAAGTTAGAATGTCAGTGTATGAATCTGGGGGGCAGGGTGATATTTCAGCCCATAACTTATGACTCAGGGATGCAGACAGAATTCACCTAGAGAGGGCCTGGATGTGGAGATACATTATAGTTGGAACCAAAAAGACGAAGAATATTTCAGGATTTCTAGACCCCAACTTCTGTGTCCCATAAAATTTTTGTCGTTTTTCCCTCCCATCAATATTTCTTCAGATATATTCATATGGAAAACTAATGGAACAGAAATGAAGGAGGGGAGAGGGGGCCCTATTCCCACCAGACTGAGGTCAGAAATCGATGTCTTCCTAGCATTGCACATCCAGTGGCTTCATATCCTTGGGTTGAGTTCTTCAGGATTTGGCTTAAATCAAACCAAATGATATTTCTTGTTGTTGGCCAAGACTTTTCAGAAACCCAAGAAATTCAGAATTGGCATAGAAGATTAAAAATATATGCAACCCTCCCTGTTTATTTTCAATATTAGAACGTAGACACTATGATTGCCCAAAAGCAGTTCTTTTTTTATATTTATATTGTAAACTATTTTTTATTTTTTATTTATTTGTTTTTTTTCAAATCTGATTTAATTTTTTTTTTCATTTTTTTTATAGTGAGGCATCATGAGGTACAGTTGCAGACTTACACATTTTTGTGCTTGGGTTTCAATTTACAATGATCAAATACCCATCCCTCCACCTGTGCCCATTTCCCACCACCACGGATCCCAGTATCCCTCCCACCCACCATCCCCCCCATTCCACCCTGCCTCTGTGGCAGGGCATTCCCTTTTGTTCTCTCTCTCGTATTGGGTGTTGTGGTTTGCAAAAGAGGCAATGGGTGACAATCATGTTTGGTCTATAGTCTACTTTCTGCAAAAAGCAGTTCTTTTTAGCAATATAAGTTTTCTAAGTGTCCCAAACATAAGGGTTTTTTTTGTATTTTGTTTCCCTGTTTTAGATGTCCAGCCAGGAGGGGAAATAACTGGTTTCAGTGCTTTCTCCAAGATTAGCAGACAAGCTTTGTTTCCCTTCTTGTCCCTTTTTCAGAGTGATGTGGTGCTGGAAGCAGAACTAGTCCACCAACATACCTCGGAGCCTTTGATCTTTCTTGGGAGGGGAAGAAAAGGTGGTTACCCCATCTGAGCTTCGAAGGTTTATCAAAGGGAATTGAGCCAAGCTGGCTCTCCTTGTGGTTTCTCACTTGTCTGTATTTTCTTCATAATCTTATTTCCTCTTCTCTTTTGTTCTGTCTTTTGGTGGTTGGGCTCCCAGCAGTGCTAGAAGTCCTAGGGTCACTCATAGCTGTACTCTTCTTGTTGTGAGTCCTAAGATATTATACAGGGCCCTCAGGGCATCACTTAGCAATGTTTGGGGATCATATGGTACATAGGGTTAAAGTCAAGGCCTCCACATTCTAAGCATGTACTCCAGCCCTTTAAGCTATATCTCTGGCCCTCAATTGCCTTTTTAATATAAAAAAATATTTCCCTTAATGTTCATTATCTATTGATACTGCTTCAGGAAAATTTCTGAGTATGCACAGCCTCCCAATGCCCCCTTAGGAAGCTCAAAGCTGGCAGATGTTTCCCAGTACCATAGAAAACAGAACACCTGAATTTCAGCCCTAGTCTGACAAGGAAAATCATTTGTCTTCTCTTAATCTGTATTTCTGAATTTTTGTATTCATGGAGAAAAGGCTCCCCAAGATGTTCAGAACAGGCCTATCCAAGACTTGTCACTTAAATGGTTTGTTTTAAGATGAACTTGACAAGTTCCTGAAGACTTACAAGAAACTTTTACCCTCACCAGTTTGAATAGCAAAAACTGGAAATACTACCCAGAATTAGAATTCTTAATTGCTAATAACTGTTCTATCAGATATAGCTATCTGTATAGCATGGCGAACATCTAACTACAGAATATTTGGTCATCATATGAGGCACCCTCTGCTCAACATATAAACGCTCCCACCCCATCTCTGAAGCCCAGGTAACTATCATATGCACTAACTCTGGATATATGCCCTAATTTGCCTCATTTAATTTGTAATCCATATGTATTTTTCACATGTACGTAAATAAATTTGTTCCTTTTTCTGACTAATCAGCCTCGTGTCAATTTGATTGCTTGATGAGTCAAAGAAGAAGTCAGAGGAGTTAGGGAGATTTTCTCACCCCTACTTCGATAAAAGAAGAACAATGACCTAAAGTCAGGACTGACAAAATGTCAAGGTTTAGCTCTCTAAGTTATAAACTGAACCTACATTCATGTCTGAGTTTATTAAGTAAAGTTACTATGTTCAAGTCATGGTATTTGGTGTGGACATGTTACTGGAGAATAGTGACCTTCTAGAGACTGGCTTTCAATCTGAAATCACAGAAATTGCTGTATCTTCTAGTTACACTGCAATGTCAAATTTTGAAGCAGAGTCTTTTGAAAAACATTGTAAGACCCCAGTGCAGATCCTACTTCCAGAAGGGACACCATCCTTGCCCCTTCACAGATCCTCCTATTAAACACTTTAATACCAGGTATTGGAGTTAACATTGATAACTTCTAAAAGTCTAATTCCCTTGTGAACCAAGGACCCCAAAACCACCACTATTTGTTTCCTGCAGCTATACCCCAGGCATCCCCATATTCTCCTCTCGTCTCTGGATGTTCCTTTGGTCTCATTGCCTGAATCAGGGATTTCCCCAAAGGGACTGTTCTTCTACAGTCTCTCAAATGATGCTGTGCCTTCTTCCCTCATTCACTGCACACATACCTATGTGCCTATGGAGGGTAGGAGTTCCATTACCTAACAACAAAGCATCATTCAGACTATCACATCCACCAACCCTCTTGTCAAATCAGCTTTCCTAATACTCATGGAGCTGCAATGCCATCCTTTCCTCTGGCTCCAGTTCTCTTCTACCTATCTCTGGTCTTGTCTCTCACCCATGGAATACTGAAGTCTCCAGATCTCAGTACCCTTCCCCATCACAGCTCTCATCAGAACCTTTATCTCTGAGTGCTCCAACCACTCACCTGGTGACCAAAACTGAACTTCTTTAACGTGATAAAATAAAACAAACACTGTCCTCCCGTTGTTCATCGATTTTCTCGAGCAGGCCCAATAACGTCTCCATTGTGAGACTTCTTATTACTGTGTTTGGCATATTGAATACGTCATGTGGAGCTTGCCAGGCTCTGCCATGCGGGCGAGATACTCTCGGTAGCTTGCCAGGCTCTTCGAGAGGGACAGAAGAATCGAACCTGGCTTGGCCAGGCCAGCTGCACACAAGGCAAACACCCTACCGCTGTGCTATAAACATTATATAAAATTTTTCATCTCAAACATTTTTTATTTTGGGGGGATCCAATCAGGCAGTGCCCAGGAATTACTCCTGGATTAGCGCTCAGGGATCACTCCCGGTGGTGCTTGGGGGGACTATATGTGTTGCCAGGGTTATAACAGGGGTCTGTCACATGCAGGAAACTGCCTTAACTATACTGTCTCTCCAACCTTCATCCCAAACATTTCAAGTGTGCATTTCAGTGGGCTTAATAATTCAGTCGCTTCAAGTACTTCACGTTATTGTCCACAATGCCACTATCCAGGCACAGAGTTCTTCGTCTTACACAACGTTAAATCTGTCTGCAAAAATCCTAGCTCCCCCTCCTCTTCCCACTTCCTCACTCTCAGTCTCTAGAACCTGACTCTAACTTTCTGTCTCTAAATGTTTAGCGATGCTAAGTATCTCATATACTTGAAATCATACAGTCTTTGTCTTTTTGGTGACAGGCTTGTTTCACTTACTGTAATATCCTGAAGGTTCAATCATGTTGTAGCATGGGAGAAAAGTGACTTGGGCTTCTCAAGCTTCTAATCTACTATCCACCACCATTTTGTATCACCTTTCTCTTCCTATCTTCTCTTTCCTCTTAGTTTCTTCACATACTATGAATACTGTAATCATGCTTCTCTAGAAGCAACCACTCAACTTTCTTTTTTTTTTAATTTTTAATAGTGGAGCGATAGCACAGCAGTAGGGCGTTTGCCTTGCATGCAGCCAACATGGCCGACCCGAGTTCGATTCCTCCGCCCCTCTCGGAGAGCCCGGCAAGCTACCGAGAGTATCTCACCCACACAGCAGAGCCTGGCAAGCTACCCGTGACGTATTCGATATGCCAAACACAGTAACAACAAAGTCTCCAACGAAGACGTTACTGGGCCCACTCGAACAAATTGATGAACAGCAGGAGAACAGTGACAGTGACAGTGACAGTGAGACATCATGAGGTACAATTACAGACTTACACATTTTTGTGCTTGGGTTTCAATTATACAATGATCAAATGCCCATCCCTCCACCAGTGCCCATTTCCCACCACCACGGATCCCAGTATCCCTCCCACCCCCATCCCCCCCATCCCACCCTGCCTCTGTGGCAGGGCATTCCCTTTTGTTCTCTCTCTCCTTTTGGGTGTTGAACCACTCAACTTTCTTACCCTTTCTACCCTTCATCACACTCCACTAGAAATCTCAGAGTGCCAAATTTGCCACGATTCATCTTCCCTGAGCCAACGACTAATAGCATAGATTATTAAAGCAAAAATTCCTTCCTACACACACAAATGCCACTATATACTCAATATCACTACTTTTTAGTGATCCCTCAACAATACAAAGTCATAGGGAAGTATTTCTCTTGGAAGACCTCTCTCTTCTCCGCCTCAGTCCTCTTCCTTTTTTTTTTAATTTTCTGCTTTTATTTTTTTATTTTCATTAGTGAAACACCATGAGGTACAATTGTAGACTTACAAATTTTTGTGCTTGGGTTTCAGTTATACAATGATCGAATACCCTCCACCAGTGCCCATATTCCACCACTACTGTTCCCAGTATCCCTCTCATCCAACCCTTCATTTGTGGCAGGGCATTTCCTTTTGTTGTCCCTCTCTCTTTTTGGGTGCTGTGATTTGCAAAGGAATCTTCTTCCTTTTTACCACTTCCACTCTGTACAGAGGATTTGGGGCTCATATTTTCCTGTGGTAAAAGGAAGACACAATTGTTAGCTCCCTAGTTCCTTTGACCAGATCTATGAAATCCCAGCATTTATAGCCACTCCTTCACCTTACCTTTGTATGTAATAAAAACAATTTCCCTAGATCTGTTAAAGCCTAAACTGTGCTCCTTTCTGCCGGAGTCTCCCTTAATCTATATCAGGGACTCCTCCTTTTGGATAATGTTCTTTCCCACACCTTTATTCTGTTTTTCTCCATTAAATCTCCCATCAACACGTAAATATATTCCAGAATCTTCCATACTAGATATAAAAGCAAAATTTTTTCTCACCTGACAAACCTGTCCAACTCAGACCCACAGGTTTCACTCCACTCCACAAAGCCTACTCCTATCTGTTGACCTTGTTATCCTGTTTTTCATTATATTGACACTGTGTGATTTTTCCATTTTAGGAATTAAAATCTTACCTTTTTACAAAAGTAGTATGATGCACACACACATATATGTATCTATACATACATATAGATATATGGGTGGACTGTCCAGTGTGAAGAATTAAAAATCAAATGAATGGGGAAAAAAGTAGTATGATGAGGCTGGCAGTGGAGTTACTTTGAAAGAGTTTCATCTAGACAAATCATTGTTATTAAAGATGTTTTAATTAAGATTTCAAAAATATTTTTTAATTTGAACATATAAAATATGTGATAATATAAAATATGTGATAATATAAAATATGTGATAATATAAAATATATGATATAAAAGCTCCAGCTACAATGGTAGTTGTACACAATTCCAAGAACCAACCCAGAAATATTCTGGTTCCTTTTGGGCCATAGGGCAGGTAGACCTTTGAACTTGGGGTTGCTAATTCAAAGACTCGTCCCAGTCTCACCTTTCCATTATTTATAAGAAGTCAACCTCTAGCATTTTTGCTTACTAAATTTTTCTAGCAAAACAAGAGAACAAAATGAAGGAGAGGAAAACAAAGCATTTTAGTCTCAAAGGATCATTGTTTCTGGTATTAGAACACACGCACATAACTCTCGGGCTAGAAAGATAGTACAAGGATAGGGAATTTGCCTTGTATGTGATTCACCCTGGTTCAATTCCCAGCACCCCGATGACCCCGCAGTATCACCAGGAGTGATTGATGAATGCATAGCCATGAGTAAGCACTGATCAACACACCTGGAAGTGAACCAGAAAACAAAACCATACACACACAACTGTTATTACCACCAGTATATTCAAACTTCCTCATTGTTCCAGGTTAGTAAGTGTCCTCAGAAAGGAGCTTTCCCAGTGTGCTGCACATTCCTTCTTTTAGCAAATACAGGAACCCCACACACTGTTCAAAATATGAGACTGTAATATCCCATAGGGTGTGTCTTTCTGCTGTTGGACGGAGAGAACCAGTTGGAACGAGCTTCAGTTGTGTCTTCAGCTATGGACTGGAATACACAATGTCACTTCCTCCCTAAGTCACAGAAAATCTAGTTCTGGACTGTTTCCCAGCAGCTTTTGTCTGCCAATGATCTATGGCTACTCTTCACCACCTCTTGAATTGCTGCTAATTCTGAGAGCCATCTAGTTTCAGATGAGCCAACCGGAAACCTATGGTAGAAGGAGACTTTAATATCCTGGAAATGAAGAACTGGGTAATTAGCCAACAGTCTCCCATGATTTTTAAAAGATTCCCAAGGTCATGAAATTGTGTGTGGTACATAGCGCATTCATTGAACTGTGTGCTCTGTTGAATCTCTATGTCAACATCCCGTAACAGATAATCTAAGAACTATGGCACTATAAAACCCAAAGTAGTAGCACAAATTAAAGTGTAACTATCTTTATGGATGGATCTAATAGGCAAAGTAGGACAAAATAACTGGTATGTTAAAAAGTAAATAAATCTTTATATATATATATATATATATATAATAAATATCTACTCTTGCCCCCGAGGAAAATATACTTTCATCTTAGAGGCCTAAAGCTAAGTATTTGCTTTAGCACTACCGATTCTCTAGAACTTGGAGAGTAGCCTCCATTCAAAATGGCAAGTAGGAGAGAACAGATGACTGGTTAAAGAAATTTTGGTACATTTACACAATGGAGTACTATGTAGCTGTTAGAAAAGATGAAGTCATGAAATTTACATACAAGTGGTACTACATGGAAAGTATCATGTTAAACGAAATGAGTCAGAAAGAACAGGATAGACACAGAAAGAGTGCATTCATCTGGGAAACATAAAGTAACAGAATAGGAGACTAACACCCAGAAGTGGCCGAGATTAGTACCAGGAATTTTGTTCCATGACTTGGAGGCCAGCCACATGTGCTAGGGGAAAAGGGAGCTCAGATAGAGAAGAGAACACCAAATAAAGGGTGTTGGGAGGATCCTCCCAGGATGGGAGAAGCATGCTGAAAGTAGACTAGACCAAATATGATTGCCACTCAATGCCTCTCTTGCAAACCACAGCACCCAAAAGGAGAGAGAGAGAGAACAAAAGGGAATGCCTTGCCACAGAGGCAGGGTGGGAAGGGTGGGATGGGAGGGATGGGGGTGGGAGGGATACTGGGACCAGTAGTGGTGGAAAATGGGCACTGGTGGAGGGATGGGTACTTGATCATTGTATAACTGAAACCCAAGCACAAAAATTTGTAAGTCTATAACTGTACCTCATGGTGTTTCACTAATAAAAAAAATGGCAAGTAGAAACTTGAAATCTGCAGAATACCACACATTCCAAAGAGCCATATTCACAGTATGGCTTTACTTCTTATTTTTCACAGAGCACAGAATTAGCTCATGCCATTGAACCTAGTCTTGCTGGTGTAATCACACCAGTAGGCTGAGAGAAGTGCCAGTTGGCAAGATAACTGGTGAGAGTGCAAGGAGCCCCACTTGTGGAATAGGGAACACCCAGGTGCTCTGAACATGACAACAGCTGTTTTCTGGGCATATCTGTTTATAAGATCACAGTGAAGAATTTACTAATGAGGCATAGAGTAGCAGCATTAGAAAAACCCTTAGAAAGTCATACCCTCCTTCCTGCTTCTTCCAACACTTATAAATAAAATTAGGTTCAAAAGATGAGCATGTGAAATCAAATAAATGAAAAGGATTTGACACAGATGGTGAAATAAGAGGAGCCACAGTACACATTGACTGTATAAATTCATGACCACCCAAGCAGGCAGAGTGAGGCGTGGACAGTGGGTTGCACAAACCAACTGCTGTTGTCACAAGGAGTTTTAATATGTGTAACATAAACTAAAGCATTTCCCACTATCTACGGATGGTCATGAGTATCTATCTGGTATCAAAGTCTACTTTTAATCTTTTTTCCTCAATTTAATTTTATTTTTATAAAGGTGCTTACAATAATTCATTACATACAATATTCCAACATCAATTCCACCACCATAACCCCTCCCCACCACCACTATTTCGAATTTTCCCACCATCACCCAAGCCTGCCTCAAAGCAGGATCTAAATAATTTCATTTGTATAGGCTTGTTAACAAAAGAAACCAATGCTGGCATGGATAAGGGGGGAAAAGGGACATTCTTTCACTGTTGGTGGGAATGCCCACTAGTCCAGCCTTTCTGGAAAACAATAGGGGCAGTTCTTCAAAACCTAGAAAGTGAGCTTCCATATGACCCCGCAATACCACTTCTGGGAATATATCCCAAGGATGCAAAAAAGCACAGTAGAAATGACATCTGTACCTATATGTTCATTGCAGCACTGTTCACAATAGCCAAAATATGGAAACAACCAGAACAGATGACTTGTTAAAAAAAACCTTGGTATACCTACACAATGCAGCTGTTAGGGGAAATGAAGTCATGAGATTTGCTTATAAATGGATAGACATGGAGAGTATCAGGCTGAGCGAAATGAGTCAGAAAGAGAGGGACATACATAGAAGGGCTGTACTTATTTGTGGAGTATAAAACAATATAACATGAAGCTGACAGCTAAGGATAGTAGATACACAGAACAGGAAGATTGCTCTATAGTTGGAAGCCTGCCTTATGAGTGGAGGGGAGAAGGCAGCTGGAATAGAGAAGGGATCATTAAGAAAATGATGACTTGAGGAATCAGTCGGGATGGGAGATGTGTGCTGAAAGTAGATAAAGGACCAAAGATGATAACCTCTCAGTGTCTGTATTGCAAACGATAATGCCCAAAAGTAGAGAGAGATTATGGGGAATCATGTCTGCCATGGAGGCAGGTTGAGGGTGGGGAAGAGGGGGTATACTGGGGACACTGGTGGTGGGGAATGTGCACTGATGGAAGGCTGAGTGTTTGATCATTGTGTGATTATAACCCAACCATGAAATCTTGTAACTATCTCACGGTGATCAAAAAAATTTTTAAAAAAAACAAGGAAAAGAAAGAAAATTAAAAAAATTAAAATCCAAAAATGTTTACATAGAGGAAAAAATGTTAACATTGTTGTATCTCAGGAATTTAGAAGGGAGCCACTGAGGATGCTTAGGGAGCTAAAAGAAACAATGGAAAGCAATGCCAATAAAAAAAAAGAGGATTTGAAGGTAGAAATGAGGAAAATGCAAACAGAAATGTCAGGCCTGAAAAACATGGTAGGCAAATTGGAAAACTCAGTGGAAGCCCTCAGCAACAGAGTAACAGCTGCTGAGGACAGAATCAGTGAGCTCATAGATAAAGTTCAGAGACTTTCCAGAAAAGAACAGAAAGTGGAAAAGAGACTCACAATTCAGGAATAGATGGCAAGAGAAGATCGTGATGAAGCCAAGATGGGTAACATAAGAATTATTGGAGTCCCAGAGGGGCAGGAAGAAAACCCTGATGAAGAAGAAACTGTCAAAGACATCATTGCTACGACATTTCCAGAGCTGAAGAAAACATGTGACCACATTCAGGAGGCCCGAAAGGGTACCAGCTAGAAGAAATCCGAATAAAAATACATGAAAACACATCCTGATCAAAATGACCAAAACCTTAGATAGAGACAAAATTCTGAAAGCAGCAAGATCAAAGAAAGAAATTTCCTATAAAGAAGCATTCTTAAGATTCATAGCTGATTTGTCTGATGAAATCCTCATGGCCCGAAAACAGCGGTGGGACATAGTGAAAAAACTCAATGAAATAAATGCCTCACCAAAAAATACTTTACCCAGTAAGACTCTCATTCATTACAGAAGGAACAACACACAGTTTCACAGTCAAACAACAGCTCAGGAACTTCATAGACTCAAAACCATGGTTACAAGAACAACTAAATGGGCTACTTTAAGACAAGACAGGCCCCTCAATATACCAAATTTCAACAAAAAAGGGACAAAACCCCATAACAACAATCCTTCTCAATGTCAATGGTCCAAAAGCACCAATTAAAAGACACAGAGTGGCAGGATGGATTAGAAAATTGAACCCAACATTCTGCTGCCTGCCAGAAAAACATCTCAATAGTCAAAGCAAACACAGACTCAGAGTCGGAGGCTGGAAAACAATCCTACAGGCAAACAGCTCCCATAAAAAAAGCTGAGATAGCCATCCTAGTATCAGACCACATTGATTTCAGAGTGAAGAAAGTCACAAGAGACAGTGAAGGCCATTTCTTATTTATCAAGGGATCTGTACAACAGGAAGAACTAAAATGCTGAATGTATATGCACCTAATGAGAGACCAGCAAAATACTTAAAACAACTACTCATAGACTTGGAGAAAGACATAGACAGCAACACAATACTAGTGGGAGACTTCAACACTGCTTAATCACTCTTGATAGAACAACCAGAATCAAGCTTAGCAAGGACATACTTCATCTGAGGGGGAAAAAATGGAAGAAATGGACTTAGTAGATATATACAGGACACTTCATCCTCAAAAAACTGAATACACATTCTTCTCAAGCGTGTGTGGAACATTCTCCAAGATAGACCACATGCTGAGCCACAAAACATACCTTCATAAAATTAAAAAGATAGAGATTGTATCAACAATCTTCTCAGACCATAATGCGCTGAAATTAGAAGTAAATCACACACACAAACAGAAAACTAAATCAAACACCTGGAAATTAAACAGTTCACTATTGGACAATGAGTGGCTTAGAAAGCAAATTAAAGAGGAAATCAAAAGATACATGGAAACGAATGAAAATGGGACACAGCAAAAGCTGTGTTAAGAGGAAAGTTTATAGCTCTACAAGCATTGCTCAGGAAGGAGGAGCAAGCCCACATAAGTAACCTAACCTCACAGCTTAAGAGCTTGGAGAAGGACCAACAAAAAGAGCCCAACCTGAACAGGAGGAAGGAAATAATAAAATTCAAAGCAGAGATTAACGAGATGGAAACCCAAAAAACAATCCGAAAGATCAATGAAACCAAGAGTTGTTTCTTTGAGAAAATAAACAAGAACGATAAGCCTCTAGCAAAACTCACAAAGAAAGGAAGAGAGAAAACCCTAATAAACCGAATCAGAAATGAAAAGGGGGTCATTACAACAGAAACTACAGAAATTCAAAGGATCCTCAGGGAGTACTTTGAGAAGCTTTATGCCACGAAACATGAAAACCTCGAGGAAATGGATAAATTCCTAGACTCCTACAGACTCCCAAGGCTGAACCAAGAAGACCTGGAATACCTGAACAGACCTATCACCATCAAGGAAATTGAAATGGTATTAAAAAGTCCCCCCAAGCATAAAAGTCCTGGCCCAGATGGATTCACTAGTGAATTCTTCCAAATCTTTAAAGAGGACTTACTCCCAATCCTCTTTAAGCTTTTTCATGAAATTGAAATATCAAAAACACTTCCAAACAGTTTCTATGAAGCAAATATCACCCTGATACCAAAAGCAGACAGAGATACCACAAAGAAAGAGAATTACAGGCCGATATCCCTGATAAACGCAGACGCAAAGATCCTCAACAAAGTATTAGCAAATAGAATCCAACGACTCATCAAAAAGATCATATACCATGACCAAGTAGGATTCATCCCAGGGATGCAAGGATGGTTTAACGTTCGGAAATCGATCAACATAATCCATCATATCAACAAAAGAAAAGACTAAAAGCACATGGTCATATCAATAGATGCAGAGAAAGCATTTGACAAGATCCAGCACCCGTTTATGATGAAAACCCTTGCTAAAATGGGTATAAAGGGGACTTTCCTCAATATAGTTAAAGCCAACTACCACAAGCCTACAGCAAGCATCATCCTCAATGGGGAAAACTGAGAGCCTTCCCTCTAAGTTCAGGGACAAGACAAGGATGCCCACTCTATCCACTGCTGTTCAATATAGTACTGGATGTACTTGCAATAGCGGTTAGGCAAGAAAAAGATATTAAGGGAATTCAGGTAGGAAAGGAAGAAATCAAGAACTCACTATTCGCAGATTATATGAAACTAAACTTAGAGAACCTCTACCAAGAAACTCCTAGAAACAATAGACTTGTATAGTAAAGTTTCAGGCTATAAAATCAATACCCAAAAGTCCATGGCTTTCCTATATGCAAATAGTGAGAGAAAAGAAAGTGACATAAAAAAAATCCCATTCACATTTGTGCCCCAGAAAATCAAGTACCTAGGAACCAGCTTAACTAAGGAAGTAAAGGACCTGTACAAAGAAAACTACAAAATGCTGCTTCAGAAAATAAAAGAGGACAAGAGGAAATGGAAAGATATCCCCTGCTCATGGATCGGGAGAATTAACATTGTCAAAATGGCAATACTTCCCAAAGCGTTGTACAAATTTAATGTGATCCCTATAATGATACCCATGACATTCTTCAAAGAAATGGGGCAAACACTCTTGAAATTCATATGGAACTATAAGCCCCCACAAATAGCTAAAGCAATTCTTGGGAAAAAGAAAATGGGAGGAATCAACCTTCCTAACTTCAAATTCTACTACAACGCAGTAATAATTAAAACAGCATGGTACTGAAACAAAGGCAGAGCTGCAGACCAATAGAACAGGGTTGACTATACTGACATCTCCCCCCAAACATATGATCATCTAATCTTTGACAAGGGAGCAAGAAATATGAAGTGGAGCAAGGAAAGCCTCTTTAACAAATTGTGCTGGCAAAACTGGACGGCTACATGCAAAAAAATGGGCTCAGATCTCTGCCTAACACCATGTACAAAAGTAAGATTGAAATAGATTAAAGACCTCAACATCAAACCAGAATCCATATGGTACATTGAAGACAAAGTGGGCAAAACCCTCCATGACACTGAAGCTAATGATATCTTCAAAGATGTCACGCCACTGGCCAAGCAAGTGAAAACAGAGATAGACAAATGGGACTATCTTAAACTAAGAAGCTTCTGCACCTCCAAAGAAACAGTGACCAAAATACAAATATAGTCTACAGAATGGGAAAGGATATTTGCCCAATACACATCCGACAAGGGGTTGATATCAAGGATATACAAACTACTGGTTGAATTCTACAAGAATAAAACATCCAATTCAGTCAGAAAATGGGGCAATGCAATGAACAGAAACTTTCTCACAGAAGAAATCCTAATGACTAAAAGGCACATGAGAAAATGTTCTGCATCATTAATCATCAGGGAGATGCAGATCAAAACCACAATGAGATATCATCTCACACCACAGAGACTGGCCCACATCTAAAAGAACAAAAGCAACCAGTGCTGGTGCAAATGTGCGAGAAAGGAACCCTCCTCCACTGCTAGTGGGGATTCCGACTGGTTCAACCCTTTTGAAAAACAGTATGGACGATGCTAAAAATATTAGAATTTGATCTCCCATTTGACCCAGCAATACCACTCCTGGGAATATATCCCAGAGAGGCAAAAAAGTATTGTCGAAGTGACATCTGCACTTGTTCATTGCAGCACTGTTTACAATAGTAGAGCCTGAAAAAAACCTGAGTGCCCGAGAACAGTTAAAGAAACTTTGGTGCATCTACACAGTGGAGTACTATGTAGCTGTTAGAAAAGATTAAGTCATGAAATTTACATACAAGTGGTACTACATGGAAAGTACCATGCTAAGCGAAATCAGTCAGAAAGAGAGGGGCAGACATAGAAAGATTGCATTTTTCTGGGGAATATAAAGTAACAAAATAGGAGATTAATACCCAAGAATAGCCAAGATAAGTATCAGAAGGGTCACTGCATGGCTTGGAGACCAGCTGCACATGCTAGGGTAAAAGGCAGCTCAGGTAGAGAAGGGAGCACCAAATAAAGGGTCGTGGGAGGATCCTCCCAGGATGGGAGATGCATGCTGAAAGTAGACTATAGACCAAACATGATTGCCACTCAATGCCTCTTTTGCAAACCACAGCACTCAAAAGGAGAGAGAGAACAAAATGGAATGCCCTGCCAAAGAAGCAGGGTGGGATGGGGGGTGGGGAGAAGAAGGGTGGGAGGGATACTGAGATCAGTGGCGGTGGAAAATGTACACTGTTGGAGAAATGGGTACTCGAACATTGTATAATTGAAACCCAAGCACAAAAATCTGTAAGTCTACAATTGTAGCTCATGGTGTTCCACTAAAAAATTTTAAAGAGAAGATTGTTGTATCTCAAGACTTTGTATAAGAGATTACTAATATGTTGTTACACGTTGAGCCTGAGTGCTAACATTTATTATTAATTCATTTTTGGATTGAGAGAGATTGCCTTCTACCTTAACCCCATCAAATATGATATGCTACTCTCGGTACATCAGTGGAGTCGAGTATGAAATCTGGCATGACCATGACCTCCAAGGATTCTAAAATTTTAAAAAGGGTGACACAACTGGAGATGACTTTGGGGTCTGGAAGCACCTCTGCGGCTTGTTGCTGTCTTCCAAGTTTTCATTTGTGAGTCTCTGAATCATGGCCGTTAATGATCTTATATGGCACCAGAGGCAGTTCATGAGCATGACTGCCAGGCTCCTGAAAAGACAGAGCAATGGGGGGAGGTCACCCATTCCCAACCCCATGATTGCCTGGAGATTTCAGTCACAAAAGCCACATACCTGAGTTTTTTGGGAGATTCATTCTTGCCTGAGGGGCTCGTCCTAAGCCTATGGAGATCAGCTGTGAACATGGCAGTGATTGGGTTCTGAAAGTTTGGGGATGCCGGGGCTCTATTGGGGCTGGTTCTGGGCTCACCAGGCTCCCTCCAGGGTCCCAGAAATGAAATTCAAGGCTATGTTTAATCTAAACATGACCTAAAAATTATCCAAAACCAAGAAAACACTCCAGACACCCAAAGGTGGACACACAGTTATCCAGAGATGAGAGACAAAAATGGGTATCTGAGCTGCTGAGAGAGGTTGTAATTCAACTCAAGGTCAATTCTGTTAAGTAAGTACGTGAAATGATTCCTGGTACCCATGGAAAGTAGAGACAGACCCTCCGCAGAGAGAAGAAAGGGTTCAGGAGGCAGAAGGAATGCTACAAAAAAGCCAAAATTACCAAATGCTTTAGAAACTTCCTTTATAACTTCAGGCAAAGTAAAATCAGACTATGAACTGGTATAGATAGCACAAGTACTAAAATCAAAGCACTCCAAAAAAATTATGGCTTTAAGCCATAAATTTGGCACGTCTCCGCATATTGAGTTTGATGAAACTCAAAGGAGTGCTGGTGACATAGTGACATATCGATATTGCCAGTAAGGGCTCTTCATATGCTATCTACATGAGCTGACTCTCACAGAAACCCAGAGGTAGTTTTATGTCTCCATTTAGCAGATAAAGAGACTAAGACTTACTGGGCTTAAATAACTTTCCAAAAGGTTTGGGGCTGGAGCAATAGCACAGCGGGTAGGGCATTTGCCTTGCACGTGGCCGACCCAGGTTCGATTCCCAGCATCCCATATGGTCCCCTGAGCACCGCCAGGAGTAACTTCTGAGTGCAGAGCCAGGAGTAACCCCTTGCATCGCCAGGTGTGAACAAAAAAAAAAGGCACTGGATGCTAAAGCCAGCTGAAACTTAAACTCAGAAAACTGAACCAGTCAGACAGAACACTCTTGTGGTTTCTTCGAGACTTTGTGTTTACTGTTCCCTGGCAACCTTGAAATCTGTTCCTTCTAGTTTTTTGTTTAAAATAATAAAGACTACGTAAATAATAAAGACAATGGACTTAGATCCCTGAACAAAAGGAGGAAAACTTTTTTTTAATTCTAGAGCCAAAAAGCTGGCACTCTTTCCAAGGATTCTTTATGGCCCGGAGCAGAGAATAATGCATTGCTAGCTCTGTATATAATATACTCTCTGTCTCAGGGAAGTCCTGATCTTAGAGGAAGACTTTGTTTCAGGAACCATAGACTACTCTATTCTAAGTTTCCCATCCCCCTAATACACTCACTGGCTCAAATGTTTTTAATTTCAACCACATTGTTGCAAAAATAGATGGTTAAAGAATATTTTATTTTTGTAGTGCTGGTGGGAAAAAGAGGTACAAAATCTGAATATGCCTTTCCTGGGATTAGGGGAAACACTCATCCAAAGCTGGTGGGAACTAAATAAATCAATGAAGTTCCCAAAGAAGACATCAGTCTTACTCCTTCATGAGAGTGAATTAATCACTATCAGACCAAGAACATTTGTTTGCTTGTTCGGGTTGGGGGTGAGTGGCTACACCAATAGTGCTCAGAGGCTATTTGTGGGGCTAATAGTGCTTTGTGAGCAGGGGTCACCCTTAGTTGTGCTCAAGTGCCATGTGGTGCTGGATTGAATTGAGGTAGGATGCATGCCAAGCAAGATTCTTAACCTATTCTTAACGTCTCTCCAGCATTGACAAGAACACATTAGAAGGAAGGACCAGACCTACATGATAAAAGCATTTTCTTCTTTGGGCCAGAAGAGTGAACATTGAGATATAATTGCAAAGAGAATCAGGATTTAGAATTGTCTAGTGTGTTAAGTCCTGATAAACTATGACTGCCAGCTAGGATGATTTGACAGGTATCATTACTTCTCTGATCCTGTTTCCTGTTTCCTGATCTGTTAAATGGGATTTATTAACTCAGAGTGTTGATTATGAGAAAATGAGGTGATGACACCAACAAATGCAAGTGAGTTAATATTCTTCTACTATTAGGCATATACCAAGATTTGAGAGGAGCTAATAGCACCTTCAATTTTACTGAAGCTGTGAGACAAGGAGCAAACTGAGGTTGATCTTCCTTTCTCAAAATTTATGAGTCTAGTTCCCCAGATCACAGAAGGTCTGTGTAACTACTCCTTCGAGTGTTAGCGGAAGTCTCTGAAGGCACCATTGGATCCACCAGGACAATTATTCGACTGGAACATTCCATAGTCTCTCATGGACTAAGGCTGCTGGTAAACTTCTTATGAGCACACTAAGAGATGCCCAACTTAATCTCACATTTGATCTTTATCTTAAATCACCTACTAGTATAATATAACTTAGTAACTTTACATTTTTCCACCACAGGTAAAAAAAAAAAAACAACAACATCTTAATACTCATTTCACCCCAGTTCCATGGAAAGGGTCTATTATCTATGACAGGCTTGTCCATGTTCATTCCAGTTATTAGTTAATGCTGACGACCCCAGCAATGACAAAGACTAATCAAATTGAAGTCAACTATATATGAGAAAACTTTGCTGCAGTGTTTCTGGTTCTCAAGAGATAGTTGGTAAACCAGTCTCTTTCCCTTTGGAGATGGACAATACAGCTTGGTTGCTGACAATCACCCTAGGATATGAAGCAACTGGCATGAAGGTAAGCATAGTCAAGAGACTATGAGAACCTGGCTATCAGTGATGTCATTGACTAATCATCTTGATCAATTCTCTACACATTTGTTATGGCTTTGCAGGATTTGGACTGGTCTGCAAAAACCCTGGAATGTCCTAATTTATAAAGGAATATTTTTCAAAAGGCTGTGCTCTGTTTGCCACAAGGTCTTTTGCCACCCAAGTCAAGCTTCACCTCAAGCTGTTATTTGGACAAATTCTTCAACAAAGAATGACAATTACCCAGAATTCCAGATCACAAAGCACATCATTAAAACCCTGGTATTTGTTGCCTGTAGGGTGTGCGTGTATAATGTGTGTCTGTGTACTAGTGTGTGTGATGTGTGGCTGTGTGTGTGTAATGTGTGACTGTGTGCGTGGCTATGTACGAGTGTGTGTATGTGATGTGTGGCTGTGTGTGTATGTGCTGCCTGTGGCTGTGTGTGATATGTAGCTATGTGTGATGTGCATGTGGCTATGTGCATGTGTGTTGCTGTGTGTGATGTGTGAATGGTGCGTGTGTGTACCGTGTGTGATATGTGGCCGTGTGCATGCGTGTGCATGCGTGTGGCTGTTTGTGATATATGGCTGTGTGCGTGTGTGTGTGGCTGTGTGCGATGTATGTGTGATGTGTGGCTGTGTGTGATGTGTGTTTGTGAGCGTGTGTGTGCATGTGCATGCATGCGGCTGTGTGTGATGTGTGACTGTTGTGTGCATGTGCTGTGTGTGGCTCATGGCCATGTGCATGTGTGTGCATGTGTGTGGCTGTGTGTGATGTGTGGCTGTAGGGTGCATGGGAAAGCAAAGATTGTGAGATGGGAGCCACAAAGATGGAGTGCTCTACCCCAGCACTCCTCAAGCAGAGGCCATATGGCCTCCTGTGAGTGCCCAAGAATATTCCAAAGGGGACAGAGGTGAGAAATCATATAAATGAAGGGCTATGGCAGAAGACTCAAGGACCAGCTAGTGGCACAGGGGACCACAGGAAGAAACTGAAGTTGAAATGGGACCATGTTCAGAAAAAATGTTGAGAAGCAATGCTGATCTGTCTTCCTGCTGCTGAGGAAGTAACTGTGAGATGAGGTTTTCATGAGCTCATAAAAGTATGCATGACTTCCTAAAAGCAGAGACATTAAGGTCCTGAGATGCACCCAGATCCTTGGGTTCCTTGCCTATTCTTGGGGGAAAATAAGAATTTTTTGACAAGACAGTAAAATAGTTTTAAATATGGCTCCAGAGGCAAGAGGACTTAATCCAGAGCCCAGCAGCTTGCGGCAGAAAAGTGAATGGACTATGCGTTAAACTACAGCGCCATGCCTCCCTGGGAGGGAAAGGGTGCCTCTCCCTTCTGCCTCCCTCTCCCCCCCACCCCTGCCCCCAGCACGGCCATGGCTCCAGAGGCACAGAAACCAATCTCATAATTTTCTGGCTCTTGGCAGAAATCCCTCCAGACTTAATTAATAAAATATCAGAAATCCAAAATCCAAAATCCAAAACACCTCATTATGAGAACATCATTTGGTTCTCATAACCAGCTATAGAAAACAAATGATTTCACAATGCCTTTTCAGCAGTTCTGATTGTTGAGCAGAAGCTCTCAACAATAATGGTGCAACTTTTGTCGAAATAATGAATGTAATCAAAGTAGAGAGAGAGTTAAGTAGAAATCATCTGCCTCACAGGCATTGGGAGGGGTTGGAGAGGGGTATATTGGGTTCTTGGTGGTGAAAAATAATTACTGATGAAGGGAAAGATGTTTGAGCATTGTATGACTGAGACTTAAACCTGAAGCTTTATAACTTTTCCCACAGTGATTCAATAAATAAATATAACAAAAAAAGCTTTGATATTGAAGATATTTGTGAAACTCTAGATTTCATCTAAGAAATATAGGTAAAAGTAATAAGCTTATTATAAAATAAAAAAATAAAAAACAGTTTTAAATCAATAAGTGTAAAATATGAGGGGAAAAGAAATACGCCTGAAGAGAATTTGGGTTTCTCCAGAGAGAAGAGAGAATATCATAAAAAAAAAATTTGTTACACACCAAAGTAAGAAGCATGAATGACTCCAAAATGGAGTGTGAAAGTTAAAATAAAGGACAATTGGGAGTACCACAGTTTGCTTTTGTAAAGTTGATTTTATAGACCTTTTCCAAGATGCCATGTATTTTCTTTTAAATCTTTTATTGAGATTCAGTGTTTTACAATAATGTTTCGCTCCTCATGCACTAATTACAATACCACATCCATCCCCACTGTATCCACTCCCTCTGCCCGGGACCCTAAGACTCCTCCTTCCCAAGCCCCCCCTCCAACTCAATAGGGTGAATCATTTCTCCCATTATGTGGCCTACAACATTGCCACCAATACAGGATCCTTTTTCTCCACAACCTGGACAACACTGTTTCCAGACTTTTTGATGTGTCATTTGCATAAGCATGAGATAATCTCATTGTTGTTTTAATTTACATTTTTCTAATCATGAGTGACAATGAGCGCTCTTTCATATGCCTATTGGCCATCGTACATCTTCAAGGAAGTGTCTGTTGATCTTCTCATGTTATCTATGCATGGGGCCACTAGATTGTTTTCTTTTTTATAAAGTTGTTCACAATAATTTGTTACATTTAACATTCCAACACCAATCCCACCCCCATTACACCTACCCACCACCATATTTCAAATGTTTCCGTTCTGACCTCCAAACCCTGCCCTTGTACCTAAATAATTTATTTTGCATTGCTTCTTATGAATAATCAATAATCCCCCAAAAATTTCCTTAGAAGAAAGTTTCTGAAGATTGTTGTATTTCACCCTGCAGCCATTAAGCCCTTCTATACGAGATTACTAACATGATGTTAAAGTGCAGCAATCTTTACAATAGCCAGAATCTGGAAAAAACCTGAGTGCCCAAGAACAGATGACTGGTTAAAGAAACTCTGGTACATTTACACAATGGAGTACTATGCAGCTGTTAGAAAAGATGAAGTCATGAAATTTACATACAAGTGGTACTACATGGAAAGTATCATGCTAAGCGAAATGAGTCAGAAAGAGAGGGTTAGATATAAAAAGATTGCATTCATCTGGGGGACATAAAGTAACAGAATAGGAGATTAATACCCAAGAATAGCCGAGATCAGTACCAGGAGGATTACTCCATGGCTTAGAGGCCAGCCGGGCATTCTAGGGGAAAGGGCAGCTCAGATAGAGAAGGGAGCACCAAATAAAGGGTCTTGGGAGGATCCTTCCAGGATGGGAGAAGCATGCTGGAAGTAGACTATAGACCAAACATGATTGCCACTCAATGCCTCTCTTGCAAACCACAGGACCCAAAAGGAGAGAGAGAACAAAAGGGAATGCCCTGCCACAGAGGCAGGGTGGGATGGGAGGACGGGGGGGGGGGGGGGGGGGGAGGGATGCTGGGACCCGTGGTGGTGGAGGATGGGCACTGGTGGAGGGATGGGTACTTGATCACTGTATGACTGAAACCCTTGCACAAAAATTTGTAAGTCTATAACTGTACCTCATGGTATTTCACTAAAAATAAATTAATTAATTAAAATAAAATTTAAAAATAAAATAAAAAAATAAAATAAAGTTTGAGTCTTATGTGCTTATATGTGTATTTTTTCTCTCCACTTGATGGAGTTTCCAATCAAGGATTGCACACCACATTTACACCCCATGAAATGTGGTATGCTACTCTTGGTACATCAGTGAGTTTGAAATGTCACACAGTCATGAATGAGGCCGCACCTGCATGCTCCAGGAATAGAGATTAATTTAATTTTTTTTAACTGGATGGTGACTTTGGGGTCTGGAGGCATCTCCACAGCATATCATTCTATGTTGCTTTCTGCCAAGAGATTTGTTTGGGAGTCTCTAGATCATGACCATTAATGAGGTTTTATAGCACTAGAGGCATTTCAGAGGCATGACTGCCAAGCTACCGGAAACACAAGGAAATGGGGGCAGGTCACCCATTCCCAATTCCGTGAGAGCCTGGACATTTCAGTCATATGTCACACATACCTGGCTTTTTCAGCAGTTTCACTCACGGATGAGGCTCTGCCGAGCACATGGCGAGCAGCCCTGAGCATGGCGGCAATTGAGTTCTGGAGGTTTTCAGCTGCTGGGGCTCTTTGGGAGCGGGGAGGGGAACTCACCCAACCCCCCCCCCAGGTTGGCCCTGGGTGAAACAGTCTGCTTTGGGGTCTGGAGGCATCTCTATGATCACTAGAGTTTTGTGGTTGAGTTTTGTGACTGCTTTATAGATCTTGGGTTTATAAATCCCCTTATCTAATGTATTGTTTGCAAATATTTTCTCCCATTCATTAGGGTGTCTTTTTGTTAGAGATTGATTTTCTTTTGCTATAGGAACCAACCTGCCATATTTTGGCAATTTCTGTGCATCTAAGTGTCTGTTACTAATGTATTAACAAGGACAAGAGATTTTGAGTTCTGGTTGGTCTCCATTCTGTTTTATCAGGGCCTTTTTTATCTACTGAATCATCTCTCCTAAAAGAGTCTTGCTTCATCTGGGCTGGTGTTTGAACTGGCCTTCTTCAGAGTCTTAATCTTAACAGGATTTTATTCCTGGAAAATTATTCCCACAAGTGTTCCATTTTCTCACATTTGTACTGCCCAAGGAATCTCCTTTTCAGATTTCTTCTGTGTTTTCTGACTTCTTATAACTCATTACCTAACCCCATTCAGCAATATTATGCTAATCCTTCCTATATATTAAGAAAATAACTGTCTTTAAAGCCTATGTTGGCCTGTCCTGCCACCATAACTATTATTCTTTATGTTGATTACTTATTCTGTATTGGATACTGCGCTAGGCAGTCAATACATATTATCCCATGTACAGAACATGAGATCAGGTTTTACAGATGAGAGAAAGCTTGTTATTGAATGATACTGAGTAATAGGTCCTAAGCACTACATTGATAACATCTGGAATTAAGTGCACATTTGTGGATATTATCAGAAAACAAAAAATAACTATTAGAAAACTTATAGAGAAAATAAAACAAAATTGTACTCTATTGCTAGGATTGCAAATTGATATACTAATTCTGTCAACCAGTATGGAGACTACTTAAAAATATGAAAATAGAAATTACATGCAATCTAGTATTTCCACTTCTGGGAATTTACCACCCTCTCAAACAAAACATAAAATACTGACTTGAATAGATATATGTAACCCATATTTATTACGGCATTATTTATAACAGTCAAGAGATAGAAAGAGCCTAAGTGCCCTAATAGCTTATTGATAAAGAAGAGGTGATACATATGCATAAGGAATTCATTCTCTGACATTTAGGAATGAAATTTGGGCTGAAGAAACAGTGCAAGGGTAGGAATCTTGCTTTGCATGCAGCTAAACCAGGTTCAATCTCCAGCATCCATATGGTCCCCAGAACCTCACCAGGAGTTATCCCCAAGCACAAAGCCATAAGTGAGCCCAGAATAGCACCAGGTGTGAACCAAAGCCAAAAAAGAAAGACATTTGCAATGACATGAATGGACCTAGAGAATTTAGGTGAGATGAAAAATGTGAAATGGACACTCCATGGCTTGGAGGCCAACCACACATGCTAGGGGAAAAGGGAACTCAGATAGAGAAGGGAACACTAAATAAAGGGTGTTGGGAGGATCCTCCCAGGTTGGGAGAAGCATGCTGAAAGTCATAGACCAAACATGATTGTCACCCATTGCCTCTTTTGCAAGCCACAACACCCAATAAGAGAGAGAGAGAACAAAAGGGAATACCCTGCCACAGAGGCAAGGTAGGATGGGGGGGATGGGGGGTGGGAGGGATACTGGGATCCGTGGTGGTGGGAAATGGGCACTGGTGGAGGGATGGATATTTCATCGTTGTGTAGTTGAAACCCAACCACAAAAATTTGTAAGTCTACAACTGTACCTCATGATGTCTCACTAATAAAATTTTTTTTAAATGTTAAAAAAAATGTGAGATGGAAAAAGACAAACACCATATGACTTCATAGAACATAAACAAAATAAATGAGTATATAAAATGAAAAACAAAATAATGGTAGCAGAGTGGAAGACAGAATTGAGGTGAATAAATTGGATGAATAAATTGGATAAAAGGAATCAGTTATATGGCGAATGTTTGAAACTAAACTTTTAATGGTCATACTCACATAGCATTTTAAGATGCTGATTTATAATGATGTAAAATTTTTACTTCAATAAAAATTGTCAGTAAATCACTAAATGCACATTTATGACTGAAAAGCCAAGAGAAGTCTCAGCTAAACTATATGGTGATCCTCTTGCTGATCCTGGGAAAGGACAAGAGTACTCCTAGATAATTTTCATCTTACCGAAGTGACAGTGGTCACTCACTATCAGTTAAGTGAATCCTTCTTCTATACTACCACATTAATGGTAGTAGAGAAGCAAAACTGTCCATCCCTGAGATCCTATCTACTATTAAGTTAAATTTCATAAGAAGAAAACATAGACATAAAATTCCCCAGTGAATTGACATTTCCTCTCTTAAAATATCTTTATCTCATAAATACAAATAATAAAATAAAATATAAATATAAAATATAAAATCACTTTCTACCACTATCCTCCCAGTGTTCATCGATTTGCTCGAGCAGGCCCAGTAACATTGCGAAACTTGTTACTGTGTTTGGCATATTGAATACGTCACAGGGAGCTTGCCAGGCTCTACTGTGTGGGCGAGATACTCTCGGTAGCTTGCCAGGCTCTCCAAGAGGAGTGGAGAAATCAAACTCGGGTTGGCCATGTTGGCTGCATGCAAGGCAAACACCCTACCCGCTGTGCTGTCGCTCCAGTCCATAAAATATAAAATAAATAAAAAAATAAAATATAAATATAAAATAAAATGTATAATAAAATAATGACATAAAATATCTTTATTTCGAGGGAACCTGAAGACCCCCCCTTCTGGCCAAAGTGCCAACGGAGCACCTAGGCCAAATGGAACCTCTGCAAGTCTTAGGAGTGTGCCAGAAATGGACTGCTAACCCAACACAGACACCTCCCCCACAGGTACACCGGTGGTGGGAGATGTGGCCTCCAGGGAGACAATTATTTTCCCCTTTCCCAGCACTTTGGACTCACAGCTCAACCTCCATTATCTAATTCTGATGAGGACAGCCTGGCTATCCTAAACACATTAGGCCAATAATACACTAGCTTATTCCAATCAAATACTCCCCAAACTCATCAAAATAATGATGAACACAGAAATCTGAACAAGTCTGAGGTAAAAGAATACATCCCCCAAAGCTGCACTAAAGGCCTCATATAAGTCACAGAAGCAACAAAGAGGTAGCATTCTTAAAGGGAAAAAAGAAGACTACTATCTACTGAGCTCATCCAGAATCCTCCCTTGCAGTGAGAAGGAGTCACTGATAGTTAACTGGAGGAACCCACCTCCATACTATCACAGCAACATGAGAAACAGTGCAGATCCTCACCATGAGGAGTGGATAAAAAAAGAGCCCTGAATCCTCAACAGGAAATACCCACAAACATAATCTCTCCGATAAAGAATTCAGAGATTAAATGTGAGGATGTTCAAAAAGCTCAAAGAAATAGTGGAACAGGCATCCAGTAAATTAAAGGAGGATATGAAAGAAACAGTGGAATGAACAGCCAATAAAATACAGGAAGAAATGAGAGCAGAAATAAGAAAGCTACAAACAGAAGTGTCACTAATAAAGGATTTGGTAGATGAAATTAAAAACTCAGTGGGTGCCCTCAACAGTAGAATGACAACAGCCAAAGACAGAATTAGTGAGCTTGAAAATGAGCTGCAGAAATCATACAGGGAACAACATATAATGGGAAAAGACCTCAAAATAGCACAAGGGCAAATAAGAGACCTAGGGAACGAATTCAAGAGTAACAACATAAGAATCATCAGAGTACCAGAAGTACAGGGTGCCAACCCCAATGAAGTAGCAACAGTTAAAGATATCATTGCCCTGAGCTGTAGAATGCAGACATTCAGATCTAAGAAGCCTGAAGGGTACCAGTTAAATGAGACCCTAAAAAATAGATTCCAAGACATACAATAATCAGAAAGATGAATACCACAGATAGAGACACAATACTGCAAGCAGCAAGGTCAAAGAAGGAAATCACAAACAAAGGAGCATCTCTTAGATTTACAGCAGACTTATTAGAGAAAACTGTCAGAGACTAAAGACAGTGGAATATAGTGAAAAAACTCAATGAAATGAACACCTCACCAAGAATACTTTATACAGCTAGACTCTCTCTCACTCAGATTCGAAGGAACAATACACTATTTCATGGATAAACGACAGCTCAGGAATTTCAGAGACTCAAAACCAACCTTAAAAGAAGGACTGAACATCACGGACCCCAGTATCCCTCCCAACCCCCATTCCCCCACCCCACCCTGCCTCTGTGGCAGGGCATTCCCTTTTGTTCTCTCTCTCCTAGTGGGTTTGTGGTTTGCAAAAGAGGCAATGGGTGGCAACCATGTTTGGTCTATAGTCTACTTTCAGCATGCTTCTCCCATCCTGGGAGGAGGATCCTCCCAACACCCTTTATTTGGTGCTCTCTTTTCTATTTGAGCTCCCTTTTCCCTAGCATGTGTAGCTGGCCTCCATGCCATGGAGCAAAAATGGGCACTGGTGGAGGGATGGGTACTTAATCATTGTATAATTGAAACCCAAACACAAAAATTTGTAAGTCTACAACTGTACCTCATGGTGTCTCACTAATAAAAAATAATAATAAAATAAAATTAAAAATAAATAAAACTCTACTACAAAGCAGTAATAATTAAAACAGCGTGGTACTGGAACAAAAGCAGAACTGCAGACCAATGGAACAGGGTTGAATACACTGACATCTCCCCTCAATCATATGATCATCTAATCTTTGATAAAGGTGCAAGAAATGTGAAGTGGAGTAAGGAAAGCCTCTTTAACAAATTGTGCTGGCATCACTGGACGGCTACATGCAAAAAAATGGGCTCAGAACTCTGCCTAACACCATGTACAAAAATAAGATCAAAATGGATTAAAGACCTCAACATCAGACCAGAAACCATAAGGTACATTGAAGACAAAGTTGGCAAAACCCTCCATGACATTGAGGCTAATGGTACTTTCAAAGATGCCATGCCACTGGCCGAGCAAGTAAAAACAGAGATAGATAAATGGGACTATCTTAAACTAAGAAGCTTCTGCACCTCCAAAGAAACAGTGACCAAAATACAAAGACAGTCTACAGAATGGGAAAGGATATTCACTGAATACACATCTGACAAGGGGTTGATAACAAGGATATACAAAGTACTGGTGGAACTCCACAAGAAGAAAACATCCAACCCCATCAAAATATGGGGCAATGAAATGAACAGAAACTTTCTCAAAGAAGAAATCCGAATGGCAAAAAAGCACATGAGAAAATGCTCTACATCATTAATCATCAGGGAGATGCAGATCAAAACCACAATGAGATACCATCTCACACCTCAGAGACTGGCCCACATTCAAAAGAACAAAAGCAACCGATGCTGGCGCGGATGTGGCGAGAAAGGGACACTCCTTCACTGTTGGTGGGAATGTTGACTAGTTCAGCCCTTTTGGAAACAGTATGGACGTTTCTCAAAAAATTAGAAATTGAGCTCCCATTTGACCCAGCGATACCACTCCTGGGAATATACCCCAGAGAGGCAAAAATGTGTAGTCGAAGTGACATCTGCACTTGTTTGTTCATTGCAGCACTGTTTACAATAGCCAGAAACTGGAAGAAACCTGAGTGCCCAAGAACAGATGACTGGTTAAAGAAACTCTGGTACATCTACACAATGGAGTACTATGTAGCTCTTAGAAAAGATGAAGTCATGAAATTTACATACAAGTGGTACAATATGGAAAGTATCATGCTAAGCGAAATGAGTCAGAAAGAGAGGGATAGACATAGAAAAATTGCATTCATCTGGGGGATATAAAGCAACAAAATATGAGATCAATACCTAAGAATAGCTGAGATCAACACCAGGAGGATTACTCCATAACTTAGAGGCCAGCCGGATATTCTAGGGGAAAGGGCAGTTCAGATAGAGAAGGGAACACCAAATGAAAGGTGTTTGGAGGATCCTCCCAGAAGGGGAAATGCATGTTGAAAGTAGACTATGGACTGAACATGATTGCCACTCAATGCCTCTTTTGCAGACCACAACACCCAAAAGGAGAGAGAGAACAAAGGGGAATGCCCTGGCACAGAGGCAGGGTGGGAGGGGGGGTGGGGGGAAATGGGCACTGGTTGAGGGATGGGTATTTGATCATTGTATGACCGAAACTCAGGCACAAAGATTTGTAAATCTACAACTGTACCTCATGGTGCTTCACAAAAAAAAAAAAAAGAAAGAAAGTGTGCTGGAGGCCATAATCAATATAGTGAAGCAGGTCAGGTTCTTGCCTTTTATTCGACTGACCCAGGTTTGATCTCCAGGATGGCACAGAGGTTCCCCAACCCTGCCAGGAGTGGCCCCTGAGTGTACAGCCAAAAGTAATTCCTGACCATCACTGGGTGTGTACCCCAAAACAAACAGAATAAAATTATATTAAAATAAACAATAATAATAATAATAAAATTCAAAATAAATAAAAATAAAACTATGATTGAATATAAAAAAATAAAATTGTATGCAAAGAATTTAAAAAAAAAGAAGGACTGAAGGGGCTACTGTAAGACAAGACAAAACCTTACAAGCACAATAAACCTCTACAGAAAATTTACACAAACCTCATGACAATAATCTCTCTCAATATCAATGGACTAACCGTACCAATTAAGAGACAGAGTGGCAAAATTGATTAAAAAACAAAACTGAACCCAACATTCTGCTGCCTACAAGAAACACATCTGAACAGTGAGAGCAAACACAGACTCAAAGTCAAAGATGGAAAACAATCCATCAAGCAAACAACTCCCTCCAGGGTGGCCATACTGGTATCCAACAGCATAGATTTCAGACTGAAAAAGAATTATAAGGGACAGTGAAGGCAATTATTTAATTATCAAGGGCTATGTACATCAGGAAGAAATCACACTCCTAAACATATACGCACCCAATGGGGGGCCAGCAAGATACTTAAAACAACTGCTAGTAGACTTCAAGGAGGACACTGGTAGCAACACAATAGTAGTCTGAGACTTCATCACTTCCTTATCACCTCAGGATAGACAACAAGATTAAAACTCAGCAAGGAAGTACTGGCTTTGAAGGAAGAAATGGAAGAGAGAGCTAATAGATGTAGACAGGCCTTTCCATCTCCCAAAAACTGAAATACACATTCTTTTCCAGTGCACATGGAACATTTTCCAAGATAGCCCATGTACTGGGATACAGTTCATTTTAATTATTTCCCAAACAGCTTATTGAAATCTGGTGAAAAAGTTTTGTCTTCCCCCACAAATTCAGGTGTGGCTTAAGAAATAAACTGGAAAATATTTCCTCATGCCTATTTCCTCCCCACCCAGAATGAATTCAATGCATAGAGTATTCATCCTGCATTATTTACATGCTTCATAGAGGATAATGTGGAGTCACAAAAAACTAACAGACAGGGCCTGCCCACAGAGGACATTTTCAAAGCCCATATTTACACTCCTTGTAGGACTATAGCTTGACCTTATCAAGCTGCAGTTCTCTTGCAATCATGAGGGTTTTATTTTTATTTATTTATTTTTTTTATTAGTGAGACATCATGAGGTACAGTTGTAGACTTACAAATTTTTGTGCTTGGGTTTCAATTATACAATGATTAAGTACCCATCCCTCCACCAGTGCCCATTTTTGCTCCATGGCGTGGAGGCCAGCTACACATGCTAGGGGAAAAGGGAGCTCAGATAGAAAAGGGAGCACCAAATAAAGGGTGTCAACATTTGACACCACACTTAGTGAGTCCCCACAGAGTGAGTATAGGTCAACCAAACAGGGACCAAGTCAGCAAGCTGAAGACAATGCAGCAACAACAACACCAACAACAACAACAGCACCACCAACAACAACAACAATAACAAAAATGGTAAGTAGCACCTTTGAGCTGTTTGAGTCTAAAACTGAGTTTTCAGAATACATGTAACACATTCTGTCCATGTGGCAGGAAAGATGCCAAATTGCAGATCCAAGTACAAATAACCTGCAACCTAAGATCCAAAAAAGGGAAAGGTCTTCCTACCGGTGTCCATGTAAAAAATGTGGAAGAAGGATACCTGCCCATCTTGTGTGCTCTGATTGTCAGCTCCTAGGTCTTTCATCACAGTTATTAGAAAACAGCTTTATGATCTACCAAGGATATAATACCAAATTGTGAGTGCCCCCCTGCAGTAACAAATGAAGGACAAAACATTTGACACCACACTTAGTGAGTCCCCACAGAGTGAATATAGGTCAACCAAACAACATGACCCTATGAAGGGTTTGAAAAAAAAAAATTGAACTCCCAGATCTGGATCATCAGCAAAAGTAAATATGTGCCCTAGGAAGCCATTAAACAGCCACAGCTGTAATTCAGGGTTTGGTAGAGGTGGGTTTCATATACTGTTAGTATAATACACCAGTTACAATGTTGAAGAGACAGCACAGGAGTTCCCATTTTTCTCTCCACTTGTGATGTACAGGTAAGAGCAAGTTAAGCTCAGTAAGAGCACTTGCTCAGTGTCGAACGCAGCTTGGGAGAACCTGGAATAAGTCAGAAAAATTAGATTCAACATCAAGTCTGGCCACAACTGGTGAGAGAATTCATAAAACACAGAAGATAGGCATAGTGAAAATAAGAGTAGGGTGGGTACTTTGGTACAAAGTGATACAAAGATTAGTATGAATATAAACTGAGTAAAGAAATAGACAAGCAACATTTATTGTGAAGAAATCTTAATAGAGTTAAAGATTTGCCGTGACTTCTGATCTATGTTATGGAGTCTTACTGTTACATCTCCAATATAATCTAGTATATCAAGACTTGACAGAATAACCCTTAGAAAAATATGGACCAAGGAAGTTTTCCGAGTGAGACAGATCTCACACAGAGCAGTTTCCAGCTAATTGTGCACCCTGACCACTATTACCTTGTTACCAAGTACCAGGAAATAGCACTTCACTGACCTCTAGATATTCTATTCCTCCTTCCCACTGCAAAACCATGTGTGTGGTTTCTGGGTCTGCATCATGTTTGAAACATGATCCAATCTAGTTCCTGACCTGATAATTGATTTTACCTTATAATTTTGTTTGCCTCTATAGAGAGCAGGAGCTTCAACTGTGAATTTGTAAATTGTCCTTGCCGCTGTGTCCAAGTAGAGGAGGAGGCCAGGAAGGACTAGGGGGCCAACTCTGGGCTTGGGCGGGAGGAACAGTGTGAGGATGACGATGGGTTCTCTGAAAGACCATTTTCCTGTACCTTGTCCCCTGCCCTTGAGGGAGGCTGAGGCTGTTCTGGGAGCCAGACACGGGTGCCCCACACAGGAACTTGAGCAGCAGAGACACTCAGGGGACATGAGCTATGGCCATGGTGTTGGCCTGTCCCCCAGAGGAGGTGGGGACGGTGGCACTCTGCAGTGCGGCTGGAGAAGGGAGAGCTGGGGAATGAGGTCTGCTCTCTGGGCTCTGGAGTGGGGAGATTTGGGAGGATGTGCCAGTTTACTCCGGCTTAGCTGCATGCGACATGAGTCTTCACCCCTGCACTGTCCTTCCTAGTCCAAGCCCAGAGTTGGCCCCCTAGTCCTGCCTGGCCTCCTGATCACTCGTAGGCCTGGGCTCTCCTCAGTACTGCTGGGGGTGACCCTCTGATGAAGCACACCGAGTGTCCTCAGAAAAAAAATCTCGGGGCTGGAACCATAGCACAGTGGGTAGGGCATTTGCCTTGCACGCGGCCAACCCGGGTTCGATTCCCAGCATCTCATATGGTCCCCTGAGCACCCCCAGGAGTAACTCCTGAGTGCAGAGCCAGGAGTAACCCCTGTGCATTGCTGGGTGTGACCCAAAAAGCAAAAAAAAAAATCTCTGGGATCCAAGGGGATGTCTGCTGGGAAAGAATTTCTATGGGGACCACTTTCTGTGAAGAGACCTTAGGAAGCCAGGCCCTGGTCTGTGCTCCTTGAAGTTAGATTCTTCCCTTCTGCTCCGTGGACAGACGAGGCCTGTCGGGTGAAGGAGCCCCTAGAACTCTGGAAGCAGAGTTGGGGGGCAGGAGGTGGGCGGCACCTGTCTGCCTGCAGGGATCCGTGGCAGAGTCTTGAGTTGGGATTAGTCCTGTCTCTGAGAAGCGTCTCCTGCATTGCTTGCCCTTCATATAGCAGATTAGAGAGGGTCTTTGTAATCCTGATCCTTTATGCCCTCCCCGAACCAGAGGCCACGACCCCAGAATGCTCAGGCGCATTTCAGGAGCATGTTTTCCCATCCTCACATGGACCAGTCCCTCCCACCCTCACCGTGTCCATCACAGGCAGCACCTTTGTTTCCATCAGACTGGAGAGCACTCGCTGGGCCTCAGCCATCTGGTCTGTTCGCCTCCTGTGGATCCTTCCCCAGCGAGGGGTCTCTACTGAAGCCGGTTCCCGGCCACTGGTTCTGGCCGAAGTGGGTCCCTGGAGACTGAGCTCAGACCCAGCACCAGCTCCGCCCTCACAGCTCTTTGCCCGTTGTCTCTGCAGGAAGTCCTCCAGCACCAATCCCATGAGTCTGACCCGCGTTTGGGGCATTGGTAAAGTCCCGCTATCTGTGAGTGAGTGACCGGGCCATGTGCAGCTGTGGGCCAAGGGTGCTCCGTCTGCTGGGGGCAGCACATGGAGAACACACACCCGTGTGGGGGTGGAGTTTAGGGGCTGGAGCTCCCGCCTGGAGGCGTAAGGCAGGTAGCATGTTTCTGCCCCGTTGAACTGCCCCCTTGAATATGGGCGCAGTGTGGATGGGAGCTGGGAGCCTAGGTGCAGGGGAGTCCCTCTCCTGTTCAAAGTGTCCTCAGTGGCACATTAATGTGCTTGCTTTGTGGGTAGCTGCGCATTTAACCAGGGATCAACCTGGGTGAGGTCCCTGCCACCACCTACAGCCCTCTGAGCACTGCCAGGAGTGATTCCCAAATACAGAGCCAGGAATAAGCCCTGAGCACTAGTAGGTGTGCCTCCCCCCAAAGAAATACAGAAAATGTGTGTGTGGTTGGGAAAACATAGCCTGTCACTGAGAAGCATGCCCCATGTTTTTTTTTTAATTTTTATTAGTGAAACACCATGAGGTACAGTTGTAGATTTACAAATTTTTGTGCTTGGGTTTTGATTATACAATGATCAAATACCCATCCCTCCACCAGTGCCCATTTTCCACCACCACGGATCCCAGTATCCCTCCCACCCCCATTCCCCCCATCCCACCCTGTCTCTGTGGCAGGGCATTCCCTTTTGTTCTCTCTCTCTCTTATTGGGTGTTGTGGTCTGCAAAGAGGCATTGAGTGGCAATCATGTTCAGTCCATAGTCTACTTTCAACATGCATCTCCCTTCTTGGGAGGATCCTCCAAACACCCTTTATTTGGTGCTCCCTTCTCTATCTGAGCTGCCCTTTCCCCTAGAATGCCCGGCTGGCCTCTAAGCTATGGAGTAATCCTCCTGGTACTGATCTCGGCTATTCTTGGGTAATTAATCTCCTATTTTGTTACTTTATATTCCCCAGAAAAATGCAATCTTTCCGTGTCTATCCCGTTTTTTCTGACTCATTTCGCTCTAGCATGATACTTTCCATGTAGTACCACTTGTATGTAAATTTCATGACTTCGTCTTTTCTAACAGCTACATAGTACTCCATTGTGTAAATGTACCAAAGTTTCTTCAACCAGTCATCTGTTCTTGGGCACTCAGGTTTTTTCCAGATTCTGGCTATTGTAAAGAGTGCTGCAATGATATGCCCCATGTTTTAGCACGTGTTTAGGGCACCTCTAGTAGAGCTCAGGAACCAGGGAGGCCCCTGTGTCCGCCCTGCTCACTGGTGCAGGCCCGAGGGTTTGGTGTTCAGGCCTGGCAGTGCAGTGCTGCTCATGGACGGTGGCTGGCCCGTAACTGGCATCCAACTCGGGATCTCACGCAGGCTAGGCCTGTGCTCTACCTTGATCAACACCCCCAACCATGCATTCAAGGTGATGTGCTCAGCACAGCTGGCTTGAAGAGGGACTTCATGATTCAGAACCATGGGCCAGGGCTAGAAAGACAGTGCAGAGGTTAGGGTGCTTTCCTTGCACACAACCAACCCGGGTTCGAGTCCCAGTAACTCATGTGTTCCCTGCAGCCTGCCAGGACTGAGCTCTGAGCAAAGAGTTAGGAGGAAGTCTGAGTACACCAAAGAGAAAAACAGCAACAAAACCAAAGCAGAATTATGGGCCAGTCGTGTATCAGGAGAAGAGGTTTCGTTCTCTTTCTTAAATTTTGGACATTCAAAGAATGATATTGTCTTCTCTACATGTATATATTCGGGAAACACAGCTGGCTGTGCACAGGATTTATTTCAGCCTCAGTGTTCCCAGTTCACTCTTGGTGGTGCTCACAGAAGCGTGCATGGTACCATGGAGGGAACAGGGTCAGTCACGTGCAAAGCTAGCACTTCACTCCATGTACTATGTTGCCAGCTCCTTGGATCACTGAAAACTTTTTTTTAGAGTACGGGGTTGGAGACATAGTACAGTTGTTAGGGTGCTTGCCTTGCACACAGCTGATCGGGGTCACTCCCTGGCATGGCAAATGACCCACCAATCACCACTAGGAGTAATTCCTGAGTGCAGAACCAGGAGGAACCCCTGAGCATGTCCACTTGTGGCCTCAAATCAAAAACCAAAACTTCACAAAGAACTTTTTTAGGGGTTGTTGGACCACTCTCAAAGTGCTCAGAGCTCTCCCCAGCTCTACACTCAGGGAAACTGAGTGGTGCCAGGGATGGAACGTGGGTCAGCTGTGTGCAAGACAAGTGCTCTACCACTGTCTGATAACTGCTAGAAAATAATCCTACGATTATTTTCTTAATTTTATATTCAGACTGTTTCTGCAAGTATATAGTACTTTTTTGAATTCCCGTTATTTTTAACTCCAGCTTTCAGCACTTCCGTGATCCCAATACATGAAACTCTCCCACTCGGACACTGAGCTCTTCTATTTAGAGGAACTAGTACAGAAGAACTGCATGGTTTTTCAGCAGTGACTGAATTGCACATCAGAATCGAGGTGAAGTAAAAAATACATTCCTTAATTTAGAAAAAACAAATGCAGATGTCTGGGAATTGAATTGATAAAGGGGCTAAGCGCATTAAGTGGAACAAGGTAAGTCTCTTCAATAAATGGTGCTGGGACACCCAGAGAGTCACGTGCACCAAAATGCAATAGGAACTGCATCTCAGGCTGTACATAGAATAATTTAAAATGGATTGAAAACCTTGACTTTAAACCTTTTTTGTTGTTGTTTATTTTATCAGGGTGGGGCACAGCCAATTGTGCTCAGGGCTCACTCCTGAAGTTGAGCTTAGGGATCACTCCTGGCAGGGCAGGAAGGAGTGGTGGGGGCCACCTTATGGGTGCTGAGATGGCTTTGTGTACGGCAAGCATCTTATCTGCTATACTATTGTTCAATCCCTCAGACCCGCTTCTGTAAATTATAATGAGGAAAACATGGGCAGGACTCTCTAAGATCTTGACTTCAGAGGTGTCTTCAGTGATACAACCCTGTAAGCCAAAAAATCAAAAGAGAAACTAAAGAAATGATGAGACATAAAACCAAAGAAAGGTTTTCACACTGAGAAAATGAGACATAAAAGAAAAAGCATGATTGGGAGAAGATGTATGCATAGACATCAAAAGACTTACATAGCACCCTCTAAGCTCAGCAACAGCCAAACAGTCGCCCATAAGACATAAGGAGAGGAGGTAGGCAGACACATCTCCAGATGAGACATAAAGATGGCTTCAGGCATATACAAAAGTTGACATCTTCACTGATTATCAGTGAAATGCAAGTCAACACTATCTTAAACATCAGCAAGACTGGTTGTATGAAAAAGCCTGACTCACACCAATGGAACAGAATTGAGAGTCTAAGACAGAGGTGCTCAGGGATCTGGTGATTTAATCTTCAACAAAGGAGCTAAGAGTTTGAAGTGAAACAGGGAAATTGTCTTCAAAAAGTGGCACTGAGAAAACTAGCCAGCCACTTGGGAAGAAATGAAACCAGACCCCTACCTCGAGTTACCCAAAAGTGAATTCCAAGTAGATGAAAGACCTTGATATCAGACCTCAATCCTTTTATTCTATTGAAGACATCTTAGGCAAAACTCTTCGTGACATTTGTTTACAGGTGTGTGTGAGTGTGTGTGTGTGTGTCTGTGTGTGTGTGTTGAGGTCCTGGGGATCAAACACAAGTCACATGCATGTAACGAATAAACTTTGCTGCTAAGCCATTCCCCCAGACCTAGTGTATACTTTGAACATTAGTTTTTCAAAGACTATTTCATTCACTCACTGATTCTCGTAAGTATTCACTGAGACACTACCAAGACAAAACGAATTTTAAAAATCTGTCAGGGCTGGAGCAGTCACACAGCAGTTAGGGTGCTTGTCTTGCATGTGATCAACGCAGGTTCGATCCCTGGCACCCCATCTGTCCCTAAACCCTACTGGGAGTGATCTCTGAGTGCAGAGCCGGGAGTCAGCCCTGAGCCCTGCTGGGTTGGCCCCACAACAAACAAAAGAAAGAAAAAATCAGCAGCTTGAGGAAAGGGATTTCTTCAAGGGGGAGGCAGAGGCAGCGTCCCTTCAGCTTGAGTCCCTTCAGCTGGGGACAGGGCGTCGCTGGGGGCAGGGCTCAGCATCAGGGTGGTTGTTAAGTGGAATTGTGACTCAACAATTGGGCTAGAGGCCCTGGCCTGCATTCATCTGATCCTCTTCTTTGTACCCTTGTGGTAGTTTGGTGAGAGTGTGAATTTACTGTGGTGTGTGGAGTGGATAGAGAAACCGATTGGAAAAGGATCAGGTGGAAGGAGGAGGTGAGTTTTGGATGGAAGTTAGTCGCAGACAGTGTTGGAAGGGAGTCTAGGGACAGTTCTGAGAACCACTGTGTGGCAGGGCTGGGGTGGTGCTGGGGGGAAAGAGGCCATTCCTGCTGGCTGAGAGAGGCGAAGTTTGCATGCAGAAAAGAGAAGTTCAAAGTGGTGTGTACTGAGCTTGGAGTGCTGAAGGAAAGGAAATAGGAAGAAGGATTTTTCACTTCAAATTCTAGGAAGGATTTTCCACTCAAACTAGTGTCAGAGGTAGAGATATATTTTGTCTGAGAATTTTACGATTTTACTCCACTCCCCACAGTTGAAATTTCCCCGGTTCTCTCCAATCTTGCAGAAGACCACGACAGGAAACACCCCTCTCCCCCTCCCATCTCTCTGCAGCATCACTTCTCACTGGACTTCAGAGTTGTCTAACGCTTCCATCTGTGCTGGTTCTCCCTCCCTCACTTTAGTTGTGATTGTTGTCGGTGGCCCCACTGGTGACTTATGTGAGACAGAAGGACAGAGAGAGAGAGAGAGAATCACTCTCCCCCTCCACCTCTGCCACTCTCGGTCCCTCTGGGAAGACTTGGACTGAACAGGTCTGCCA
The DNA here is from genome assembly GCF_029834395.1 of Sorex fumeus. Lineage (NCBI taxonomy): Eukaryota > Metazoa > Chordata > Mammalia > Eulipotyphla > Soricidae > Sorex > Sorex fumeus. The sequence goes on from NW_026606093.1 coordinate 22,558,497, forward strand.
AGATGAGGCCCCTGCTCAGCCTGAGCCCCACCTGCTCCACTGGGTGGCCGTCAAGTCACACCTGACATCCGCTTGGTCTTCTAGGCGTGGGAGTTGATCCCCATCACCCGATTTCTCAGGGAGCCAAGGACTCAGGTTGGAGCAAGGATTTACTCTTTGCAAGAAAGGAGAAGCCAGTCCCAGGAGTGACCCAGAGCATCAGGGCTCTAGGCTCACCTCGCAGAAAAGAATTTCAGGAGTAGATGAGCAGTGACATAAAACAGATTTTATTTGGAGGTTTTCGAAGGTGAGGAGAAAATGAAAGTGGGAGAGAGTGGAGAGTAAAGCACTCAAGAGAAATGATGGGCTTCCCCAAAGATGGAGAAGCCTTCAATGGCCGCCAAGGCTGGTTTTTATAGCATAGTCTTGGGGTTGCCTTGGTCTGGAGTTTTTCTGCTGGAGGTGGGCATTTGATCAGATATCTTCACAAAGGGACCCCTTTGAAGTTTCTGGTGTATCTCCTTCCAGTCTCTGATTGCAGTTTCTGTCTCTGCTGAAGTCTGTCACCTCTTTGTTAGGCCTTCTCCCGGTCTTTTACTGGCCCCAGTTGAGCCAAGCCTCAGTTTCTGTTTTCAGCAAAGTTGGCTTTTGCAACTTCAGGGCTATCAGATATTATTACTTCCAAGGAATTTACTGCCAGGATCTTGGAGGGTCCCTTCTCTATCTGCCGGACTGCCTACATCAGTGATGGTTGGCATATGTTTCTTCTTTCTTCTTTGCTGGAGCATCTCAAACTGGAAGATTATCCAGAGAATCATCTTCAGGTGGCTTCCTGGTCATGTAACTCTCCTGAGCTGGGTCACAAATGATCGCACAGATATTATCCTTTTACACCAGGAAGGGGAAGACTCTTGTGGGTGGTGCCCCAGGTGGCAGCTTGTTAACAGATATAATGACACAAGCACTTTCATAGTGGTTGATAACATCAGGCAATTACCCAAATGCTATAAAATAAACCAATAGAATTATTTCTATTTTACAACAGTAAAACACCAAGCAACTGGCCACTAAGGTTACAGTATTTAAGTCTTTTGATATATCCGTTCAATGAAATGAGACTTAAATATAGGCTTGATGACTCACCTTATATGCTATCGTATATTGGTTTACCACTGAAATTCACCTACTTTTTGTGTTAAACATAGGTGTGTGACAGGGTTATAGTTTTACAATGTCCTTTATTCAAATTTTATAATGCATTTCAACATTCGCCAACTGTTAGATTTATGGCCTTCTCAGTCATGGTGCAAAAAGTATAGAAATGGTACCCATTAGACTTATTCCATAGGTGCTGATGCATGCAGACCTTAAAGTAACTCTAGTGGTTAAGTAGAAGCAAGCACAAGGACAAAACAGTGTGGGACAGGCTGAAGCCAGGAAGCCCAGAGTTTTATCACCGGGCCTGAAGGGATGTGAGGAGGGGAGCAGCCTTGGGCTCTGTGAAGAGGCTGGTGTAGATGACTCTTCCTTGAGGGGAGGAGTGACCTCACAATGCTATGCCTGCCTTAAAGTGACCCATGCTTTTTCAAGGTCATGCAATGGGAACATTTCTCATGATTATTCTATTACAAAACAGTATTTGAAGATGTTTCACAGGATTCCACCTTAAATGTGAACCATTATCTAAATATGTATGTTGACTGTCAAAAGGTTTTTTTGAATTTTAGTTACAGGCAATAGGTGATACCCAAAATAACATTTTTGTATCAAATCCTTAAATGTGTTTTTGTTTGAACACAGTTTTCCCTAATAATTTTAATCTCTCATCAATTCTCTCCTTAGACATTCATTGAGACTCTACTATGAGGCAGGGATTTCATTCTTGTTTACCTTTTTTTTTTTTTTTGGTTTTTTGAGTCACACCCAGCGATGCTCAGGAGTTATTCCTGGCTCTGCACTCAGGAATTACTCCTGGTGGTGCTTGGGGGACCATATGGGATGCCGGGGATCAAACCCAGGTCGGCCGCGTGCAAGGCAAATGCCCTACCCGCTGTGCTATCACTCTGATCCTCGTTTACCTTTTTTTTTCCTTTCATACTACTTTTTTTTTGAGGTTCTGGGATTTACAATAGTATTAGTGATAGTATTGTGCATGTGTAATTCCAAGACCACAAGTTGATCACCTTTAGTCATGTGTTGCTCCCTTGCCGTGCTGCTGTATACCCCACATATAAGAGAGTCCATTCTGTCTGTGGCCCTCTCCTCCTGAATGCCCACACTCAGTGTGGTTCCCCCTGATTCTAACCACAGAGCCGCAAATGACATGGTTTCAATCATTCTTACTACTGCATTGTATCCCATTGTGTAGTATGGGTACTAGAACTACCTGATCCATTCATCTATAGCTGGATAGCTAGGCTGTTTCCATATCTTGGTCATACAAAACCCGCCAATGAACAGAGGTGTGAATTTTTGAAGTGATATTTTTGTGTTTGGGTGTTTAGCTGGATAGCTAGGCTGTTTTCAAATCTTGGTCATACAAAACCCTCCAATGAACAGAGGTGTGAATGTATCCCTTTGAAGTGATATTTTTGTGTTTGGGTGGTAGATGCCCAGAAGCTATATTGCTGGGTACTTGTGGGAGTTCTATTCCTACTTTATTGAAGACTCTCCATAACGGGTAACTGGTGAAAGTGCCCTTTACCTCTTTCTATTGGGAAAATGCAAATCAAAACAATGAGATACCATGTCCCAGCAGTGGGAGTCAGTGTTGGTAGGGATACAGGGAGAAAGGGACCCTCAGACTCTGTTGCTGGGAATGTCAAGTGCTTCCACCTCTAGGGACAGTACTGTGGAAACTTTTTTTTTTAATTTTAAAACAATAATTACAAATTCCCATGAATTTGCCAAGTATGTGCCGGAATTCTCCTATACCCATCATCTTGTTTTTCAGAATGGCTGCATCTTACATATTCACAGTATAACAATCAGAAAAGTTGAATCCACAGAGGTTTTACATTTCACCCATTTATTTATACTGCTCATTCTGTGTGTATGTTCATAGAGTTCTATGCCATTTTGTCACCCATTGATGTGAGTACCCACCGCTCCAAAGACACTAAACTATCCAACATCACAAGACTTGTTCAAATTCTTCCTTTACAGCTCTCTTTCCCCTAACATCAAAAAGTCATCGTTTTGTACCATTTCTATGTGGCAGGCACTATTATGGGCACAGATCACATATTGCTGAACAAGCAAAAAAATAATTCCTGTTTCATAGAAAAGAGAGAAAATAAACCATGAAAATATCAGTCTACATTATACATGAAGTGTTGTGTTGAGTGCTATAGATCAAAATTTCTCAAGTTTAGCCATATACCCCACCCACCCACTCCTGAGCCCACAGGATATTCCCAAAGGGCCACATGCCCTAAAGTCAAAATCCTGGAAGTGGGGAGTCAACTGGCAAAAAAGTATGGGACTGAGACAGGAGTGTGCAAAAAGATGTAAGAAAACCACATCTCTTCAGGAGTCAGAATAGGAGGCTGAGCTCCCTTCACCTTCTGCCCTTTCCAATGGAGACAGGGTAGGGCGTGGGGGCGGGGTTTGGCTCCAGGGTGGTGACTAAACTGGCATTATCTCCCCACAATTGGGCAGGAGGCCCTGGCCTATGTGCACCTGATCCTCTTGTGGTACTGTGGGGGGTTGTGGTGAGGCTGTGTGCTAGAGGAGAGATCAAAGAAACTGATTGGAGAAGGATCACGTGTTAATGTTTCAGTTATCCCCAGATGCCACTATTCAGAAGTCCCCTGTTAAATAATTTTCATACATTCTACAAGAAACTATGTACACACACTCAAACACACGCACACACAGACACACACACACGGAGCTTAAGCAATATTTCATTAAAAAACACAAACGGAATCACAAAATAGTGCCATTCTTTAGAAAAGAGAATATAAAGCTTTAACTTTCAAGACCCATGCATCTGTATCACTTAAAAAAATGTATACATAATATTTCTGTTTGGATATGAATGTCCCCTTGGGAAGAATTATACTACAATGGCAATCTTCCTGAACAAAATTTTGCACATGTGTAAACATGATACTTTATCTAGAATAAATTTCTTGTGGTTTTTAGGTTGATTGTGTTTATGCATAGTTAATTTGGATGAAAATTTCCATATTATTGATGATCCATTTTTATATATGAATTTTTATTTTAGTGAGTCACCATGAAATATAGCATCGCAAACTTTTTCATGATTGGGTTTCAACCATACAGTGTTCCCAAACTCAACCCTCTACCAGTATAATATCCCAGAACCGAGGTCCCCAGTTTCCTTCCCAACCCACCCAACAACCCCACCCCAATCTGACTCTGTGGCAGGCGTCTCTGTTCTCTCTCTCCCTTTCTCTTTCTCTCTCTCTCTCATTTTAGGCATTATGGTTTGCAATACAGATGCTGAAAGGTTATGTGAACAATCCACAAAAAACTAGAAAATGAGCTCTCATTTGACCCACCAATACCACTTGTAGGAGTATACCCTGGGGGTTGAAAAACACAAAGCAGAAACCCCATCTGCACCTGTATGGTCATGGTAGCACTATTAACAATAGCCAGAACCTGGAAACAACCTGAGTGCCCGAGAACAGATGACTGGATAAAGAAACTATGGTACATCTACACAGTGGAATACTATGCAACTGTTAGGAAAAATGAGGCCATGACATTTACCTAGAAATGGACGGACATGAAGAGTATCATGCTGAGTAAAATGAATGAGAAGAAGAGGGACAGATATAGAAGGATTGGATTCACTTGAGGGATATTTTTTAAAAAAAAAATAGGACAAAACTAATATCCAAGGCTAGAAAATGGGCCAAGAGGACTGGTCAATGGTTGAAAATTCCCACAAGGCTGTGAGGGTTGTAGGATAGATAAGATAGAGGAGTGTCCACGATGACAAGATTAGTTGGAAATGACCACTCTGGACAAGAACTGAGCACTGTGTTCTTTTTGATGGTGGTGGTCCTCAGCAGTGCTCAGGGCCCTCCTGGTGATACTGGCAGAAATGGGGCAGCAGCAGCGGTCAAACCTGAGGCCATGCCACGTTTGTGTTCTGCCCCATTGAGCTGGCTCTCGGAACCATCTTTTACACTTTTAGAGCAGTTACCGTTGTACTCTAAAAGAGCCCTAGATCAAATACAACAGAGAGCCATGAGAGTTCTTTTCCTCTTTCCCCGGCTGGGGGATTCCACCCAGGCCTTGTGCATGCTAGACATGCACTTGCCCACTGGAGCGCGTTCCCTGGCCTCTCTCCTGCCGTTTCTGTCCCGATTTCAGCCATCCCGTGCCTGTGAGATGCCAGATGGCAGTCGCCTTCCACTGAAGGGCATTAGTAATTTCTTCAAGTGTCTCAAGAACTTTTGTTTTTTTTTTATTTGTTAGTTTCCAATCTCTCCCTCTTTATTCCTTGCAGAGTCCTTTCTGAGGATGTCAAGTTCCTCAGAGATGACGGACAGTGATATGGATAGCATCTCAGGCCGCCTTATCACTGAGTTGCTGACTGCACTTCGACATGTGACTAAGGTGAGGAAGTGAATGAGATGAGGATGTGGCAGCGCCTCCCTGGCTCCCACCAGGGGAAGACCTCCCTCACTCAGCGGAGTGGGTTGGCCATGCCCCCCCTCTGCCAGGAGAGCGGGAAGGATTTTCTGCTAACACAACACATGTGGGTCTCTCCCAGTGACAGCACTAGCTTCTTCCCCACCGAACCCCAGGACCAGCTTGAATCCTCACCCTCAATCCCAGATCCACTTCCATTCTCTGCCAGAGATCACTGTACTGTTCAGAGATCTACCTTACCCTCCATTTCTCCTGGACTCCCTCTCTCCTACAGATATCAGAAGGGGATATCTACAAAACCCTCAAGAGGATAGCATTCAAAATCCACATCAACCAATGGCCACTTTCAGAATGTCAGAAAGTGACTGATATTCTCATCAGCTTCTTGAGTCAGATGGTGAGGAGACGGGGTGTCTGGGTTGAGGGCTATGGGAATCAAAGTTCACAGCTCTGTAACCAGAGCCTCTTTCTGCTGCGTGATGACTCTGGGAACCAAGTGGGATTTGGGTGAGATGTCCTTCAGCATCTAGCATGCTGTCTGAGGCCTGTCTGTGGTCACCTGAGTACACTTCTGTGATGATGGCCCAGACATAATGGACGGCCATGGCAGGAAGGTTCTGGTTCGAGCAGAGAGATGGAAAGCTGGAAGGGTTGGGTCTTCTACCTCTTCCCCTCCAAGTGTAACCAGGACTTCTGACTGCATTGTGAACTCCTGGACTCACTAGGCCTCCCCTTGTGTTATCGTAACTCGGTGGATCATCTCAGTGTATTGATGAACCTATTTTGGTCCACACCTGTCTGCTAACTCGTGCTAGGTCATACCTCAAGCTGTCTCCCTAGCTCCACATACTTGGTACTGACTTTCCTAACACTGGCTTCCCCTGGGGTCTCATTTTCTGTTCCCCATATCCCTCAGAGGTGTCTTTCTTCACTTTCTTGCCTTCCTTGGCACATTGTGTCCTGATCAAGACCTCTAACCTGTCAGGGACTTTACATAGTTTGACGCCTACAAAATCCACTTGTAATCCTTCCTCACATTTCACTTGCTGCACCAGGAGAATACCTGGCTCCAGACTCCCCAAACCTCACTCCCACTTCAGCTCATAAGCCAGAGATTTTGCAGATGTCCTGTCGGTCTGTCTTCTGGTCTGAATGGAGAGGGTCTATTAGGAAGAGGTATAGTAGGTGGAGGAATATGAGTTGCTGTCCTCAAAATAGAAGAGAAGCACTTGTTGGACCAAGCTGATTCTCAGAAGCCTGGAGACTGGCCTAGGGGGTTAGGCCTCTCACAGTTAGTTTTCCTCTTTACAGAAGCCTGGCAGAAAATTAGAGCAACGATGCACTGGCGTTTTAAATGCCGTAGGAATTCGATCACCAGACATCATTGTCAAGAAGTTGTTGGACATAGATCATCAGCCCCCCAGAAGCCTCTTGTTTGCGGTCAAGGAGATCTGTAACTACGATGGTACGGGTCCCTGTGGTGGCAGCGGGGGTGGTGTTGTGAGATGTGGTGAGGGGCACAGGGCTGGGTGATGTGTGCACCCAGACCAGCTTCGTCCTCTTTGACCCCTCCTAATGGACCCACTCTGATCTCTGTATGTGGCCAGGAGGGATGGGGGGTGATGAGACCCAAAAGGAGTTGTGCAAGGCTAATGGGGACTTGGGATACAGTTCCTAGAGAATGGAAATGACGGAGAAAGAAAAATAGGAGGGACAAGATGTAGGAGGGGAGACTGAGCTGGAGAAAAAATGTGAACTTAGATGGAGGCAGAAGGCAGAGAGAAGGCCCTGCTGGATCCTACAGGGAGGGGTAGTTCGGAGGGCAGTGCTGAGGGGAGCCTGCCTTTGAATGAGGGGTTGGGCAGGGATCACCACACAGGGGTCACTGGGGAGCCTGTGACCGTGGAGGTTCTCTTGCCCACCTGTGCTTCTATCAGTCCCAGAGTGTGAGAACAGTCAAGTTACAGGATGATGGCATTACCAGCCCTTTCTTGAGCTGCAGGATACAAGAGCGGTAAGGGGCAGTGACCTTCTGAGGGACAGAGTGGCAATGAGGAGGTGTTGGAAAGGGAACAGCAGGGCAGGCTCACAGGCTCAGAGGTAGATCTGGAAACGCAGCTACTGGACCAGTGGGACAAGTCTTCTCGCACAAGACTCTGAGGGCACTGCCTGCTGTTTCCTGCAGGGCCTTGAGAGGCAATAGGGGTGGGAGTAAGAGGCTTGGGCACACCCGGTCTCTGTGGGATGTGCTGTTATTCTTCATGGAACCCAATCTTCCCAGACACCTCATGGGGAAGGGGGGGTCATCTGGCAGCACTATTTGTCATTTGCAGCGAAGGATGCCGAAAGTCATTGGCTCCTGGCTGCTTGCGGTTCTTGGATGCAGGGGGAAGGTCCAAGCCCAGTTCTCCTCATCCCTTACACCCACCCTGTCCACCTCCAACTCCGCACCCAAAGAGCCGGACTCACTGTTTAACTGCCTCCCAGGGTCCAACCAGTGTGTTTATCAGCTTTGGGACTACATCTTGCGGCTTCTTCAAATGAACCAGGTGGAGAAGGATCTGTTTGCCATCTTTTCAGGTGAGGGGTGGGAAGGGCTGAAGTAAGTCTTTATTGGGTCCAGGGACGAAGGAAGGGCAAGAGGAGTCAAGGTGCCCCTCAAACAGACTGCAGAAGGATGATGTAGGGGCAGACGATGGCCCAAAGCAGGCCCCTTGTGAGCAGATGCTTCCCCCATCAGCCCATCCTGGTCTTGGTTTTGGGCTAGTTCCACAGTGGAGAGGGACACCATGGCTCTTCTGGCCATCTGGCCAGCCTGGTGACCTTCTGGCCACCCTGGTACAGTCAGATGTAAGAGACCTGGAGTTGTGCTAGTGGGTTCTGTTTCCAGAAGAGAATTATAGAAACCTTCAGGGTTGGGGCTGAGAGGATGCTGTTTCTGGTTTCCTTTGTGAGAAGAAAATGGTAACGGGAATCCCCATTTTCCTATTTCCCTCACAGTGCTCAGCTCCGTGGTATCCTGTGTCCAGAGGCATCTGAATGTGAAGACTAGTGCTGAGGAAAAATCGGTGTTACTTCAGAAGGCAGCAATAAAATCCTGTAGCACATTCCAGCTATTACGTGACTATTGGTCCCTGGTCCACGAACCTGAGGTGAGAGTAGTAGATGGCGGTGTAGGAGGAGCGCAGGTGTGAGGCTTGAAGCCCAAAGGGAGGAGCAGAGTGTGTCCTCCTGCTGGACAGGCGCATTCACTGGGCCTTCGGGAGAGCAGGCCTCGTGCTTCTCTCCCACCCCCACCCAACCTTCTTCCTCTAAAGGAGGTGATCAGCCAACACTCTAGGATTCATTCAGCTCCTGGTTAAGTAAGCGTTTCTGCAATGAGTTTCCTCTCACCTCTGATTTTTTAAGCATTATGCTAGACCCTCAGAAGATAGCAACAGGAAAGCCAGCCCCTCAGAGTTTGTCCGGCCTTCATCCCTGACCTGAGGTTCATTCTGTCTCCTTGGGCACAGGTCATCCGGGAAATGCTACAACTGTTTGGAAACCTTGTGGCCCTTATGCCAGTTTCCAAAATCAAGGACCACACTGACTGGTTGATAGCGAAGTTAAAACATTTGCCAATCAACATGACTTCTTACATTCAACAGGTAATTCGGGTGCGGCTGAGATGAAAGTCTGTCTTGGTGCTGCATTCCATGTTTCTTTGTTTATTGACTTTCATCTGGGGGCTCTCCTTGGCTGTGCTCACGGCTTACTCCCATCTTCCTGCACTGCTGGGGGACTCTACAGAGGACCAGGGTCCAACTTAGGGCAGCAGCTTGCAAGACAAGGAGCCCTCACACTAACCTTGTTCCTTACCTGTTGAAGCGTAGATCCTGGAGTTGGCCAGGAAATGGACTGTAGGCCAAACGCAGGCTCAAGTTTCTTTCATCTAGAACATCTTACACAGTCATTCCCTGACAATTCCCATTTGAATCACTCTTACCTTTTTGTCTCTCACCCCTAGAGCAAAATTTCTCGGCCTCAGGAGATGACTGCAAGCCAGTCAATTTGGAACCTTTATTGTCACTTCCAAGGAATTTACACCTGTAACCTATGGCATGGGGGAATAATTGGCAGAAGGTGTCTCCCACAGCCTGGGAGTTTGGAGATCCTTTCAGAATTCTACCCCTCTATCCCACAGAAATGTGGTGCCAGTATTCAGTACTTTATCTGCAGAGGACCCAGATCCAGAGCCCAGTACACTGATGGTTTCAGTCCTCCTCCCACTTAGCGGCCTTTCCCAAACCAGGTGACCTCCAGTTTGAAGGGATCGTCCAGGAGAAGGAATTGGTGTTCAGGAAATGGGTGGGAAACACTGAGTTCAAAGCTGACGGTGTTCTCAGTGGGTTTCTCAGAGCTCTTCCTCTGGGGGTTGGTCTGGTCTTCCAGGACACAGATGTCACCAGGGACTTTGAGGTCAATTTATCAGGGAAAAGGCATGAGGGATGGCAGGAAGCATTCTGATGTTTCTCCCAAACTGAGAGAGAACCACCAGACTGTGATGGAGAGCAGACCCTTCCTGAGCCGAAGAAAAGGGGAAGAGGGAAGGAATCAGGGAAGGGCCAAAGCAGAGGTTCCAGCAAGGTCCTAAGAAGCTTTGGGCAAGGCCACCAGGGCATCTTGGTGAGAAAGAGCCCAGTGGTGCTGGGATGAGCCTGCTTAGCGACCTGCCGTGCTCAGTCAGAGGCTGGGGAGAGGCTGGGGGATTTGAGAACTGCTAATCAGCCTGAGAGGTGGTTAGTTAGCACCCCATGGAGGAGGCAGATAAGAGTCATATTTTTTCTGCATGAGTATGCCTTCCCAAAGGAGAATTTTGGAGGTTTAGTTTGGTTAGAGGGCTTTACCTGGCACTGCTCAGGTTCACACTTCAGGTCCTTGGGCAAGTATGAGGTGCTGTGGGTCAAACTCCAGCTTCCTGCTTCAACCCTTTCCTACCCCTCGATCGTATTTTTGAAAGAGCAGTCAACCTGCTCTAGGTGACACATGCCTTCTGTGGGGCGTGAGGTGCTGACCGATTGCACGTGTGCTGGGTTTTCTAACAAGTTGGAGGAGCAACCACATCGGTAGATACTGGGTTCAACCCAGCATAGGATCATCTTTCCTGGTTGGCTTAGACTTAGTATCACTGAGTACTCCGAGGGCCCCTGAGCACTGTGTGAAAATTTCCATCCAGAAAAAGATAACTGCCTAAATCAACTTTATAAGAATGTACGATGGAGTTTATAACACATTCAAGTAAACACATGACTGCAGTAGTACAACGTAGCTAAAGGTATGCTTATATACATGAAGTGTTAGAGTCCAATTCACTTGAATTTGGAACTGGGATAAGTTAGATGCTTTCTAGAAGTCTTTCTTCTAAATCATTAAAACACAATAGCATGATAATTCAAATCCTCGGAAGGGTACCCATGGAATGAGAAAACACACTCAAGAGCCAGAGAGAGTAAAGACTTTGGCACTTGCCTTATTTGCAGCTGCCCCTGGTTTGATCCCTGACACACTATATGGTCCCTCAAGTCCTGCCAGGAGTGAGCTCTGATCACCGGTTGGTGGGACCTCAAAGCTCAAAAACATAGGAAGGAGGCACAACAAATGGTGGTGGTGGTGGTGTTTGGGGGTGGGGTGAGTGGGTGGGATGGGATCACTAAAAAAAAAGACCTAGGATAAATTTAATAGGAAGGTGGTAGATTTGATCCTAGCCCCAAGGTATAAATGTTCCAAATGTCCCAATTTAAAAGGTAGAGATTAAAAATAAAAGGTAGAGATTATCAGAGAGCTACCCTGGTATATAATCCTCCAGGATTGATACAAATAGATCAATAGACATAGGACAAGTAGACATTGGAGTGGGAAATGTACGCTGGCAGAGGGATGACTGTTGGAATATTATTATGACTGAAACCTGATCATGAACAGTCTTGTAACTGTTGATTCAATTGAAAAAAAATTTTTTTAAATGAAGTGTTAACATATATCAATTCAAAAGGCTCCATTTCTTCATCTGGGGGATATAAAGTAACAAAATATGAGATTAATACCCAAGAATAGCTGAGATCAGCACCAGGAGTATTACTCCATAGCTTAGAGGCCAGCCGGGCATTCTAGGGGAAAGGGCTGCTCAGATAGAGAAGGGAGCACCAAATAAAGGGTGTTTGGAGGATCCTCCCAGGAGGGGAGATGCATGTTGAAAGTAGACTATGGACTGAACATGATTGCCACTTAATGCCTCTTTTGCAGACCACAACACCCAAAAGGAGAGAGAGAACAAAAGGGAATGCCCTGCCACAGAGGCAGGGTGGAATGGGGGGATGGGGGTGGGAGGGATATTATCCATGATGGTGGAAAATGGGCACTGGTGGAGGGATGGGTATTTGATCATTGTACAATCAAAACCCAAGCACAAAAAATTATAAATCTACAACTGTACCTCATAGTGTTTCACTAATAAAAAAAAGGCTCCATTTCTAAGTTACTAAAATAGATTTCAGAGCAAACATTATCATTAGCTATAAATCACCAAGAGCATATTGGCCAGAGGGTAGGACAATGGGTTTAGGTGCTTGACTTGCACGTGGCTGATTGGGATTTCATCCCCTGCGTCAACTAAGGTCCCCTGATCCCACCAGGAGAGATCCTTGAGCTCAAAACCAAGGGTCAGCCCTGAACAATCGGGTATGCTCCCAAGCTATGACCAAATGAAATGAAATGGCATTTTTCCATACCTGGAAACTGAATCGAGGAGCATTCACATAACAATGCCAGCCACTGAGTAGAGGGTAAATATTTCGACTCTCAGGTTTGGATTGTGACAGTTTTGAGAGTAATAGATAATGGATTTTCCTTCGGTCAGGATGAATCTGTCCTGTGCCTTCGCCCACACTATTGCAGTGACAATATTGAGTTGTAAACGTCTCCTTGAGAAGAGGGCTGTGGGCAGACATGTGGCTTCCAAAAAGAGGCACAAGAGCAGCCCTGGCAGCAAGTGGTGGGGAGTAGTTTGCCCTGTGGGAGTCCCTGAAAGGTCTATGAGGGCAGGTGACAGTCGGGAGGGGTGCAGGAGAGGGGCCCAGCCATGCTGCAGAGAATGAGTGAGGAATTGAGGGGTTTCCTGGGAGCTGTGGGAAGCCTCGACTGCCTGTACTCACTCTGTTTTCATGCACACAGTGTGTCTTCCAACTCCTGGATACTCTGCTGGTTCGTGAGTCGGGTGGTTTCGACAAGGACTCCCAGGTGGATGAGATCATGTTTCTCCTGTTAAAACTGGTAAGATCTGCACAGCTGGAACTCCCTCATCCCATCACCTGTGGGTGACACTGCCTTCCAGACGGCCTGGCCAGACCCAGGGGACCAGAGGAGCCTGGGGTGCCAATGCAGGGGGCTTTCTGTTTGTTCACTGGGGAAGATAGATATGTGGTGTGCAGAGCCGAGTGATAATTTTCTGCATGGGGGAATAGGCCAAGTCAGTCCAGAATAGGCCAGAATGTCTCTGGGCTAGGATTCGGGGCTGCTTTCTTCCTTTCCCTCCTTTGGAGGTGATGGCGTCCCGGCCAGCCCGGCCTCCTCTCAGCACAGCCATCATCTGCACAGTGACCTTAGCCAGACCCACTACAGGCTCTCCAGAACACATAAAGGCCTGCATTCCTGGTATAGACGGAGAGTGTTTGCAGATGGAAACTGGACACACAGGCTATATTTTGTAGGCTTGGGAGGCTGCTGTCCCTTGCCCTATAGTTTGGGAAATGGGTCCAAAGCTCCAGCCACTCTTATCATTCCCGCGGGAGTTGTCAGGCCTTCTGTGTTGAGGCCTTATTAAGAAGAGACAGTGGAAACTGACAAATGGTGTTACCTTTGGCTTGTGAAATGTGTTGTTCACGATTGTCTTCCCTTTGGACTTTGGGAATGTGGACTCCTAGGTTCTATTTCCCCTTGTCCTTTGGCCAAGGACCCTACCTTTCAGGGCTCTGAGCTCTGGCTCCCCCATCCATGCCCTGGGCCCCAGGTGACGGGCCTCCCAGATCTGACATCTCTGATTTCCACACAGCTCAATATTAGCGGCAGAGGCTCGGATCGGAGCCTCATCTGGAAATCTTTCTTGGCCCTGTGTAAGTGACCCCCACGTGGGGTGGGAACTCTGGACCATCTTGCAGTGCGGGTTGGTTCCCATGAAGGGCTTCCACCCTTCGAGATGAGGTGCACATGGTGAGCTTTGCCTGAAATGAAAGGCCTTGCTCCAGCCCTGTGTGCCTTGGACCCCCTCCGTCCACCTGTGCTGCTTCTCTGCCTTGGTGGCCCCTGCTCAGAAAGGGGATAAGGTCTTTCCTGCAGTGCTCATGAGGAGACTGCTGACCTATGGGGGCACGTGCTGGGATGGTGGGACAAGTCCTAGCGTGGGAAAGCATCTGGCCTGTGCTCGGCACGTGGTTCATAGCAGACAAACACTGGCTCTCAGCCTCTTCCCACTGTCCATGCAAATTGAATTCAGTCCGTGGCATCGGGTTGACTGGGAGCATAATTCCCCTCCCCCGGACCCTCTCCCCCACTCCGCCACTACCCCCCCCCCAAGTCAGCCTATTCTAAGTCCCTTCTTTTCCCACTCTAGCCAACCTACACTGTGACCGGGTGTTTCAGTCACTTCTCAGAAACCTACAATCTAAGGACCCGGACACAATTGACTTGACCCTTACTGTCCTCACAAACACGCTGCAGAACGGTGAGTGGGAATCGGGTGCTACTGCTTGTCATTGAGCTGAACTTGCTCTGGAGTGTCCCCCTCGTTGGCTAATGCTTAGTTTTAATTTGAGCATGGCCAAGAGAGACAGGAATGCAGAGAGGGGATCAAGTAGGAGGGAAAAATTGACTTGAAGAAGAAAAGGTGCCAAGAGGCGGGAAGAGACTTTTGCCGTTGAGGAAGATGGGGAACTCCCATGGACGAGAACCCAGTTCTGAAGGTGGAAGAGCATGGGAGAAGGGAGAGGTGGGAGGAAGGACTCGTGGGCAGTCCCTCAACCCTGGTGGGGATTAGGGGTCAGGGTCAGCTCCAGGAAGCACTGTTTAAGGTCGCTTGCATTCTGGACAGAAGCAGAGGAACTGAGGAGCCTGCCTCCAGGGCTGCCATGCGGCCTTGAAGACCAAGTCTGTCCTTCCCCGTCCTCCTTCCTGCCTTTTTCTGTTTGTTGGAGGCTGTACTTCATGGTGCTCGGGGCTTCCTCTGGGCTCTACACTCAGGAATACTTCTGGTGGTTTTCAGGGACCCCAGGGGTGTGGGATAGTACCAGATTGGCCATAAGTAGGGGAAACAGCCTACTTGTTGTACTATTGCTATGCGTGTCCACCACCATGTTCCCCCAATCTTCTTGTGCCATGAAGCAGCACCCCTTGAAGCTGACTTGAGCTGTGTGCTTATGTTTCCTCTAGTGATCAAGACAAAAGAGATGAAGACTGAGTTGTTACTATCAGTGACTGCATTGATTCGGCAGGACATCGAAGAAGTGAGCAGACCTATTCCCCTAACCCTGGGTGCTGGGAGCTCTCTGAGATGGAGATGGTGGGAGATGGGAAGAGGAGGTGGAGTGTGGGGGATGAGGATAACGAGGCTTTCTCACCCAGCTCTCTGTCTCAGGATTACCTTGAGTCACATTTGGGCTTCTGCAAAGTTCAGCAAGTTTGAGAAGAGAGTGGCTGGTTCCATCCTATTTCTAAGCCTTTACCAGGGCAGCAATGTGGTGTGCCCAGTGGGGTATAAACGACATTGCTTCTGTCCCCTGAGAATTTTCAGATTTCTGGGTAGAGATCTTGTGGTGTTGGGGTCAAGACAACATTGTTCATTTCCTGGAAGGGGTTGGGGGAATTTCTGAAAATACTCAGGGTTCTCCCTGGCTCTGTGCTCACTGTGTTTAGAGTAACTCCTGTGATCTTGTGATGCTGGGGGTTGGCCCTGAGCTTGCCACCGTATAGTCTGTAGTTGAGCTGACTCACTGAGGCTTGGTCTTTTGACCAAGCTCTCCTGCTGGGGTTGCAGACAGCACAGAAAGCCCCAACTCAGAATGGTTCGGACTGGGCTGGCTGGAGAGCTGGGCGTGGGAAAAGGCAGAAGATTGGGGGATCCATTGCTAAAAACCAAGCCCTAACTTCAGGAAATTAAGAATGAGTCCAGGATCTTGGGGTCCACGACTGTCTTTTCTGAGGAGGCCTCGCACGGAGCATGTGGCCTGGACTTACATGCTCTCTGGACTCCACTTTCCTGCCAGTTTTCTCTCTCGGGGTCTCAGATGGGCATGCCATGGGCTTCGAGTTCCCCAGGACAGAGGGGAGCTTAGCTGTACTGAAACCCTAGGGCCGAGTCCAGAAGACTCAGGCCCAGTCCCTGCGACTCCTGGAAGGGGGACACACTGGACTTGTGTCCCTTGAGGACACTGCTCAGCTGATCTGACCCTGTATCTTCTGAGTCCTTTTGTCCCCCCTGAGAGGGTGATCTCTAGCTTGCCTTTCTGGCTTCCCCTGTCTATGACTCCACAGGTGCGTTACTCTGTCCTGCAATTCATTGACATGCTGAACCAGCATGGCTACTTGGGGCAACAAGAGGGGAATAACCTCATACTCGAGCTTATCAAGCTTACTTTTTCTGGATGCTCGGTGAGCAGGGGGGCACAGAGGAACTCCCAGAGGGGGGGGAAAGGGGAGGAGGTGCCAATTTGAGAGCAGGAGGGGAGGCAAAGGTTTCCCTCTCAGGGAGGACATTTTCAGCCCTCTGGTTTCTTTGTCCATTTCCAGGTCAAAAGAAGTTTCCAACGGAAGTGTTCAGAGGTCCTTAAGACGGTACAGTGATTACTTGAAGCTTGAATGGGATAAGTCAGACGTTTTCCAGAAGTCTTCTAGAAACCACTAAAACAGCATGATCATTTAAAAACCTGGGAAGGGTTATCACAGCATTATAAAAAACACATGCACCCAGGGACACAGAGGCTTGGCCATTACCACTTTGCTCTGACCCCTGACACTCTCCTGACCCTAAAAGTGCACGCCCCCCATCCCACATCTAATTCCTCTTTTGCTGCTTTGTGTCTCCTCCCTCACTGCCACTGCTTCTACCACAGCCAATGGAGATGAGAGCAGTGATTCAGGGACCAGCCGAGAACAGTGATCAGCCTCCTCCTCCCTGTGAAATATTGAGCCCAGGGTTTGCTAGGCTGTGGTTTTTCCTTCTGTTAGCATGGGGAGAGAAGCACCCTGCTTTTTCCTGTCAGGCCTGCTATCCCCAATTCTCAGATGCCTTCTTGAGATATGGGTCAGCACTGAAGAGGATGGGGAAGGTAAACCACGGGACATTAATTAGCATTTACTAGAAAAGCACGAGGGAGAGCCTGACGTGGTTGTCTGTGTCCTTTCTGCTGTCACCGTCACCACTACATGTGCCCCCTGCCCCCGCCATTTTCTACCTCCTTCCCTTTAGCACACGTGTCCCTGGAGTGTTCCCTGGGCCTTCCCTCTTCAGGAAGCAGCTAGTCTCTCCTGTCTTGGTGGAATCAGGACTGGCGGATATTTTACCAATGTGCAGTGGGGAGGGGACAACCTGTGTGTCCAGGCTCCAAGGGAAGGAAGGGATTGGCTGGGGATCAGAAAGGAAGATGGGGCAAATGGATTTGGGTGTTACATTGAAGCTCTTGCCACATTCCCTGCCAGATATCATTGCCTCAGCTCATAACCGTGGTCTGTCACCCCAAAAACTATGCAATCTTTGTGCCCATGAGCAGAATTCTGTTCAAGAAAGCTCTGCTGGCCCAATTCCTGGGCAACATCCCATACCTCAACAGCTTCTACCTCAGGCGTAAGTACCCGGGGGTGCCTCTGGACGGGTGGTTGTGAGCCTGGGAAACAGGCAGGCTGAGTCTGCAGGGGAGAGAGTTCAGATGTGTGTGTGTGTGTGTGTGTGTGTGTGTGTGTGTGTGTGTGTGTGTGTGACTGCACACAGACCAGAATCTGGTTCAGAGTGGAAGGAATCAGGTCTAGATTGGGTCGACAACAGGAACCAGATGGTGAGACATTTTTGGAAGTCGGGTCACTTGGGCACAATTCCCAATCTTGCTTTTTGCCATCATGTTATAAACTGGACTCAAGATGTAAAAACAGTGTTACTTAATTATAGAGTCATAAGTCCTTTGCCATTCCTGACCCTCTCTTCTTGTTTACCTGCAACTTCGAGCCTCGCTCTATATTCAGTCCATTTGTGATGTCTATTTCAGCAGGACTAGTTGATAGTCCACTATCAACTCATGGTTTGCGCGCGCGTGTGTGTGTGTGTGTGTGTGTGTGCGTGCATGCATGAGTACATGCATGTAAACTGAAAATGTGTTTGTAGACTGAATGCAAATGTCGCATGCCTCCATAGCAATAGTCTTAATGCTCCATTGCCACTTGGTTTTCCCTCTTCCTCTGAAATACTGAAGTGCTGTTAGTGGGGGATGGAGGTTGTTTGCCTAGAGCTTGCACTCACTATGTCTTCATTTATTCTTTTCTTAACATAGCCACTGAGTTCATCTCCCCACAAAAACTCCTGTTTTATCTTATGGTAAGTGACACTGGGAAGGACACTTGACCTGTGCCCCCCACTCATTCATGCTCATCCATTCCTCTGGGAGCCCGTCCATGTGTCCCTTATTCCTCCCCCGTCCTTTCTTCTAAGCCTTCTCTCACCCTGCGATTTCTTCACCGGTCCTTTCATTCCATCATTCCACAAATAGTTGAGTACTGCTTTGTCCCAGGTGTTTTCTGGCCATGGGATAAGAGGTAAGCCCAAGGATCCGGGGCCTCTAATGAGCGAATATCCAGGTCAAAAAGCTCGGAGGAGAAAAAAGGGAACATCAGGGGGTCTGGGAAGGAGAGGGAATGAGGAAGACCTGGCCTGTCTCCTTTCTGGCTTTTGGTGAAAATATCTCTCTTTTGATTTGGGGCACATCCACATGCCTTTCCGGATGTCATTTTCTCAGCAGGTATGTTCTGATGTTTCCTATTTTCTCAGACCTGACAGGGTAAATATGATGAACACTTGGAGTGACAATTATACACACGCTGTTGAGGTGTTCAGAGTCTCAGTGCCAAGGACAAGCACTGGATTGACCACCCATAATTCACTAGGATAAATGTGGCCACAGAGGAAGACAGAGATTGTGAGGGGGATCTTCAATGATGAGTGGGCTGACTTGGTCAAGAGGCCATGATGGGAGGCAGGCATTTTCAGAACATCCTAGAAAACAGAGAGGAGCTCAAGAGATTGAAAATAATGGGGAGGCTCTAAGCTGAGCACTGTGATTCTGTGTTTTGTTTGTTTCTTTGATGTTTCTTCTGATATTTTGTTTGCTTCTTTGGGGGCCACACCCAGGGATACTCTGGAGTTACACCTGTGTGCAGGGGGAGCATATGGGATGCTGGAGAGGGAGATGTGAATCCAAATCAGTTTTGTGAAATGCCAAAGCCTGAAAAGTCCTATCGCTCTGTCCTTTTTTCTGATTTTCCACCCTCCCCTAAATCTATTCTATAGCTCCTATTTGCTATCCTTCTCGATTGTTCTATATTTTGAAATCCAATAGCTGGAGTGATAGCACAGCGGTATGGCGTTCGCCTTACAAGCGGCCAACATGGCCAACCCGAGTTCGATTCCTCCGCCCCTCTCGGAGAGCCCGGCAAGCTACCGAGAGTATTCGATATGCCAGACACAGTAACAACAAAGTCTCCAATGGAGACGTTACTGGGCCCGCTCGAGCAAAATCGACGATCAACGGGAGGGCCTTTACCTTTTTTTTAATAGCTTCATTGAAATCAATTTACTTAAAGTCATATGTGTATGTGTGGGGGAAAGAGAGAGAGAGAGAGAGAGAGAGAGAGAGAGAGAGAGAGAGAGAGAGAGAGAGAGAGAGAGAGAGAGAAAGAGAAAGAGAGAATTATGTGTTCCACAGAGCACCTGGGATTCTCCAGAGGGGACTGAAGAGGACACATCTGAGAGGACACGTGCTGGGTTGAGATGTGGAGAATGAGCTGCTTTTCTTTTCCCTCAGATAATCGCCTCCAAACCTTACAGAGAGAAAGGACTGGGTGTACATTCTCTCCAATTACTGGAAGCATTATGCCCAATAACACTGGATCCTGACATCCACTCCAGTTCCATTGAATTTTGCAGAAATGAAATCCCTGAACTCTTGTACATCCTGAGTGGTGAGGCCTGAGTTGGGGGTGGGAGGCAGTGCTGGGGAAGAGGGCTGAATCTGCAGGAGATGAGATCCGAGGCAGAGGAGGGACCTGTGGTTTGGGGAGAATGGGGACAGGCCCTGTGTACCGCAGAGAGCGAGTCCCTGGGTCTCATTCTCTCAGCCTTTGTCAGTTTTTGCTCTGAGCAGGGTTGTGGGGTGAGTTCTCAGAAGGACAGTTGGAACTCTTGTGGGTGGACAAGCAGGACTTAGCAACCCAAAAGGCCTGGGTTTGCATCCTTGAGCCCTTTACCTGATACTGACTGTTTGAAAGGCTGCACATTGTGTCCATCTGACCTTTGGAAAGGGCCCATCTCTACCGCCTTGGCCAAGTGGGCACACAGTTGTGTGGGGGGTTCTGAAGAGGATGGGACGAGGTGATGGAAAGGCAGGCCTGGGCTACTCCTTGTGGGGGTTTCTGGCCTTGCCTGGCCCTTCTGACACGTGGGGTGGGGGGTTCCCTGTGCTCTTCTTTCATAGATAATGATAAAGAAACACTGAAAAAACGGATGTGGGAGCGCAGGCTACTGAAGGTGAGCACTGTCTGAGCATCTGTCCCTCCATAACTGCCTCCTTCCCTTCCCTGGGGTGAAGAATTGGGCTCACCTGCCTGCAAGTCTTTGGGAAGGAGGAGGAGCCCTGAGAACCCCATGCAAGGAGGAGGCCCCCATCATGCTACCTGCCAGCCCACCCCACTCTGCTCATGGGGATCCTTCCCTGGTCCCCTGTCCCCTCCCCTGCATCAGCATCTCTTACACCTTCTAGTCAGCTCTGACCCCACTTTCAGGAGGCAATAGGGGTCAAGGCTTTGCTCTGTGTCCTCATGAAGATTGTTGGTCTTGACCGCCCATGCGTCATCTGTGCTATGGGAAATCTTCTCTCACCCAGAGTAACCTGGCAGTCTGGTGACTTGCTTGAGCAAGTCAGGGGCATTCCTACCCATGTTCACGTGTTGTCATTCTCAAGTCCTGATGAAGCCCATCTTGGTTTTTGACTTTCCTCACTGCCTGAGCCCGCCCCCCGCCCGCCCCACACACACACACACACACACACACACACACACACACACACATACACACACACACACACATCCTGCCGCCTGTTATACCTGTTCTCTTTGTGACACACTTTAGGGGTGAGAGGAGCCCTGCCCCCATTCTCTGTGACCCTCCTCTCTCTCCCTCCTTCTCAGTTTTCCAGGATGTTTTTAGTCACCATAAACAATGACGAGTGGCTGGAGCAACTTCTCCTGGTCATCTTAGAAAAGATTAACTGTTCAGATCCATTCTATATAAAGGACAAGGTGAGTGGGAGTGGGGGAATTCTTTGCCATCTGGAAAGTGGGAATCCCATGATGGTCGAGAAAACTGGGGAATGTTCATGAAGTACAGACTTTGGGGCAGGAGGAAAGGAATTCCATTGGCACTGAGTGGGGAATTGGGGGAGGGGAAGAACAAGGTAGTCACTCAGGGTGGGCATAAGTACTGAGTGTCTTCCATTGGCCTATGTTGGCAGCTTCCTAAAAGGCTTCGGGCTGTTCTCTTTGTTATTTGTTTAGGGGCCACGCCCAGCTATACTCCCGGCTTTGTGCTCAGGGATCACTTCTGGGGATGCTTGGGGGTGCCACATACTATATGGTACCAAGACTGGCAGTGGGGTCAGCCTCAAGCAAGCCTTAAGCCATGAACCATCTCTCTGGCTGCAAGTCTGTGGTCTTCATTGTACATGCCACTGTTTGGGGCAGCAGAGTTGGCACTTGGGTTCAGAGGAAAAGTCCGAGTGTCCATCTGAAAGAACTACTAAAGGGCTCCCTGTGGGAACTGTCTGCTGGTGCTGGGGATAGGGGGTGAGAAAGATGGGTTCCTTTTAATCAGCCTGCAGTCCTTCCTGGGCTTCTTCCTGGCCTAACCTGGGTCCACACTCAGATCTGGGACACTTCAGTCACCTCACTTGGCAAGGGGCAAATACCACCTCTAGGTCCCAGGAGAGCAGCTGAGGATCAAATAAGGGATATGGGGAGGGTGTTTCTTCAGCTCCGAAGTGAGGTTGCCCCAGAGCTGTTTATCCACACATATGTGGAGATCCCAATACATGTTTGTAAAAACGGGTGCTTGAATATGGTTTGAGAATTTTGAGAATTCGAACTTGTTTTCCTGGCTCTAAACAGACATTTATTTTTTTTTAGGCTTTGGGTGCGGGTGGGGTCTCCAGGAGAGACATCTCTTTTCCAAGCCTTTGCTCTCTCATTGTGACAAATCCTCTGAGCACCAACCACATCCATGCAAAGCTCTGTGGTTGGGGAGTTCGGGCTATAAAGTGGAAGAAGCAGGAATCCTGATCATTGTCATTCCACTCCTGACAATCGTGACTGAGTGCCACAGCACAGCAGGCCACTGGAAGCCACTGCCTAAGAGATAGGAAGAGAATATGGGCAGTACTGAGTGTGGCCAGTGCTGGAGAGAGTTCAGTCCTGTGTGAGGGGAGCACAGAGAACTGTTTCCGAGGTTTTTAGAGCTGGACCGAGAGGCTCTGTCAGAGGTGACCACTCTAGCTTGGTTCAAGGCTGTGTGTCACTTCACTTTCAGGGTTAGACTGGGGTGCCTGTGGTACCTGGGATGGAGTGTGCTCTACCATGTCAGCCCTCCCCTGCCCACGACACTCGGTTTGAGGACTGAAAGTGCAGTGTCCTGGGAAATGCCTAGAACTGGACAAATGGAGATATTGAGTCATTCTCAGGCAGAGTGAGTGTGGAAAGAGGAAGCTCCAATGACCAGCTGAGCAGTGAAGCAGCTGCTTTCAGACCCAGTTCCCAGGAGCTGGGCCTGGGGCGAGGCCTCTCGTCCAGGGGATGCGTTCTGGGGAAGCTGTGATGGAGCAGAGAAGCAGGCCAGGGAAGGGGGAGCTCTGAAAGGAAATGACATGGCAGAGCCTGTGCTGCCTGGAGACAACGGGCCCGGGGCTGTGCCCCCGCTCCCCATCCTCACTGAGCCCACCATGATTGGTAGGAGCCAGGTGGGGAGAGAAGACCAGGCAGTCCCTGGACTTTGCCCCTGGACTTTGCTTCCTTGAAGCAGCAAGGGAGCCGATTTCATAGAGCCTGAGGCCAGTGCAAGGCACCTACCCCAGAACCCTTGCCCACAGGGCAGGGAGAAGGGGCCCTAGGGGGGTCTTGAGGGGCTTGAAGAGAAACAGGTGAGGGCTCACTCGGCAGCTCTTCCCCATGCCATGGACCGTGTAAGCCCTGGGTAGCCCTTAGAACATGTGGAGCTTTTTCTCTTGGGAGATGCAGGGTGAGGGCCAATTAGGAACCAGCATTCCGGTGTGTCTGCAAAGAGTGTTCCAGAGAGAACCAACAGTAAATGACGCGGTCTGAGGTGGGAAGGTGGGGAGAGGGTGAAGACAGGCATGTGGCTCAAAGTTGAGCAGTGCAGACCCAGAGATCTCCTGAGCTGCCGAGGCGTCAGAGTGCATGGGATTCCTGTATTCCCTCCAGCCCGAGTCCCGCCTCACTGTGCTAGCTGTCTCTGCCAGATGCCCCCATAGTGGAGGGGACGGGGGCAGGGACAGATTTATTTTTCTAAGTGGCATAGGGAACGAATCCCCAGGTCTCACTTACCTAGGCACGGCTGATGGTTCTAAAGCGACATTATTGAGCAATGGCTGTCCCACAGATGGCCCCAAGCTCCTCCCTGAGGGAGGCTAGAACCTGCCCTTCCACCCCTCCTAGGCTTTCTTCTATAAATTGTTTGGCTCCACACTGCGGACATTAAGTGGAAAGCAACAGGTGAATGCGATGGTCTTCTCCCTCCTCCAAACATCCCACCAGGAGCCAGAGGAGAGGAAGGTGAGGTTGCGTAGTGGGCGTGGGCCAAGTTGGAACCTGTTTTGTTTCATTTGTGGGCATGGAGACTGTCGCTTTTCTCCCAAATGCTCCTAGGAAGGTCAGGGGCCGTGTGATTCACTACTTGGCCAAAGGCTGTGATGCTGCGTGAGCCCTGCAGTGCTGGGGAGGACACGGGCTACCCTGGCGGTGTTCGGGGGTCTCCATGGCCACAGCCTATAGTGCTCTGGGCTCTGGGGCTGTGTCTGGTGACGCTTGCAGGATCGTGTTGTGCCAGGGATCAAACCTGGATGTTCTGCACACAAGGCAAATGATTCACACTTGTACTGTCTCTCTGGCTGCTTTTGAGTTTTAGAAGCAGGGTGGTAAGGTGAGAAAAGCTGGTTCCCAGCTCTGTCACACACTGGCCATGTGTTCTTGGGTGGATTGCTGAACCCACCTGGGCTTTATCTTTCTCCTTTTTGAATGAGCCTGTGGAGGCTCAGAGCAATAAGACAGCAGGTAGGATGATTTCCCTGCACGGGGCCAACCATATTCAATCCCTGAGACCCTCCATGGTCCCCCCAAGCTCCACCATGAGTCTTCTCTGAGGGAAGAGCCAGCAGTAAGTTCTGAGCATCTCTGGACATGGCCCCATCCAAAACAAAACAAAACCAAACCAAAAAAACTTGATGAGCCTAAGGAACCTTCCCCTGAGGATGTTTCCTCAAGTTTAAAGCAATTTCTCGATTTTAAAGCAATTTCTCACTTAAGGAATGGTTGCATTAGCCAAGCAGCCAACAAGAACCAAACCGCCAAAGATTTCTCCCAGATTCCCCACATCCAATTATCTTCCCACATTTGCACTCTCTCTTTCCTGCTTTCTCCTGCCCTTCCTTCTCTCTCTCTCTCTCTCTCTCTCTCTCTCTCTCTCTCTCTCTCTCTCTCTCTCTCTCTCTCTCTCTCTCTCTCCTTCCCTGTCTTCTCCCTCCCTCTCCTCTCCCTCCCTTCCTCTCTTTTCCTCCCTCTCTCTCCCTTCTTCTCTCCCTCCTCCCCAAACATTTACAGATATCTGACTCAGAGAGCTGCCATCATGGTGTTCATTTTCCACTAGACACTCAGGTGTAATTTCCCTGGAAATGAAGACATATTTTGTTTCATAACCATGATGCAAGGTCTGACCAGGAAGCCACCCAGATGTGGCGGCTGCGACCTTAGTGGCCAGATGTGAGCATGTCAGTTGTCCTACCAAGGTTGTTGAGAAGAAAAGTAAAAATAATGTTTCTTTGGTTCCCAGCATTTAATTCAGTATCAAATATGGCCTTTCCATGAAATTCCCCTTTACTCTTCTTGATCAAGAATTTCCCTCAGTCTTATTGCCTATAAACTTGACACTTAAAAATCCTCAATTTGACATTGTGTGAGGTGCTCCTCACTTTGGATTAGTTGGTAGTTTCCTTGTGATGACAGCGGATGGATATGTGGAGACAGAAGGTCGCAGGAAGACCCTGTGTTCTGAGGCTGACAAACAGGAAGTCACTGAGCCCCATGTCTTCACCCAAGCGTGAACTTCAGGGGCAGTTGGTGTTCCTGCTCTCAGTCTGTCCCCGCACTGCCAGATTCCCAGCACATGCCCACCTTGGAGGACCCTCCCCCACTAATGAGCAGGTGGGCCAACCCTGGCCCATGCATCTATCTTAGCTATTCCTTGAGCTCGGATCCCTATTACCCTGATGAGTTTTCTCTGGGAAGGGTCCAAAGGGTGTGCAGCGAGGGTAGGGATTCAAGTGAAAAACTCTTCCTCCAGGAGCTCCAGTCCCTGAGGCTCACCGATGAGAGCCCACGTCCACCCTCTAGCTCCGACTTTCCAAATTGCCACCATTAACGTTGTTTCCACTTAGATTCTCATGACCCGGGATCTCCACCTCCCCCAGTCCTATGTAGGACCCCTGTAATTCCTGCCCATGTCGGTGGATAATTGCTGTTTCCTGGTCTCCTGTCTTGGCCTGGACATATCGGCAAGGGCCATGAGTGTGCCCTTTCTTCCCTCTTCTCCCTGATGAGCCTCTGGGTCCTGCCGATCCTGTGCCTTGGACTTGCTCTACTGCATTGCTTCCTCAGGAAAAGCCTTCTTTGTATTCCAACTGCGGAAACTCGTCTCTACTCTGCAGTGTGGGATGTAATTCTCTTCAACTTGTGTCAATCCGTGGCTCTCGTTTGACCTAATCTGGGATTATGTAGCACTGCCACAACTGCTTGCAAGTTCACTTCTCTCCATCTCTGCAGTTGGAGCAGTTGGAGTCCAGGACACCAGATTTCCATTCCATTTCATGGCTTTCCCTTTCCTGTCCCTTCCTGTCTACTCCAGCCCTGGTTCCAGAGTGTGTGGCAGGCTTGTGGTTGCCCTGAATTGTGGTGGGGGGCTAAGTCTTTCCATGTTTCAGGGCATTGCAGTGGCGCTCAGTGGTGCATCCAGGATCCATCTGCATACAGTCGTGGAGCAGCTGAAAGCATATGGTGCAGTGCTCACAGACCAGAACTCATCACCCATCCTCAGTATGAAAAAGGTGATGGCCTTGGAGGGGAGGTCAAGGTCTCCATTATCTGTTTCCAAAGCTTTCCAAGGTGTCCCCAGGGTCCGGCCTCCTCCAACAGTGTCTCTGAGGCCCTGTGACACACCCAGAAATGCTCCCCTTTCCCTCTGTTCCACTCTGGGGGTATCCCCTGCTCCCCTCCTTTGCCCTTGCTCCTTCATGTCCAGGCTCAGCTGGCCCTCGGCAGCTGTGCACCCAGTTTCCGTCAGAGCCCTAGCATTCCAACGTTTCTGCAGCTTCCCTATTGAGCCCTCTGGGAATCTTGTCCTCTTGCAACCATCACATCCCACGCAGGAAGGAGCAGGAGGTAAGGAGAAGGCAAATTTCCCTCTTCTCCGCTTCCAGAAAGATCAGCAGAGAGAATGGGGCATGGTCTGTGACACCATCTATTCCAGCTTCAGCTCGGTTGTCAGAGTCAACAGGGGAGACATCGACAAATATGCCAATGACATTCTGGCTTTCTCCATAACAACCTACGAGGACTCCGTCATAGTAAAGGTAGTGGTATCCTTTCTCCAGTGCCCACCCCTGTCTCTCTTTCTCTCTACCCCTCCAAGGAGAAGCAGTTTGGTTCCGATGAAGACTCAGGAACTGAAACTCAGGCACTTATCCCTCTTCCATCCCTCGTCTTCAGACTGGGTACCTCCACCCTGACACTAACTTGGAGGAGTCCCCAGTCATTTCAGGTCATCTGGAAAGTTTCTTTTCATTCCACGCCTTTAAGATCTGCCTCCCCACCCAAAAAGATGAGAAAGACCTAAATTCCGTAGGACCCATTTGTAGGAAGAAGCACTGGAAGGAAGACGAGGAAGTCCCCATTAGTTTCCCTGCCTTTCTTCTTTCCTTGGTCTGAAGCACTTATCTTTGAGAGTAGAAGGGCCTGCAACCAGGCTAGGCATCTTTGAGTGGAAAGATCATCTCTTGAAACACCAGGAAACCATACCTCTTATCATCTAAGAAGTAGCTGGTGTGGGCTAGGGAGTGGGGACCCTTTGCCCTGGAGGGGAGTCACAGACCCCTTTCCTGAGCTGTGCAGGTCCTTAGCTGTGGGAAAGTTGCCTGGAGGATTCAGCTCCTCATGCCCCAGATTCTGTGCAGGCAGTTTTCTCTGGCCCCAGGATTGTTCCTACCTAGGAGATCTGAGTAATCTGATTGGTTCAGGACACCTACATGAAGCTGGACTACCTGGACGCCCTGAGCAAAATGACAACCGCCTTATACAACCAGCCCTTGGTCCATGATATTCAGTTCCCCTCCACACAGGAACTGCAGCGCCTTATGGTGGTAAATGCCTTGCTGAGGAAGGGGGTGGAAATGCAGAGAGGGGAACAATGAGTCCTTTTGGGCAGCAGAGGCAGCACCCCGAGGGTAACCCTGCAGAGGAGATGGTAGTATTCTCCAGAATCCATTTTCCCTCGTAGAGGTGGGGTTGAAGACTGTGGGGAGGGTGTGGTTGTGAGTCAGGGAGGTTTTGTCCTTTGGGGTCCTTAGAAAACCCTCAACATTGAGGCCTGGAGTGGGAGAAGGGGTTGAAGGAGAGAAAAGTATGCTCATGAAACTTATGGACTTGTGTGTGCATGTTTTGTGTATGTGTGTGTGTGTGTGTGTGTGTGTTACAGACAATAGTGAAGGAGGAGCCAATGCAAGCCCTCTCCAGTTCCGTTAGGCTGAAGGCCATCAACGTGATCGTTCACTTAAGGTAGTATGCCTTCCCCTCTCTCTTGACCTCTGCCTGTATTTCTGCTCTGTTGCCTCTAGTCCATGGCCACCTCTTCTTTCTGCTACTGCTAACAGCAGTAGATGCAGAGCTGCCACTTCCTGTGCTATGAGTCTGGGAAGAGGATGATTAGACTATTGGACGAGACTGCCCCTCCCATCTCCACTGGCACTTGCTGTGGCTTCTGCCCTGGGTTTGCTTCTGCTCTCTGGCTGCTCTTGATGGGACGCTTACCTTCCCATCAGTGACCCTGTGTTCCCCCCAATATCTGGGTGCCCCAAAGTACTATGCCACCCCCAAATACCACTGGACATTGAGACCTAGACCTGTCCCCTCCCTTTCGCTTTCTGTCTCCCTGACTCTTGTCCCATTTCCTTCCTCTCATTCCTCCTTTCATTGCCTGTTCCCTAACCTCTTCGTTCTTGCTTTTATACTTCCTTCTACCATTTCACTGCCCTCCCCAGCTGTTATTCTTGGTCACTACTCCCTGCTTACCTTTCTGCTTCTCCCCGAATCTTAGGAAGCTCAAGGCCGTCTCAGACAGGCATGAAGAAACAGCAGCAATTCTTCAAACCTGCTTTGAAAGTGTGCTCTGCCTCCCATCCCCATACAAGTTTCAGGGGCCTTCCAAGCACCCGCAGCTCCAGGACAATGTGGTATTTCATTCCTTCTCATTTGTCTGTTCTTTCATATATGTGGGGCTTTGGCAGTTTGATGGAAGGATCTTCCAGTGCCCTTAATGAAAATGAGATTATTTGAAGGAAGGTACTCCTGAGGAAGTGTGTTGCTATTTTGCAAAGCCATTTTTTCTTTTTTTTTTTTTTTTAGGTTTTTGGATTTAAAATCGTTTCTATTGAAGGAAATTTAGGGATAGAGAGACGTGAGGGGAGAGAAAGAGAGGAATACATGTTCCAAAGAGAACAGCAGATTCCCCAGAGAGGAAAACAAAGGTCCAGGCTTGTTTGTTTGGTTGGCTTTGGGGGCCTACAGAGCAGCACTCAGGGTTTACAGCTGGCGCTGTGCTGGTGATCACTGCTGGTGAAGCTAGAGGGCCATAGGTGGTGCCCAGGAGAGAACCCAGGTCAGCTGCATGCAAGACAAGTGCCCTTCCTGTTGTACTATCATTCCAGCCCCAACAAGTTCCCAAGTCTGAACTCAACTCAGGGTATTGCCTTAGTTCCCAGGGACTCTCATGGATGGCCACTGCCACCCAGTGGTGGACTTGCACCCTGTCCCTTCATATCTTCTTCAATCCAAAACAGATTGGATGTTTCAAGCGTGATATATAGGATATAGGTCCATGGGGAACTCAACGAAGGGTTCCCAGAAGCAAGACACCTGAGCCATTTCTTCCAAGGCCACTAGTTTTGTCCTGAAAAGAGTCTTGTGATTGGTTCATTTGCACTCCATATGTTGAATTCTAAGAAAGTTTTTTATTGATTGCTCCTTTATTTTCATTGGTTCTTCACGGATGCTCTAGAGTCTGGAAGGAAATTCACTGCGGACAGTATTGAGATGAGTTTTTAAAATAAGGCTGTCTACTCTTTGCTGTGTTAGTTGGCTTTTCTGCCCGGCCTATTGTCTCCTCTGCTTGGGACATCAGCTGCCTGGTGGTCCATCTTTGTGAGTTCATGTTAGACTAAGGACTGGTGCATACTGAGGAGACACAGGTGGCTTCCTCAGGCTGTGTTCACAGGAAGCCTTTGTGGATGTAGTTCTGAGGGATTTGGGGGAGGCATTTTGATGTGTTTCTGCACAACTGGGACAGATTTGGCATCCCAGTTGCTTTAGGAAGAATACATTTGCTCCAGAAATAGACCTCCATCCCAGAGAAAGATGACTTTGGATCCTTGTTCCCCTCCTCCCCTGTTTGGGTGTTTCTTTAGTGCTCTCACGAGGCAGTGGCCTACAGAGAATCCTCCAGGCAAATGGCTTTCTATGTTATTTCAAACGATTTTAAATGATGATTTAGTATAGGTGCCATGTTTATAATAGTGTTGATGCTTATGGTTTAGATGTACAGTGACTGCATCTAAAACTGTCCCAGGACCCTCCATGTAAAATAAAATATCCGTATTTTATGGATAGTTTAAATCCTCATTTCTAGGAAGGCAATCAAAATTTTGTCCTTCAAGTGGAAGATTTTTATTTCCTTTTGATGACCTAGCTTTTAGGCAAGATTTCCATGGCATAGGGCAGGACTACGTAGTTCACTAAAAGGCCAAGTGCAGAAATCCAATGTGAGCTTTTTGGCGTTTCTTTGTTTTTGTTTATGGGTTTGGGGTCACTTTTGGGTTTGGGGCCACACCTCGCTGTGCTCCGGGCTTATTCCTGACTCTGTGCTCAGGGAATATTTGTGGCAGACTCACGGAGGCATATGGAATGCCAGGGATCAAGTTCGGATTGGCACATGCAAGGCAGATGTTCTACCTGCTGTCCTATCACTCGGCCCCCAGAACGAAAGCTTTTAGGTGTCAGTTGCCTAGATTGCTGCCTGTCCCCTTTCCTGCCTGGAGCAGGCCAGCCTCTCAGTCTGTGCTGCTGACAGAATCAACAGGCTCCTGGGAGCAGACGACTGGGGAGAGCTGTGTTCTCAGGATATCCGGGGCCCTTAGCACCAACTGCAATTGCAGGAGACATCCATGTTCTGCTAAAGAAAAGAGAAATTCCTTCAAGTTGGAAGAGAATAAGAGTAGGCTCTTGAAACTGAAACTCAGGGGACGAGTCAAGGGCCAGAATTTCTCCAGGAAGCCTCACTCAGCCAGACAGAGAGTGGGCTGGCTTTGGGAGGAGAGATGAAGCTGATATCATGGCAGTTTTTTTGAGCCTGTTTTCTCTCCCCAGGATCTATACATGTGTACTCTGGAGAGTCTCCTGAGACTGATGGAGGCTCTAGTTGAAGAGAGGCCCTCTGAGACGGAACAATTCTTAGAGGTCAGTGGAAGGAGCCCAGGAAGTTGGCTGTGTTTCTTTGCCAGGGCACCCAGAACAATGCACCCCAACAGAGTGGCTTCACACAGAAGACATGTATTCTCTATCATCTTCTCCCATGGTGGTCATGCCTAGTTCAAAATCAAGCTATGGGCTGGCTTGGTTCCTCCAGGGAGCCTCTGAAAGAGAAGCTGTTCCAAGCATCTCTCCTTGCTCCTGAGGATTTCAGGCTCGTGACGTGCCCCCTCCGTTATCACATGATGAACCTCCCTGTTGGGCTTTGTTTCTTACCAGGACAGGACTCATCGTATCGGGCTCTCTTCATCTGCTAGGAACTCGCCTCCACTTGAACTCACGGGAAAATACGGTTTTTCTGACTCAGGTTGCATCTTCAGATTCTGGCTAGTGACGAATTCGGGGGGATTCTTAACTCAGTTGAGCAGAATTGTGGCAAAAAAACAAATAAGAGGTAGAACAGGATGAAGCTCGTGTGTTGAGATTTTTGAGGAAGGATATCAGGCATAGGGTCTGAATGATGTTGGTTCTCGCTTGGAGAGAAACTTTCCTCCTCCCGCCATTGCTGTGCCCACTGCCTCCCTCTCCATCTGCACACCTTCCGAGGAGCTGGAGGCATGGGCCTGGGACTTCTCCAACCTCACTTGCAGAGGTTGGCTCTGCTGTCCCTTGTGTGGCCTGGGAAATCAGCTTGTTCATTTTTCTCCCAGAAAAATGGGAGAATACGAGTGCCTAGCTAAAAGCCATTTTAAGAGTGAATGACATCATGCTTATTAGGTGCTCAGGTCAAAGAAGTAAAATGTACATTCAAATTACTGCCCATTTGCAAGCTGTTTGTCATTTTATAATCGAATTTCCTTTATGCTGGTGCCACTGTCAGATTTTGCGGGTCATACACAAAAGCACAGATCCAACTGAATCCAAAGGAGGGGCTCTCCTGGGAAGAGAACATCTTAAGTTAGGAAAGATATGGAGCTGCCTCAGCTGTAACACCAACTTAAAAGTGAGAAACCAGGGCTGGTCTGTGTTTGTGCTGGTTGGTGTCAGGGTGACGTAGCAGTCTGTCTATGTGTGCATCGCTAGTCGTCATTCACCAAACACGTGTATGTCAGGAGCGGAATGGTGGGCATGTGCAGTGGAGGATCAGACAATAGACATACTTGACATGTATACTTAAAATGGTAGGGAAGATCACCAGAGGCATGACTTCGTTTGCTAATGAAGAGAACAGCGCCTTCAGATCAAGTCTCCACCCCCTAATCTCCACCTGACCAATTGCTGAGAGTATTGATCGACCAATACGGTCCAGCCAGATATGAGCTCTACCTACAGTGACCCAGTCCAAGCCAAAAGAAGGCAGTGAAGGGGCTTCTCGAAGACACATGAAGGGCTGCCACATCCTCCAAAACACAATTCCAGGACAGTGTGTTTCAGCCTGTTTTTTGGTTTTTGTTGATGTTCTGATGTTGTTGGACAAACTGGCAGGCTACCAAATGTAACCTGCCCACACGGCAGAGTCTGGCAAACTCCCCGTGGCGTACCCAATATGCCAAATACTAGTAACAATGATGGGTCTCATTCTCCTAACCCTGAAAAAGAGCCTTTAATATGGCACTTTTTAAAAAATCTCAGGGTTAGGACGAAGGAGACGTTACTGAGGCCTGTTCGAGGCAATCAACAAACAATAGGATGGTCGTGGTCGTGGTCATTGATGTTCTGCAGATCTGTCAGTTCTTTTTCCCTACAGTTGGAAGCTTGAGTATACAATGATAATAATTGTTATAGTTATTAATATTATAAATCACAAGATCTAAAACACTGTTCTGGTAGGGCACATTCCAACACCACATCCTCCACTAGAGTGTCCACTTTTCTCCGCCACCACTGTCCCAGTGCCCCTAGCCAGCTTCCCTGGCATCCCCACCCCCACCCCCACCCCTACCCTAGTCGTCAGCTCAGTTCTGTAGACTGGTTTTCAAGTTCTGTTGCCTTTGGACATTTATAATTTCCTTCTGGGATTTTTTTCCTTAATATATTGCATAAGAGCAAGATCACTCTGTACCTTCGCCCTTTCCTTCTGGCTAACTTCATTCAACTTGATCCTCCCCAAATCCATCCAGGTAGCAGCAGTTTGCATCATGTAATTTTCATCATTTTTTGTAACCAAGGAATAGTGTCCATTGTGTACATCTACCAAAATTTCATTATTCAGTCATTTGCTCTTGGGCACTTGGGATGTTTTGGCTATTCTGAACAGCACTGCACTGAATGTAGAAGTATAAATCTCTATTGGAATTTATGTTTTTCTGGTCTTTTGGGTAGATGCCAAGAACTAGAATCACTAAGTCAAGAGAAAACTCATTTCTTACAACAGTATGGAGAAGTCCCTTTTTTTTGCCCCCATCCCAGATAGCACTGGTTCTTGCTATTATGGATGTATGCCAGTCTCGCTGGAATGAGGCGATGACTCATTGCTGTTTTGATATGTGTTTCCCCATTTAGTGATGGCAAACACTTTTTCTTACACCACATGTCCTTCTGTATGTTTTCTTTGTGAAATGGTCTATTCAGGCTCTTCTCCCTGTTGTTCGATGGAGATGTCTTTTAATGTTGTTAAGCTTCGTGGCCTTTGTATTAAATCCTGCATATTTGTCTTTTGTCAGTTGCATGGTGAATGAATATTTTCTCCCCGTTGGTAGAGTATCTTAGACTCCACTCATCCTTTCCCTTACTGTGCTGTTGTTTCTTAATTTAATGTAATCCCATTATTTTTTCTTTTTTGATCACTCCTGGCAATGCTCAGGGGCTGTTCCTGGCTCTGCACTTAGGAGTCACTACTCCTG
Organism: Sorex fumeus; assembly: GCF_029834395.1. Lineage (NCBI taxonomy): Eukaryota > Metazoa > Chordata > Mammalia > Eulipotyphla > Soricidae > Sorex > Sorex fumeus. The sequence goes on from NW_026606093.1 coordinate 22,592,315, forward strand.
GTGGTAGGATGCTGGGAATCAAACCCGGGATGGCTGCATGCAGGGCTAATGTCCCACTCACCGAACTATCATGCCAGTCCCTCCATTGGCGACTTTCTTCTATTTCTTAGACTAATGACAGGGAGTCATAGTTAAAGCCTCAAGAGTCGAGGAAGTTCTGCCTATGTTTGCCCCGATGTGCTTTACAATTTTTGGGGTTTTTTTTTTGTGTGTGTTTCTGATAATGCAAAATGCAGTTGAAGGATCATAAAACTAGAAAGCAGCTGAGATAGCTCTAGCATTCTTATGGAAAAACCTATGGATCATGAGACTAGTGGGTAGTTCAGATAGTTCTAGTGTTATTCTTTCTATAAATAACATAACTGTGTGACTCTGAGCAAGTCAGTTTCTCATTCTGGGCTTGAGTTTCTTAATAGTAACTACTTATCATGGAGTGAGTACAAGCTATGTGATGTGTTTTGCATATATTATCTCAGTAAATTCTCTTTCTCTTTTTAAATACAAATTTGATTTAGAGAAATGGAGAGAGAGAGAAGAGAGAGAGAGAGAAGACAAGACAGTAGATTCTAGTATGGGCAATAGAGAATTTGCCTCTCAGTGAATTCTTTTAGAGACCATTTTTGGGGACAGAAGAGATAGTATAGCAGGTAGGACATTCAGTATGATACCCTGAGTCCTCACAGGAGTGGTCTGTATATGCTTTACAATTTGAGTCTAATATCGCGGTCTTGACACCATTTGAGTTCTCTTTTTTGTGTGCTGTGATCTAGGGATCCACATTTATATTTTTGCATGAGACCAATCGGTTTTCCCAGTATCACATTTGAGGAACTTGCTCCATGTGATTCATTTTGTGACTTTTGTCAGAGACTAGCTGTCTCTATACCTGTCTCTGGCCTCTCAAGTCTATTCCATGGTCTGAGAGTCTGCCTTTAGACAATGCCACCGTTTTGGTTACTCTGGGTTTCTATAGTTTAAAGTCGGGGGCCTTCTTTTATATTCAGAGTTCCTTTGGCTACAAGGGGAGTTTTATTCCTCCATCTACATTTGAGCAATATCTGGTCCACGTCCTACTGCCATTGAGTCTGTACAGCAGGATGATCCCTGAACAGGGGATGTGTTTCTGTTTCCTCGTTTCTTCTATTTCTTTTCATGGTGATTTATAATAGATACATATAAGTCTCCTGCCCCTGCGCCTGGCTGTCCTCACCGGGGCCCCTTGGAGGGGGGCAGGTTGAGTTTCCCTTCCCCCCGCCCCGAGCGGAGCCCCAGCAGCTGAGGACCTCCAGAGCCAGTCACGGCCATGCTGGGACCTCTCTCCACATGTCTGGACAAGCCTTATGCATGAAAGAACTGGCAGAGGAACCCAGGCATGCAGGTCCCAGGGCTGAGATTTCCAAGTCTGCTCAGATAGGGACTGGGCCTTCTCCATTCAGACCCCCCCATCTTCCAGTAAGTAGGCATCACACCAACCAGCTGCCACCAGTGCCAGGTTGGTCCCATCAATGGCCAAGATGCAGAGACTATAAAACCCAGCTCCTGGAAGCATGTGGCCACATTTGCGGCTGCACAACATCTTATTATTTCATTTTCCCTTTGGAGAAACTGGCAGACTATCAAAAGTATCCTGCCCGCACGGCAGAGTCTGGCAAACTTCCCGTGTCATACTCAATATGCCAAATACCAGTAACAATGATGGGTCTCATTCTCCTAACCCTGAAAGAGCATTGAAATGGCTCTTTTTAAATCTCAGGGCTAGGAAGAAGGAGACATTACTGGTGCCTGCTCGAGGCAATCAACGAACAACAGGATGATCGTGATTGTGATATGTGTGTGTGTGTGTGTGTGTGTGTCTTTCACCTCCATTTTCATTTTCCTTTCAGACAACACTCACTCTGTGCTCAGGGCTTACTTCTGGCTCTAGTCTAAGAGATCACTCCTGAAAGGTTTAGGGGACCATGTGTTGGGCCATGGATTAAACCTGGGTTGGCCATGTGCAAGGCAAGCACCTTACCAAGCACTGTCTTTCGGACCCTGTCTTCTTTGTGAAGTTCGTCTGCAGCTACTTGTTTCTTTCAGACATGAATGTGAATGCAATCATTTTGATTTCCCTCTGTCTACTTTACAGTCTGCCTAGGGAGAAGACTCTGGTTTTAGTTGCTGGATTTTGTAGTCTGCCACCTTTCTGTGTGTAGGTTTCTTGTTTCAAAGTGTTTGGTTTTGTTCTGGATGGGTACTTAGGGTTTTCTAAGAAAAATAAATCATCTGTTAAAAGTGATAGTTTGAATCCTTCTTCACCAGTTGGTATCTTCTCACTTATTTTCACTATTTGATTTGATTTCAAAACTGTGCTCAGGACTTCTGAGGGTCCCACTGCTAATTCTCAACCAACTGGGCCATGAGATCAATGCAAGGTCCCAGGTTTCCACTGCGTTTCGGACCCTGGCAGTGCTGGGGCAAACTCAGGCCACCACAAGGGTGCTGAGCACCTATCTCCAGGGCAGTAACTAGTGGTGCTCAGGCACACTCAGGACAACACTCGGCAGAGCAGTGCTCAGGGGACTCTACGGGGCTGGGAATCAAACATGCCAGGCATGCGCCCCAAGAGTTGCGCCTGCTGGCCCCAAGCAACTTGAATCCGTTCAATATCTCTTTCCTATCAGATCTGTCACAGGGACTTTCTATGTGAAATCAAAGTGATGTTAGTGGGCATCCTTGTCTTGTGCCTATCTAGAGGAAAGTCAGTTTTTCACCATTTAGTAAACTGTTAGATGGGGGTTGAGATAAATGTCCTTCGCGATATTGAGAAAAAGTGCTTCTAAGCTTCCCAACTGCTTTGAGAGATGGGTTTTCTTTCCATCATAAATGCAGCTGACTCTTGTTGAAAACTCTCTCAGCATCTATTCATAGGATCATATAATGTTTATCTTTCCTAGTATCAATATGAAGTATCACATTGAGCAGTGCATATTGAACAATCTACAGATCTCTGCAGTACATCCTACTCGATCACAGTCCATGATCCTTCACTGTGGTGTTGGACTTGATTTGCTGGGAATATGTTGAAGATTAATGCCTTTCTATTCGTCCTGGAAATAGCTATGTACTTTTCTCTTTTAGTAATAAGATCTTTGACTCATTATGTTATCAGGGTAATCTTTGGTTCCAGAGAGATTGTTCTGGAGCACTCCTATTTCTTTGACTTTCTGAGAACAGGAAGTAGTTCTTTGAGGATTTGGAAGAAATCATTTGTGAATGCACCTTCTGTTTTGTAGAGACTTTTCATTTCCACATCAGTAATTGGCCTACCCAGGTGTTCAGCTACCTCCTGAAACAATCTTGGAAGTTATAGAATCCCCAGGTTTATCCATTCCTTCTAGGTTCTTCAATTTCATGTCATAGAGATTTTTCATAGTAAAATGGGAGAAACTTTTGAATTTCTGCGACATCGGTTTGAGCTTCTTCTCTTTCATTTCTGCTCCAATTTATTCATTTTTCTTTCCTACCTTGGTGATTCTAGATAAAAGTTTGCCAAATGTTTATTATTTCAGAAAAACAGCTCCTGGGTTCAAAAGCCCCATCCCCCTTTCTCTTTATAATTGCTATTTCGGTTTATGAGCTCGCCTCACCTAGCAGTGCTTAGGGTTGGGACTCAGGGTGCCATATGGGGTGCCTGGAATCAAACCAGGCAGGTGGCATGCAACGCCATGACCTACTCATCTACTTTTGCTCAGCCCCATTCAGTTGATTTCTTTGATTGTTATTTTTTAAATTTGTTTCTGTGTTATTTCTGCTCTACGGCTTATGATCTACTCCTATTTACTTTGTGATTCCTCTGTTGCATCTTTTCAAGTAATTTTAAGGTGCAGTTATTTCCTTTCGCCTTTTCTTATTTCCTTGTGAAACTGGAAGTTGCTATGAAGTTCCTATTTAGACCTTTTGGTGTGTCCCATATATTCTGGTCACTCATGTCATTGACCTCATGCAATTTTTTTTCAGGAGCAGAGGAGGGCTTCTAAGTAGTGTCTCCAGGAGGCTCCAGGATTTTAGCCATGTTTTTGGCTAACTGAAATGGTGGTTCTGTGTGGCAGCCCATGTTGCAGTGGTGTGAGGGGCCTGCAGTGGCAAGGATTGCCCAGACCACAGGGACTGATTGGGATGCATTCAGCAATGCTCTAGAGTCTATAGGGTACCAGGAGTCAAACTGGAGTGAGCCACCTGCAAGGGTGTGCACCTTAAGCCCTGATGTATTTCTTCAGCCAATCCAAATGAATTTTCAGATCTGTCATTTCTGTTTGTAATTTGGTCTGCATTTTTCACATTTCTACTCTCAAATCCTCTTGTATTTTATTGGCAGTGCATTCCATTGATTCTTTGAGCTCCCTATGCATCCTCAGAAGCTCCCTTCAAAATTCCTTGTCAGAGAGGTTGTCTAGTGCTTCATTACTGTTTGGGTCTTTTGGCTTTTGGCTTAGTGGGTAGTTTTGACTAACTAAGCTTGGTGGGCTTCTCTGTTGCTTTTCCATTGTGACTTGTGCGATTTAGACCCTCATACTCACTGTTACTATTGTGTTTTTGGTGTAATATTAATTGAGGTGGGGCTAATGACTTATTGGCCTAGTGTGTTTCGGGAAATCAAGCTGCCCTAGTTGTAAGTTCCACCTAAGAAGCCAGCTTATGGTTCTTATGGGATTTGGAGGGGGAGAATAACTCACAGCCGCATTTGCAGCCACGTCTCTGGAAAGCACCGCACCAGGCCAGGAACTGGATGGGGGAGGAAAAGTGGTTCTCAGAAAATTGGCTGCTATTGGCGTGGTCCATCTGGGTTCCCATGCCCCACAGTTCTGGGTCTAAAAACTGGCTCTGATCAGGCCCTGTTGGTCCCAAAGCTCGGGAAGCAACCCCTCCCCAGTCCTTTTCCTCCTCTTGCTACTAAATCATGGAAACGGGGATCTGGGAATACTGAAATATGGTGACTCACTGGTAGATCAGTGAGTACAACGTGAGAGCCACTGCTGGCACCTCAGAGAGAGAGGAGCGACTGAAGATGAGTGGCACAAAATAAGTACAAAACTGGGGGTAGGAGAAGAAGAAGACCTGGAGCCAGGCCCACCTGTGATCTCTCTGGAGGCCAGTAGCACAGTTCTCAGAAAGCTCAGCTGATACTTAGCAGAGGCAAGTTCAAGGTGGCCTTTTCATGCTCTGAGATGTAGCTGAGCACATCTGACTTTTATTCTTTTCTCCCTGCAGGGTTTGGGCAGATGGATCAATTCCCGAAAATATTATGAGCAGGAATGGGCCTTGTGGCTCACATCACAGCTCTTAAATTATGTGTCACGGAAGCAAAGTTTCCAAGTGAGTGTCCGTCCTATTGGACCCGGGAGCCCCTGTGGTCACTGTTATCCTTCCCTTTATCTCATGTCATCCCATCTTTCCTTGACCTGTCACTCACCTCCTTCCTCCTGACCATATGCTCATCTTACTTTTGTTCACCTCACCTCCTCTCTGCTCTGCCTTCTGCCATCCTTGCTTGGCCTCTTTCTCATGGACCGATTTTATTGCATTCCACTTGTTTCTGTTTCATCCCATGCATCTTAACTGGTGGTTACTGAGCATTCACTTTGTTATTCATAGCAGTCCATAGGTGACCAAGATGACCCCGTCTTCAAGGATCCTGAAGACTCCAAAGGAGACAGTCTTCCATAGCATAAACCAGTAGAAAGTGATCATAATGACTTAAACAAATGAGGCTGAAGTGAAAAATGGTTCTGAGGGAGGGACAGGGGAATGCGTGCCTGATTTAGAGGAGGGTTTGAGCTAGACCCAAAGAATCAGTGACTGTCCACATGCTAGGGCTCAGAGATAGGGAGTTCAGTCCCATTTGATCCAGCAATACCACTCCTGGGAATATATCCCAGAGAGGCAAAAAAGTGTAGTCGAAGTGACATCTGCACTTGTCTGTTCATTGCAGCACTCTTTACAATAGCCAGAATCTGGAAAAAACCTGAGTGCCCGAGAACAGATGACTGGTTAAAGAAACTTTGGTACATTTACACAATGGAGTACTATGTAGCTGTTAGAAAAGATGAAGTTATGAAATTCACATACAAGTGGTACTACATGGAAAGTATCATGTTAAGCGAAATGAGTCAGAAAGAGCGGGATAGACACAGAAAGATTACATTCATCTGGGGAACATAAAGCAACAAAAAGGGAGACTAACACCCAAGAATGGCAGAGATTAGTACCAGGAATTTTACTCCATGGCTTGGAGGCCAGCCACACATACTAGGGGAAAAGGGAGCTCAGATAAAGAAGGGAACACCAAATAAAGGTGTTGGGAGGATCCTCCCAGGATCGGAGAAGCATGCGGAAGGTAGACTATAGACCAAATATGATTGCCACTCAATGCCTCTTTTGCAAACCACAGCACCCAAAAGGAGAGAGAGAACAAAAGGGAATGCCCTGCCACAGAGGCAGGGTGGGATAGGAGGCGGTGGGGGTGGGAGGGATACTGGGATCCGTCGTGGTGGGAAATGGGCACTGGTGGAGGGATGGTTATTTAGTCATTGTATAATTGAAACCCAAGCACAAAAATGTGTAAGTCTACAACTGTACCTCATGGTGTCTCACTAATAAAAAATAAAAATAAAAAAATTTTAAAAATAAAAAAAAGAATCAGTGGCTATCAAGAAGCCAAAAGGAGACTAGTTTTAGGAAAAGCCACTGTAGTTCCCCTTGAAAGCCGATGTCTCTATCATGTGCTTCCCTTCTGCCTGGTGACTGTCTTGTGATGGCTCAGTTTAAGAGAGTGACTGAGACAGCTTGTGATCTCATCTCTCCCCTACAGACTGAAATAAATTTCACCAAACTGGAACTCCTGGTAAAGATGCTGGCCCTGTGCTGCTACAATGAAGTGGACAAAGTCTGCCTTCTTTCTTCTTGGGCTCTCTACCACCTCCATTGCATTCTTAGACAACAAAAGGGTATGGAGCCCTTCTCTTCCCATCCCCTCGGGGTTTCCTCTCACAGTGGCCCTATATAGTGTCCATGCCCCCTACACACACACACACACACGCGCGCGCGCGCGCATGCATGCACACAAAGTTTCCCAGGAGGTTAGTGGTGAGAAGGCACCTGAGCAACTCATGTTCTTTGAGGACCTTGCTTCCCAAATATCTGCAAACACCTTCTTGGGAAAGAAAAGGTCCCAGAGACAGTTGTCTAGAATTTGCTTTTCCCCCCTCTGCTGAGCCCCGTCTCTTCCTTGATGCAGTCTCTGTCCATATCAGGCAGCATACGTGTGCTTCTGACACGAGCTCTTGCCTTTCTTTATCTTAACATCCACTGACTCTTTCCAGTGCCATGAGACATACCTCTCCCCAAGCTGACAAATCATTATGTGACTTGGGAGAGGCCAGGGTCCTTGACAGCTTCTGGGAACAGGAGACTTAGAAACTGTCTGAGGAGTGGGTAACTGAGGGGTGAGGCCGGGGTCTTTGTTTCAGAGATGAGAAGAAAGAAAATGGGGTCAGAGAAGGAAGATCAATTCAGTGTGAACTGTAGTGCCTACTCATTCTATAAGAACTCAGCATATCATATTGGCAAAAACAGCGCAGCAAACATTGCCAAGGTGAGGGGGACTGAGCAGGAACCACAGTGGGGAGATGAGGCCTCTGTTGACAGCCAGTCCTAGACTCGTCTGCTGATTGATTGTAGGATGAAAGTAGGGATCAATACTCCTCCCCACTGCATTGCTTAGACTGAATAGGTTGAGGACATTGTCCTGGCCTGAGCTGCCACAAGCTTCCCCTTGAGTTTCATGATCCTTCTCCTCGTTCATTTCCCCATTTGCCCCAAAACTACTACTTCATGTTAATGATGATTTGGGAACAGAGCACACTCCCAAACTCAGACCTCAAGCCGACGTCACTGAGGACCTTAACTCCAGTGCTATCTCCACACTGCCCATGACTTCTGCAGCCTGTGACCTCTGCACCCACATTTTCTCTGTGGTCAATGTTTTCTCCTGGCCACTCCCGTGGGTCTGTCCTCTGGGTAAGGGTTCTCTAAGAACCTCGTATAGGCCTAAGATAAATGTTCATCATGCTCCCAAGTCATCTCCTCTTTCTGGAAGGAGAACTAGGAACCAGCGCCCAGACTAGCTCAGGTAGGGGGATCCAAAAGCACCAGCCTGATTCTGCCCTGTTTCAGGCATTTGCTGAGTTCTTCAGCCAGACCCAGCTTACCAACCTGGTGCTGGAGCTTCTGAAGTCCGCGACGAATATCGAGGCCACGATGTCTCTTTCTGCAGCCCAGTTGATGAATGGCATCCTGAAAGAGAGGGGCAGAGACTTGCTGCAGGTAGTGAACATCCCTTTCCAGAACTCGGGCTTGCAAGCCTGAGGCCTGCTGTGCTCTTCTGGCTCTGTCACGAACCAGTTCACGGAATGTGGCAGTTTCTGGCCCTCGGCGGGCTTCAATCCATTCACTGTGCAATGGAGGCCTGGGCGAGGCTTTCTCTGCAGTCACACTGAGCTCACACATTTGTAAACCTGACTCATCACTGAACTATCTTCTCTCTGGGGGCAGGTCCCTCAGTTTAGTAGTGTAAACAGCTAGAAGCCTTGGCTTCAATAGCATCTTTGTGGATTTAACACCATTTTTCTGATTGCCAAGGACTAAGTCCTCTGTGAAAAGTTGCACACACAGATGACAAACCAGTGAGCCCATGGACTCTGATCTGGTGCTACACTGTCTTTTGGCCTGACATATAAAGGTGGAGAGGTTCTGCATAAAGATTCACATCACCCTCTTCATTGAAAAATTTGGAAATGGATGTGATGTTGGGCAAAGCTGAATGCCACTGTGCCCGTTACATGTGGTCAGGGTTCTCCTGTGTCAGAATTCCTTAGTGCCCAAGGCCCTTTCCTCATTTATGAGCACTCCCTGGCCAGGGAACCAGAGACAGGGGAACACCTTCAAGGTTCAGTTTGGGTGAAACAGGCTTCCGAGAGGTACCTTGAGTCAAGCCCCCTGGACCTGTCATATAATCTGCCAATTGTCCTCAAGGCTTTGTGAGTGATCTTGGTGTCGGCTGCGAGGAGATGCCCTGATATGGCTTGGAAAATTGCCCTCCCTTCCCAGAGGGGCTGTGACTCCTGAGTCACTCGGGTCTCCTCCTTGGGTTACAGGGTGTGGCTGGCATAGATTCCAGCCAACCTTGGCACCAACTTCTGCAGTTCCTTTTGGGGCCTCTGCTCTCCTGCTCATGGCATCCCAGAAGTCCATCTGTGAGCCGAGAGCCCCTTGTGTCTCGGAAGTCCTTTGAGCAGCAGGAAGAGCGAAAGCAGTGAGGCAGATGACAGATTCTTCTCTCCTTCCCCGCAGATGGAGCAAGTGGTCAACAACATCATGCGTCATCTCCATTCCCCGCTGGAGCCCAGCACCAAGGAGGAGCTGCTGCAGGCCATGTGCTGTCTGGCAGGCCACAGCAGCTCCACCGTTGTGCCCATACTACTCAACCAGCAACTGCCTTGGGACAGGTAGCTCTCTCCTGGCCAGGAGCATATTCTCTATCCCTGGGACTCCTGCCCACCTCCGTCCCTCCCAGCATCACTTTCCTGTAGGAGCATTTTGTCTTCCCTACCAGTCCGTTGGCATTTCCTTCCTGTCCAGCCAAGTCCTCTCTGGCCTCACTCCCTCTAGTCTGCAAGAGGCCTGGAAGCTGGCCAGTGCTAGGAGCCTGGTGGCCAGGGTCCATGACAGCTCTGTGCTTGGTCCTGCAGAAAGAACTTGGACATATGGGAGGTGTTAGGCACTGAGCAGGAAACCGCTGTCCACGTACTCCATCTATTCTCGAGCATGCTAAATGAGAGAGACCCCAAGAAGGAGAGCAGGGAGATGGATTCACAGCTCGTCACGGTCAGCACCGGGATGGAGGGAGGGGACACTTACCTTGCTGCACTGGAAAGCAAAGCTGAGGGTGAAAAGGGACTAAAGAGAGGACTGGGGCCGCTGTGAGGGAGAAGCAAAGCCGAGGGCTGACCCTGTGCATTCAAGGAGCACTTTAATCCCTTTGGGTCTGTGGGGTCAGAACTGCATGGAGATGAAGGGCAGGTTCAGTCCCTGTTTCTAGACAGCAAAGTTGTCTCCCAATTCACGCCTCACACTCCTGACTCCCAGTGATCTTCTAATGCAGGACTGGCACTCCTTCTACCAGAGCTTGGATTGGGTCCTGGGGGAGTGAGCTGAGGTTGGGTTGCCGGGTGAAGACAAAGCTTTCCCCGAAATGACTCTGTGGAAACACAGTGTTGGTTTTCTTTTCATTCTCAATATCAGGGGAGCCCAGAGAAAGCAGATGCCGTGTATATGATACCTCCACAGGCTAGGGATGAAGTGTGGGAGTTCAGTCTTAGATGCTTCTGACAATCCTGGTTTGGAAGGAGGTCCTCTGGGTAAAAAGAGAGATCAGGGTGGGGAATCTGTGCAGGATCACAGGACCAATTAGCACTGCCACGCACATCTGCTCAATTCCTCTCCCACCCTTCCACGGTGTCTTCACCCAGGTCTCCTGCGCATTATTGGGGATTTTAACAGAATCAGCCTGCCGGCAGTCTGTTCAGGAGCTCTATCCTAGATTGCTGCTGGCTCTGCTTTACCAGATATACTGGACTATTAAAAAGAATTCTCCCCAGGAGTTGGTGGTATGTAGAAATATGGAAGACGGAAAAATCAAGGCCTTCAATCCTGTAAGGTATGCCTAACCCGAACATCAGAGGAATGAAGTTAGTCCTCATGCTGAGCCCTTAGGGGATGCTGACAAAGTGGGCATCCGAGAGTAGAGTTAAACTGGGGAGTGGAAATTGCAGCATCAAGCAGTAGAAACTCATCGTATATTTGCAAGTTCCTCATTTTTGTGTTCTTTCCTGTCCTTTTCTGCCAGTTGACTTCACGGTTCCTATTGGTATTCATATTTGGGGCACATGGAGAAATTCATTAGATTAGGGTTTCCAAAATGGAAAGTTCCATCCCAAGATGGGTGGTGGAATGATCTTGGGAGTTATTAGTTTGGGGCCCAGCTGGGAGGCATTGAAGAAAAACAAGTGAATGGTAGAAAAACAAAGTGGTTTTTTTTTCACTTTTAAAAATTTTATCGAAGCACTGTAGTCTACAAAGTTATTCATATTTGATTTTTAGACTTACAGTATGAACCTACCAGTGTTTTTTTTAAAAAAATACTTTTTTCTGAAAAATTCAGTGTGAAAGGGTCAGAAAGATAGTACAACTGGTTGAGCACTGGCTTTGCAAGTGGCTGACTCAGGTTCAAACTCCAGTACCCCATATAGTCCTGATCCCTGAGTGCAGAGCCAAGAGTAGTACCTGAGCACAGCCAGATGTGGGCCTCCAAAAACAAAAGATGTTGTTTCATATTTGACAATTTTATATCAAATATATATATATATATCTACTCCTGATCAAAGAACAAAATCCAGATTTCATTCATATTTGAGTTTGTCTTTTGCTGCCTTATAAAAGAAATCACTACATATCTGATGTCAGAGTCACTCTTCTAATAACAAAAATATTGAAAAGAACTTTGGTGGGGAGAAAAATAGCGCTTTGCCAAGGATACAAATCGCCACATCTCTGGGTGATTTTGTAGCCATAAGTGATAAATAAACATTGAAATAACATGTTTTTAACAAAATAACCAAGCTGAACCAAAGGGGGTAAATGTAGACAATAGAATGTTAGATATATGAATGACCTATGACTTTATTCATTCACCTACAAAGAGTACGTTACCGACATACCGGATATGGATAACAGTATTTTGGGGGAGAGACTCTCAGAGCCCACTCCCACCCCCTAGCAACTGGACCCATGGTTTAATGCAAGGCTGAGGATTTAGTGCTGCTCAGGTCCTCCAGGGATGATACTTACCTGGGCAAACATGGCAGTGCTGGAAGGGCTCCAGTACCTTACCCAGTGGTGCTTAAGGGCCCTCAATGACTGATTTCATTGATGCTTGTGGGACCATGTGATTTTGGGCACATGCGAAACAGATGCCCTTATTGCTGTACTATTGTCCCGCCCTATACTGGAAAGTTATTTCAGTGAGTGTGAGTTGGGACCACAGATGGTAGTGGACTCGTGCTGAAGAAATGTTTCTGGTGGTTCTCTGGGGAACATTTGCAAAGGTTGGGATCAAACTGGATTCACCGTGTGCCAGACAAACATCTTATTCTCTGGCCACTGCCAAAAAGTTTTATCAAAACTATGATGTATTCAAGACTGTACAAGCATTTGACAAAAAAAAAAAACTCATAAGCGATAAGGAAGATAAGGATTGTTTATTTTTACCTACTTAAACATTTTAGAGACTGCAACATTGGCATAAGTCTTGGTATATAGTCAATAGTATCCAAACAAGGTCTCTGTCAGTGACAGCTTTTTTCTTACTCACTATTCTATCGAGAAAAAAAAAAAAAGCACTCTCTCGGGAATAAAGATTTCTACCAACTCTAAGTGAGGTAAGATGTACTATATCAGCATGATCTATTGCCAAGAAAATTTCCTGAACAATAATTGCACAGTGCACAAAACTGAAGAACTGGCTCAAGGTATTGAAGACATTATGTGAGCATTGAAAAACGTTCCAGTTTTTTACATCAAGTTGGATGTGTCTATCAGCTTCGCTACGCAACTAAGCGTTATCTTTAGCACATGCACAATTCTTGAAAGAACAAAAATTGCCAAGATTTAATTATTTGCTGAAACTTGGAAAATCGATGCCAAAGAAAATCTGGTACCGCAGGTATTGGAAGAGATTCACTCAAAGAAAACTAAACCGCCCTTCCAAAGAGTTTGTCAGTTCCTACTGATGGTGCTCCAGGAAGCACAGGAAAATACAGAGGTTTTCTTGCAGATGGATTTGTTTACGATTTATTTGTGCTTTGATGCCATACAAGTGTGTGTTCAAAGTCTGCTCCAACTCACTGTGGAAGAGGTAGTTCCTGGCCATGCTAAAAAAGTAGAAGGTAACTACTAAGAGCTCGTCACTGTGACTAAAGCCAGCTAAAACACTAAAACATTGATCTGCTGGCAGCTGTGCACTATGGCCATCCTTTTATCGAGATGACTTTAACATTATTCATTTTTTTCACTTGAATTGTCCTTTATTGTCTGACATTTCTCTATGACATGATAGCGTTAGACACATAGTGACTATGTTGTAGGTAGCAGGTCAAAATTTTACATTAAAATAATGCAGGGTTGTCATGTAGCATGTCTTCCTGCTGGCTGGTTTCAAGAAGGAAGAGTCCTAGGGTGGTACTAGGCAGATTTTTAACAAAGAGGGTGGTAAGGTAAATCATTTTGGAAACCTCCACAGTAGATGTTGAACAACATGATACACTGTTCTAGATCCATATCACCTCATCATTGTGTGCTACTGCACGTCAGATCACCCTCTATAGGGGTTGCTTTTCGGTAGCTGCCATCTTGCACAAGTCACTACCAGAACTTTCATCTGTGGAGTGGGGTTTGCGCTCTGAAATATGTGGTTTGATTCCTTTACTTGTCCCCTCTGTGTGTGGCATGAAGGATTCACTTCCTGAGTCTCACATTTGCCCTGGGAGCCACCTCCACCATGGAGCCCTCTTCTAGCTGCAGATCTGTAAGCGGAGCTGTCAGGGCCTAGGTATGGACGGTGGGCACCACTGGACTTTGAACTCACAGGTTTGTGCCTGCCAGACAAGTGCTTTAAGTCACTAAGGGGTCACCTGGCCATCATCCCTCTCTTGAAAGAAAGATCAAGTCCTCCTTTGCTATCTTGAAATAAAGTAGTCTCATTTGGTGAGAGTGGAGCTGCAGATTATCCTAACCCTTTCCCTGTGCCCTGGAGTGCAGAATTTGAAAATAAAGGCACCAAAGTCTTCATGCGATCTCTTGCCCAACTCTGGGTTTGGATAAGGATCAAGACTGAAAGGGTGTTTGGTTGGGCAATTGGGTGAGGGTGGGGGTGGGGGGGTGGGGGCGGCTGTTCCTAAGCTGTGGAGTTCTCTACCAGGAAAGTAGAATTCAGCTTCCAGCTATGTTCTGGCTCTCTGGCTCAAGAATGGCATGAGGGTATCACTAACATGAGCTCCCGTCCTTCTGTTCCTCTCTGCAGTTGTGCCCTCCGAGCAATGAGGGCTCTGATAGTGGCTGCTGGTTACAGCAAAGTGCTCGTATATGCAGATCAGGAACACTGCTGGGAAACCCTGCCTTCCCCTGAGTGCTTTTACCTCGGAGTCGTCTCTCTAACGAGGTGGGACACGCCCCCCAGTCCTCCTTTCTCCACTCTAACCTCTACCCCAGGTCCTAGACTTCAGCCCTCCCCTCTCTTTGCCATCTCTTTGCTCTCTGGTTACCTAATTTCCTGTTGTCTTTTTTGTTCAACACTCACTGAGGAACCCTGACCCCTACCACCCCACCCTAACTTCACCCACACCCACCTCTACTCCACAGCAACTCTTAAATTTCCGTGTTCCTCCTCAGGGCCATCGTGAGAGACTGCCCAAAACAAGTCATTAATGAACTTAAGGATTTAGTAGTAAAGATGCTGGAGAGCCAGGACTGTGGTCAAAAACTACTTTCTCACAGCATCTATGCGCAGGTAAAATCTGCTCAGGAGGATTCCACAGCTCTTCCAGTTGTTTCCTAGAGCTGAAAAAGAGTAAAAAGAACCTTCAGTAAGGGGTCCCAAAAGAGGGCAGACTACAACTGAGACCCCTGAAGTAGAGGCACTTTCTTATCTTGCACTTCAGGGACCTGCCTTTTCCCGTGGCAGCAGAGGCCTAGAGAGTACAGGGCCAGGTGTGTGCCTTGCATGAAAATCGACCCCCGTGTGATCCTTGACACCACATGGTTTACTGAGCATCATCAGGTGCAACCGTGGACACCCCTTTAACCCCACAGTCTGTGGCCCTGAAGGTCCCTGAGCTCCATCAATGGGGCCCAGTTCATGTCTGGCACGTTGCAGACAGAATGTGACATTGCACATGCTGAGTGCCATTGCATCCTTGCCAGATGCCTGGACACCAGCATAGTTGGCTGAGGATCACTGGGAGGGGCCCCTGGGTGTTTTGTGCAGCCTGGGTGGGGGTGCTTCACCGTCCACCACAGGTTCAAGGGTTCCAACTCCTGGAGAGAGGAACAGCAACTCTGTTGCTCCATGTGTGTTCTGTGAATATTAGCATGTAGTGAAAACATCAGGCCCTGTGAATATTGCCTCACAGGTTCCTGCCACCTGTGTGTCTGTCTCACCTGAGTGTGGGGCCTGGGGGAGGGCTGAGCGGTGCACAGTGCACATGACCTTTCCTCTAATCTTAACTCCTTTTCTGTTATTCACATAGCTCCTTGAACACAGAGCAGTGGCCGAGACTCTGGGGCAAGAGGCTTTAAGTACTGTAATGAAATATGTCAATGATCCTGATCCTGTTATTAAGGAGATCAGTGTAATTGGCATGAGCAATCTAGCCCTACATCCCAAATCAGTAAGTATGAGTATGATACAATGGAGCATGTGTTCTCCCTCAATCATTTTGGCAATGTCCTATGGATCCCTTGGTAATCTAGGTGATTGCCTGACCCTTTGTCCTCATGCAGTAAGCATCCAGTTTTTAGAACTACAGAGTTCTCTATCCAGCAAGATCTGTCAAAGCCCCTGAGCACCAGCTATCCACTTCTCACATCCCATGGCCTTTTGACTCATGTCCCACCTGTTTTCTCAAAACCCTACTCCCCAGTTTGCAAGCTCCCCAGCTATTGACTGATCTCTGCCTGTTTTCCAATAGGCAGAGACTCTGGCCTCTATGACTCACATCTTGAAAGATCTGCTGAGAAGTACACCCCGACTGAAAATTCAGTCAATGAGGACATATAGAAACATCATCATCTCTACCAAAGAAGAATCCAAGGATATCTTCCTTACCGTGGCTAAGGAACTCCGTGTGCTTCTTACTGATGTATGAGGCTAAGTTCTGGGGATCAGCTGGGAACAGTTGGGGTGGGCTGAAGGGAACTCAAGACTCTGGGCCAGGGTCTTGGACTGTGTTGGGAAGGCTGCAGACAGTGAGGGATGCAAAAATGTGGACTCGCTTCTGGAAATGGCGGGTAGCAAGGTCTGCAGTGCACCCCCTCTGACACAGATGCAGAACACACCATAAGTTCCCCACTCACTACAGGAAGACTGACCAGCAGACTTGAACTTAGTTCTGACTTCAAGGTACTTCTGCAGACTTGACTCAAAGTGCGAAGACAGAGGAGACAGTCTCAACTCCACCCTCCTCCCAAATAACACCAGGGCCCTGCAATGCTAGCAGCTTATGGCAAGAATCCAGAGGTTCAGATCTGAACTTTCCAAACCAGTATAGATGTTCACTGTGTCTGACTCTCCTTTTATAGCCAACACTCTGTATGGTGTGCCTTCCCCTCCACCAATGTCCTGGTTTTCCACCCACCACCCCAGCCTTGCACCCTGGCAGACACAAGAAAATCTACTTTATATTGTTTGTTACAACACAAAAGCAAATGAAATGATCAAAACTAAGATCAAGAAAAGTCCATTTGTGATCACTGTTATAGCTCACAATGATGTCACTAAAGTCATAGTTCTGAAGATCTGCATTGCTGGTTAGTGCTTGTGAAGTCTTCTGTGTTATTGTTTAGGCTCGATAAGCTTCATTGTCTTCTCTGCAACTTTCCTACCAGATTTGTTGGGATCCTGTTAGGCTGACAGTACTAAGAAATGACACAGCCACAGGACCCATGAGTTATCCATCAGGACCAATTTGGTGGCTTGGCAGTTTGAAGAGGTTTTCAGTTGTGGAGCAGGCCCTTTCTTATGCAGAGGCACAGTGTATGTAGCTGTGGGCTGCTGTACCTTCAGGCAGAAAGGGAATCTACCCACCCCATTCTGAGATGAACCTAGAGTAATCAGCCTGAACAAGTCTTCCTGGAAGATTCAGTGCTATCATGTTGCTTTGTTGCTGTGTCTCGGGGCCATTTCTCTGCCAGCTAAGATGGAAGGTGTGGGAGGTGACTGCTGGGATTGATGGTAACTGGGGAGTGGGAACTCTAGGGTATTTGAAGCAGTTTTACACTGTATCATGGACATTAGGGATATTTTGTTATGTGTTTCTGAGTTTTACCCACAAGAAAATGTTATTTTTATTTAAATAGGAGAGTCACTAAGGTACTTTCAGGCAACAGTTTTCCTTGACTCTGTGTGTGTGTGTTCAACAACAATTCTTAATTTCTTCTTTGCTCTTTTGATTTTGCTGTATCCAGTGGCCAGTCCTAGGACATGAGCCACTGTCTATTCTGCAGATCAGTTTTCAATGTCTCATAGTATCTAAGCATGGGATAAACTCAGGAGTTTGTAAACAGTCACTTTCTCAAGTATCTCCCTCTGTAACTCCCTGGTTTTCCAGTCCCAGAGTTTCAATCACATGAAGAGGACTCAGGCTCCAGAAAGCCCTCCAAATTACTACAACCAAACTGTGGCAACAAGAGGATATTAGTCAGTAGAGCTGTGGGTCTTCCAAATGCAGAGTTTCTCTTCTGTTACTTTTCTCACTTGAGGTTTTTGGGTCCTTGAGGCTCCCACTGGGGCATGGTTAGAATTGTGGCACGGAAGAAAAAGAAAATGGGATTTTTCTCCCCCACTCTCTTTGAGCATCTGCTTTACTGAATGTAACCACAAGGCCTCTTTCCTTTGGAGCACTATCGGCCAAGGGCTTGTTTCCCTTGGTTGATCATCTTGAAGCCTGTATACAGACTGGGCAGAGCAATGAGATGAAAAGCTGTTATCCAGAGTAATGACAACTACTCCATCCATGGCTGCCGAGGTGTCAGCAACAGCTCCATTCTTGGTCCCTGGGAAGTGGTTTCTATTTCATGGAAGTCCAGTCATGCATTTTAAAATGTTTCTTGGTGGAGGATGCTTCCTTTGCATGTGGACAATCCAGCCAAGAGCACCACCCCAAAACAAAACAAAACAAAAATTGTGTTTTTCATATACTGGCTGGAGCAATAGCAGGGTGGGTAGGGCGTTTGCCTTGCACACGGCCAACCCAGATTCGATTCCTCTGTCCCTCTCGGAGAGCCTGGCAAGCTACTAAGAGTATCTTGCCTGCATGGCAGAGATTGAGAAGCTACCTGTGACGTATTCAATATGCCAAAAACAATACGCCAAAAACAATAACAACAATTCTCACAATGGAGACGTTAATGGTGGCCACTCAAGCAAATCAGTGAACACCGGGAATAAAGTGCTGCAGTGATAAGTAAGTAAAGGCCCTCCCGTTGATCGTCGATTTGCTCGAGCGGGCCCAGTAACGTCTCCATTGGAGACTTTGTTGTTACTGTGTCTGGCATATCGAATACTCTCGGTAGCTTGCCGGGCTCTCCGAGAGGGGCGGAGGAATCAAACTCGGGTCGGCCATGTTGGCTACGTGCAAGGCAGACGCCCTACCCGCTGTGCTACAGGGCATATAAATTAAACACGTAAAAATGTTAATGAAAAGTTTGTCAGGTGGTATTTTCTTCCATATTGCCAGAAAGTTTTTGTTGAGGTTTATGGTCGAATCAAGAAATATTATGGTCATCATTTATGTGATAGCAGCTTGCTTCTATAAAAAGACCTGGAACCTAGCGATCCAAAAATCAGATTTCCAGGCTCTCACTGTTTTTGTGAAATTTTGTGTGGCTCTCAGTTGTGATTTTGTGTAACTCCTGACTCTGTGCTCAGGGATCACTCCTGATGGTGCTCAGGGGGCCCTGTGCAGTGCTGAGATAGGACCAGTGTCCGTTGCATGCAAGGCGAGAACCTTATCTCCTACACTATCTCACCAGGCCTTCCCCAATCACGATCATGGTCATGATCACGACCATCCTGTTATTCGTCGATTGCCTCAAGCAGGCCCCAGTAACGTCTCCTTCGTCCTAGCCCTGAGATTTTTTTAAAAAGTGCCATATTCAAGGCTCTTTCAGAGTTAGGAGAATGAGACCCATCATTGTTACTGGTATTTGGGATATCGGGTACACCACGGGGAGTTTGCCAGACTCTGCTGTGTGGGCAGGTTACATTCGGTAGCCTGCCAGTTTGTCCAAAGTAGGAATGAAATAATAAGATGTCGTGTGGCCACGAATGTGGCCACGCCCTTCCAGGAGCTGGACTTTATAGTCTCTGAGTCTTGGCCATTGATGGGATTACATGGCGCCAGGGGGCCAGTTGGTGGGTGTGACCCCCGCCTACTGGAATTTGGAGGACCTGGGTGTAGGATATTCAGCCTCAATCCGAGTAGGCTTGGAGATCTCCGTCCCGGGACCCGCATGCCTTTGTTCCTCAGCCGGTACCTTCATGTGTGCGGAGAGTGGTCTCAGCAATCACTTCCCCAATCACTCTTGCTAATTCACCTAGTTCTATGAACCTTCTAAGGCAAGACTCAATGCTGTTTCATAATTTTTCAACTGTCTTTTTATTTCTTTATTATATCCTCTTCTCTTTCTAGTCTGAAATGCCTTTAGGTTTATGCTCCACGTTTCTCTTCTATTTCCCATGTCTTTGTCCACTTTGAAAGAAAGGCTGGGCTATCAAATCATCTTTGCACTGTAAAAGAGCTGTTTCTCCTTTTGTTCACTTACACCCATTTGTAGTCATTTTGGTTTTGGTTATGTTCTTAATCAACCAGTTACAGAATTTTTATTTTTTCTATTCTCCTTGTATTTGATTTTGTTGCCAGGATGAACGAGGGTTAGACTTTTAGGGTTTTTGTTTTTTTTGTTTGTTTGTTTGTTTGTTTTTCCTCTCTTAAGCATCACACACTTGAGTTTTATTTGACTTTGATGTACAAAGCTTTTAAGAGCAGAGTTTGGGACCTTCAATATTCCAATTGTAAACAACCAGCAGCTTCTGCATGCCTCTACCAAAGATCCACAGTTCCCTCCCTTTTCCCAGCTCGTTAGCAAATTATCCATTCGTCTGCAGTTAGACATTTGGCTCTAAATAACTGCTCCATATTTGTTCAGTTAAGATATAACAAAATCCGGGGGCTGGAATGATAGCACAGCGGGTAGGGGGTTTGCCTTGCACAGGGGGTAGGGCACAGCGGGTAGGGCAAACCCGGGTTCAATTCCCAGCATCTCATATGGTCACTCCAGAACTGCCAGGAGTGATTCCTGAGTACAGAACCAGGAGTAACCCCTGAGAATCACTGCGGGTGACCTAAAAAGGAAAAAAAAAAGATATAACAAAATCCTGAAAAGTGGATAGGGTTTACCTCTAGAGTGTATTGTTAAATTCAAACAACCTAATGGCCATTTGAAGAATGTTACACATGGCATATAGAGAAAAATTCTGTGTACTTAAAAATTTGTGTGCCCGAGCTAAATCCCAAATACCTAGAAGAAAATGAAGTGACAAGCTCCAGAAAGGTCCTTAGCTAGAAACAATCCGTAGTCTTGACTTCCTTACTCATCTTAACCATGAACTTAGTCATTCTGCGAGGCTTGAGAATGATTTCTCAGATACAAAAACATGTTAACTTTGCATGATGTGAACACATTATGGGGCGTGAACATTGGCTCTGGACAGGACTGTCTGGGATAGAGGGAAATTACAGCCCCTCAGCAACCTTTTTGCTATTTTGGACAGGAAGCAAACGAGGTGAGACTTTCAGCCAGTTCCACCCTAGGCGACATGTTGGAAAAGATAAATCAATATAAATTGGTGTCTTCTTTAAAAGGAGAGATTCACACCTTCCTTGTTCCACTGCTGCTAAACCTTCAAGACGATGACATTGATATGATAAAGGTAACTATGGTACCTTGTCCTCAATCTAACCCTTTCTGCCTGCCGTGAGCCCCTCTCATTTGCCTCTTCTTCATGAGCCCAGACAAGATTGTTTGTTGATGCATTCACCAGTGATGTCATCCTCCAGTTGGCTCTGAGCATTGTGGTGCTTCTCAGGTGCCTTTGTTCTTGTCCTGAGAACCTACTTTTTCTTGAATCTATATCTGTCCCTCTTCATGAACAAAACCCCAAGATTCACAGGATCCTGGTTTCCAACCCACCACCACCCAACCACACAATAACCCCTCAGAACGACCCTTACATCTTTTACATAGTGTATGTAATTTCCCTGCAGTTAAAGCAGTTACAGCAGAAAGGTATTTTCTCCATGCTTCAGGTATGCGCCAAAACCCTTGAAAAGTGGAGTAAAATAACAAAATGGAAATCGCTCACCACTAAGTTCAAAAATGCTAATCTAAGCAACAGACTTCAAGTTATTGAAGACACCATCAAACACCTGGTGAGTGAGAATCTCTGAGGAAACTAAAACACAATATTCATGCTAGAAACACAATGGTCAGGTAAGTAAGGTGGATACAGTAACAGGAGAAAAATTCCCTTCGTGACACTCCTTCACTGTTGGTGGGAATGGCAACTGGTTCAGCCCTTTTGGAAAACAGTATGGATGATACTCAAAAAATTAGAAATTGACCTCCCATTTGATCCAGCAATACCACTCCTGGGAATATATTCCAGAGAGGCAAAAAAGTATAGTTGAAGTGACATCTGCAATTGCCTGTTTATTGCAGCACTCTTTACAATAGCCAGAATCTGGAAAAAACCTGAGTGCCCGAGAACAGATGACTGGTTAAAGAAACTTTGGTACATTTACACAATAGAGTACTATGTAGCTGTTAGAAAAGATGAAGTCACAAAATTTACATACAAGTAGTACTACATGGAAAGTATCATGTTAAGCGAAACGACTCAGAAAGAAAGAGATAGACATAGAAAGATTGCATTCATCTGGGGAACATAAAGTAACAAAATAGGAAACCCAAGAATGGCCGAGATTAGTACCAGGAATTTTACTCCATGACTTGGAGGCCAACCACATGTACTAGGGGAAAAGGGAGCTCAGATAAAGAGGGAAACACCAAATAAAGGTGTTGGGAGGATCCTCCCAGGATGGGAGAAGCATGCTAAAAGTAGACTATAGACCAAACACGATTGCCACTCAATGTCTCTTTTGCAAACCACAACACCCAAAAGGAGAGAGAGAACAGAGGGTAATGCCCAGCCACAGAAGTGTTTCATCAGGGCATGACACGCTTCTCCAGGCAATTCCGGGAACAGCCCTGGAGACCACTCACATGGCCTGAGTGGCCCTGAAACAGCACAAGCCCCAAGGAGAATCACATCCTAAGTCCTTGCATACAATTTCTCTCCTGCTTGACTGACTGAGAACCACCAAGAGGGACCCCTGTGCCTGCAGAGAAAGTGCCTGGTGGGAAGCGGGGGATGGGGGGTGGGAGGGATACTGGGACCCGTGGTGGTGGGAAGTGGGCACTGGTGGAGGGATGGTATTTGATCATTGCATAATTGAAACCCAAGCACAAAAATGTGTAAGTCTGCAACTGTACCTCATGATGTCTCACTATTAAAAAATAAAAAAATAAAAAAATAAAAATTCCCTTCGTTCCTGGACTCTTCCCCATGACTAGTGCACCAAAGAAACGATTTGCTCCTCTTAACATTTCCATCTCTATCTTCAGAAGCTGTGGAAGTCTAGCAGGTGGGCAGAGGGTAATGACTCAGAGACCTCCTTAGATCCGGTAGGTGAGATCTATGGAGGCAGAATTAGCAGGGCCAGTAGTCATGATGTTGAGTCTGTGGCTGTTCGAGTGCATATTGAAAAGTCCATGGTTATATGCTAACTGATGGGGAAGGTATTAACCTGAGAAATTTTAACGTTAAGAATTTTTTTTTTATTAGTGAGACATCATGAGGCACAGTTGTAGACTTACAAATTTTTGTGCTTGGGTTTCACTTATACAATGATCCAGTACCCATCCCTCCACCAGTGCCCATTTCCCACCACCACGGATCCCAGTATCCCTCAGACCCCCCAGCCCCCCTATCCCACCCTGTCTCTGTGGCAGGGCATTCCCTTTTGTTCTCTCTCTAACATTAAGAATCTTAATGCATAGTTCAGTTGACAATTTACAGAGCATTTTGCATCTCTCATCCCACTGGAAACTTCACACTTTCTTTTGAGGGAGGTTGTGCAGATTTCACATCAACTCCAGAGAATCAGGAACAGCACCAGATCTAGGATGTCCTGGCACCACATCACAATTCCTCCCTGACCTTGCACGAGAGCAAGTTTCTCTTGATGCACCTATTATCACCTATTCTGCTCTGAGGATGGGGTGATTGTGTCAGGGTCTCTCTGTTCCTGAGGTTGAAGCTGGCTGAAGCCAGAATGCTGCTGCACATGTAACAGGGGGAGGGGCCCAGCTGGAAGACGCTCTTCACCAGCGTTACTATGGCACACGGACCCCAATACGCCCCATTAGCTGCAACCGACTAATCTGCTCACCAACTTCGCCCCTCTTCTGCTCCACAGATACGCAAAAGAAAAATGGACGTGTTGGGAACAATCCTCTCAGAAATCTTTGAATTTCTGAGGAGCCCTCGGTCCTTCCTGAGGATTGGTGCACTACGCCTCATAGGTAATGCTCTGCTCCTGGCTACCTTGCCGTTACTCTTCAGTAGGGCAACCTCCACAACTCTGTCCTAAAGGCTAAGCCTGGATCCTGCAACAATGAAGCAGGTCCGAGACTCTCCTCACTCAAACCTGGTCAGAGGTCTTGTTGACCAGGTCTAAAATCCTCCCGTGCCAAGGTTCAAGGAGGAAGAGGAGGCAGTGAGCCTTTGCCCCAACTCTGCAAACTTGGGTGGACTGGTGGGGATGAGAACCCTATACCATTGAAAGTCAGGGTCCAGGGACAGAACACTATCAAAAGTTCATATACTACACAAGTATGAGGCTGGCTTTATCAGGGCATGACACACTTCTCCAGGCAATTCTGGGTACAGCCCTGGAGACCACTCACATGGCCTGAGTGGCCCTGAAACAGCACTAGCCCCAAGGAGAATCACATCCTAAGTCCTTGCATACAATTTCTCTCCTGCTTGACTGACTGAGAACCACCAAGAGGGACCCCTGTGCCTGCGGAGAAAGTGCCTTAGGAGTGGCCCTCCATCCTCCTGCAAAAAATAGAATAAAGGATTTCTGAAGAAATTCTTGATTCCTGGAACCCCTTGGTGTTTGCCACAGAATTGGTTACAACTGTTGTACCACAAATTCATAATAGAAAACTGAAATCTGTTTCTCTCTGTTTCTGTTTCTCTCTGTCTCTCTGTTTCTGTTTCTGTCTCTGTCTCTCTCTCTCTGTCTCTCTGACTCTGTGTGTGTGTGTATGTGTGTGTCTCTCTGTCTCTCCCATAGCACTTTTAATACCTACAACATTTGGGATGGGATATTTTCCCTTGCCATAACCAAAATACTTAATTTCATACTCTTCAAAGTTTCTGTTTGTCTTTGGATTTTGACACACACAACCCAATGATGCTCACGGACAACTTCCCACTCAGTTCTAAGGGGTTGTTTCTGGTGGTTGTTGTGGGTCCGTATGGGTACGCCAGGGACCAAATCTAGGCAACTTCATGCATATATGACTGCATGAGAACTCTGGCCCAGTAAGGCATGTCTTACATGCAGTCCTGTTCAGGCTGATAAAAATACACAAGCAAAGACTGGGGAATGAGGTTTTCCAAAGGTCCAAGAATTATGAATGGATTTTAACTCTGACCTGTTTTTAGGAGTCATATTGAAGAATCTGCCTACAATCCATGAGAAAGATTCAGAAGTTATAAAAACTGGTGAGTTTCCACCTTTTAGCGGGTTTCTGGGTACACAGAGATTGTGGGATAAGAGAAAGACGTTAAGACGGGGCAATCCTTTAAGGCACGTTCCATGATCTTAAAGGAGAGTTTTTCTGTTGTTGTTGTAAAAGAGTAGGTGGGCCAACTGAAGAAATTGTTTGGTTTCATTGTTCCTATTCCTCTGTCTTTATACTTACTTTACTCCTTGGATGTCTACTGGGTAGTAGACCCTTCTTGCCAACTTGCATGAGGAATTTCACAGAATGTATTAGCAGGATGGAATCCTCAACTGCTCAGAATACCCAAGGGTTCCCCTTGCCCTCCCCAGCTTGCCCAGTCCTTCAGAAAGACTGCCTCAATCTCCTGGACCAGAGTATAGTTATGCCCAGAAAAGCTATTCTGCTGACTCTTGCACTCATATCTGACACCTGACAAACCTGGGGAGAGGGAATTATCCTTCTAATGTCCTGCATCTTTCTGTGTACATAAACCCACTCTTTTCTTTTGTCTGGAGCAAATGAGGTCAAAGTAGGCTGTACTCTATGATTGATTGGAAGCCCTTTTTGGTTTTATCAGTGAAGATGCCTGTGATTTGTATTCTTTGCATGTTAAGGACTATCTGGTCTCCCCCAGGAATCCCCACCTCCCATCATTCCTTAACTGAATCATTTTTAACAGTCGCAGTTCGTTGATCTTTTTTATGCACTGTTCTCCATCTGGGCTGGAGCGATAGCATAGCAGTAGGGCGTTTACCTTGCACACAGCCAACATGGCCAACCTGAGTTCGATTCCTCCGCCCCTCTCGGAGAGCCCGGCAAGCCACTGAGAGTATCTCGCCCGCATGGCAGAGCCTGGCAAGCTATCCGTGATGTATTCAATATTCCAAACACAGTAACAACAAAGTCTCCAATGGAGTCGTTACTGGGCCCGCTCGAGCAAATCGATGAACAAGGGGAGGACAGTTCTCCACCTAGCAATCAGGGTCTCTCAAAAGCATGTAGACTAGGTCACATCTGCACGCTTGTGCTTAAATCATTGGCAGCTTTCTGCTTATGTCTGTGAGAGCCAGAAG
This sequence comes from Sorex fumeus, assembly GCF_029834395.1. NCBI lineage: Eukaryota > Metazoa > Chordata > Mammalia > Eulipotyphla > Soricidae > Sorex > Sorex fumeus. The sequence goes on from NW_026606093.1 coordinate 22,618,180, forward strand.
GGAGGTCTTGTGTTTGTCACAAGCCCTGAAAGACTTAACCACTGACAGTCTCTCCAGCCTTCTCCCAGTGCGTTTCTTCTCACTGGTAGCGACATCTGCACTGGCTACCTGGTCCTAAAAGTTCTGTGTCCTGTACAAAACATCAAAACCATGAAATTATTTCATCTAAAGTCATATTTTATGGAAAAAAAATGATCAAAGATATTTTCGTAAAAAGAACATTTTGACATTAGGTCTTTAAACATACCACACACAGGGTTTTGCATGTAGCTCAAGATTCTGCCTCCCCTTGGCAAGGTCCTTGGTGCACTCTCGGACACTACAGAATAAGTGCTGTAAGGATAGTTATGAAAATATAAACTGTTAAAGTTTTGTGTGATGAGGGAGGGGAAGTATTTCTCTTCCTTGCCTTCAAAAGTACAACTGTCTATATTTTTTCACAATTAAACCACTCTCACTTTTTTTTTCAATCGATAAAATGATTTTTTAGAAATGTTCCTTTGTTTGTTTTGCTACAAGCAAACAAACCTAACAGTGCTCAGGGTGACTCTTGTCTCTGCCCTCAGTAATTCCTCCTGTACTATCGCTCTGGCGCAACTCAAATGATTCTTTTTTTTTTAATTAGTGAAACACCATGAGGTACAGTTATAGACTTACAAATTTCTGTGCTTGGGTTTCAGTTATACAATGATCAAGTACCCGTCCTTCCACCAGTGCCCATTTTCCACTACCACGGGTCCCAGTATCTCTTCCATCCCCATTCCCCCCATACCACCCCACCTCTGGCAGGGCATTCCCTTTTGTTCTCTCTCTCTCTCCTTCTGGGTCCTGTGGTTTGCAAGAGAGCCATTGAGTGGCAATCATGTTTGGTCTATAGTTTACTTTCAGCATGCTTCTCCCACCCTGGGAGGATCCTCCCAACACCCTTTTTTTTTTTTTTTTTTTTTTTTTGCTTTTTTGGGTCACACCCAGTGATGCACAGGGTTTTTTCTGGTTCATGAACACAGGTAATTCCTGGTTCATGCACTCAAGAATTACTCCTGGCCGTGCCCGGGGACCATATGGGATGCTGAGAATCGATCGAACCCGGGTCGGCTGCATGCAAGGCAAATGCCCTACCTGCTGTACTATCACTCCAGCCCCCTCCCAACACCCTTTATTTGGTGCTCTCTTCTCTATCTGAGCTTCCTTTTCCCCTAGCACGTGTGGCTGGCCTCCAAGTCATGGAGCAAAATTCCTGGTACTAATCTCAGCCACTCCCGGGTGTTAGTCTCCCATTTTGTTGCTTTATATTCCCCAGATGAATGCAATCTTTCTATGTCTATCTCTTTCTTTCTGAGTCGTTTCACTTAACATGATACTTTCCATGTTGTACCACTTGTATGTAAATTTCATGACTTCATCTTTTCTAACAGCTACATAGTATTCCATTGTGCAAATGTACCAAAGTTTCTTTAACCAGTCATCTGTTCTTGGGCACTCAGGTTTTTTCCAGATTCTGGCTATTGTAAAGAGTGCTGCAATGAACAAACAAGTGCAGATGTCACTTCGACTATACATTTTTGTCTCTCTGGGATATATTCCCAGGAGTGGTATTGCTGGATCAAATGGGAGATCAAATTCTAATTTTTTGAGAATCATCCATACTGTTTTCCAAAAAGGTTGGACCAGTCGGCATTCCCACTAGCAGTGAAGGAGGATCCCTTTCTCACCACTTCTGCGCCAGCACTGGTTGCTTTTGTTCTTTTGGTTGTGGGCCAGTTTCTGTGGTGTGAAATGATATCTCATTGTTGTTTTGATCTGCATCTCCCTGATGATTAGTGATGTAGAGCATTTTCTCATGTGCCTTTTAGCCATTCAGATTTCTTCTTTGCGGAAGTTTCTGTTCATTTCCTCACCCCATTTCTTGATGGGTTTGGGTGTTTTCTTCTTGTGGAGTTCAACCAGTACCTTGTATATCCTTGATATCAACCCCTTGTCGGATGTGTCCCTTAGCCACAACTTGGTATTTGAGGTGAAATATGGGGCTTGGCGAGACAGTCCAGGAAAGAGAGAGTCTGAATTAACTTCTTTCTGGTTGCAGCTCTTGAAACAGCAAATGAGTTTGTGCCAGCCATCCAGAAGGCTACTGCTGCCACTTTGGCAGAAATCAACCTTATTCCTTCTCCCAAGACTAGAAAAAGTTGTCTACAGAGACTTTATGATTTTATTGTACCCTCCAGAACAAGCAGACTTTTCAAGTCTGTAGATGAGAATGGATATGAAGAGAGTAACAAGAGAAAGATAAGCGCTATTCATGACTGGTGGCAGAAGCATCGAGGAGCTGTAAAAGATTCCTCGCAACTGTAAAAGATAGAAGTAGAACTATATGATAAACTCCCAGATTAAGAATGTTAATAAAGGTTATATTCCATTTTCCATATAGTCTCCTGCGCCGGAGCAAGGGTTTTGCCATTGTGAGGTGGCCATTGACAACATGAGGAATGCCCCCAAAGCAGTGCGAATACCTGGTAACTAGTCAGTATCTTTCTTGTTTTACCCAATACCCATTCAAAAAGGTATATAAGGTTCTGGTAGAAGTTCGCAAAGAAAAATCATCCAAACCCATCAAAAAATGGGGAGAAGTAATACAAAATTCCTTAAAGAAATTCCGATGCCCAAAAGGCACATAAAAAAAAATCCTCTACATCACTTATCATCAGGAAGATGCAAATCAAAACAACAATAAGATATCATCGCACACCACAGAGACTATCACATCAAAAAAGATCAAGAGCAGGGGCTGGAGTGGTATCACAATGGGTAGGGCGTTTGCCTTGCACGTGGCCGACCCGAGTTCGATTCCCAGCATCCCATATGGTCCCCTGAGCACTTTCAGGAGTAATTCTTGAGTGCAGAGCCAGAAGGAATCCCTGTGCATTGCCAGGTGTGACCCAAAAAGTAGAAGGAAAAAAAAAGATCAAGAACAACCAGTGCTGGTGTGGATACAGGGAGAAAGAGACTCTCCTTCATTGTTAGTGGGAATGCCGACTGGTCCAGCCTTTTTGGAAAACAGTATGGATATTCCTCAAAAATCAAGAAAATTGAGCTCCGATTTGACCCAGAAATACCACTTCTGGTAATATACCCCGAGAGGCCAAAAACACAACAGAAACACCTTCTGCACGCCTATGTTCATCACAACACTCTTCACAGTAGCCAGAATCTGGAAAAACCTGAGTGCCTAAGAGCAGACACCTGGTTAAAGAAACCAAGATACATTAACATAATGGAGTACTATGCGGCTGTTAGGGAAAATGAAGTCATGGGATTTGCTTATAAATGGATGCCCATGGAGAGTATCATGCTGAGTGAAATGAGTCAGAAGGAGAGGGACAGAAGTAAAATGACTGCACTCATTTTTGTGGGATATAAACAGAAATAGTATAAATTGTATGAGACTAATATCCAAGGCCAGGGAAAGTGGGCCAGGAGGACTACTCAACGGTTGGAAACTTGACACAAGTTTGTGGGATGGGGGAAATGGTAGTTAAGATAGACATGGCACCAGTATGATTATAATCATTGGAAATGATCATTTTGGACAGGAACTGAGTGTGGAAAGTAGTTAAAAATGAAATTTACTTTCTTTTCACCACTTTTACAGGGAAAGTAAGTAAAAATATCCAATAACTTTTCAGTACCTGTATTGTAAACTATAATGCCCAAAAAACGGGGGGGGGGGGGGGGAAGGCAGGGGAGAGAGGGAGAGTGAAGAGGGAGAGGATGAGGAAAAATGCCTGCCATAGAGGTGTGGGGGGCTGGATGGGATGGAAAGTAGAGATATTGGTGGTGGGAAATGTACACTGGTGAAGGGATGGGGGTTGGAACGGTATCTGACCGAAACCAAATCATGAACAACTTTATGACTGTGTATCACTGTAATTCAATTTAAAAAAAAAAATTTCAAATTAAAAAATTATTTTAATTTTGTCAGTGGAGAAAAGTAGGCGGGTTAAAGCACATTTCCAGTCGTATCAACGTAAATGGGACAGGTAGTGGTTCTGGGTAGTGATGGTCAAGGCAGATTAACACACCTGAATAACAACTGTCACTGTCACTGTCACTGTCCTCCCATTGTTCATGGATTTGCTCGAGTGGGCCCAGTAACGTCGGCCCACCCCTCAGGGAGCACCACGAGGAGAAGCAGTGTGTGTGCCAGCAGTGCAGGGAGGGTCTCGGGAAGCCCTTCAGGTGCCCTGAGAGTCCCAGGCCTTCGGGTCCCCCTGGAAGCTGCGGCCCATGCCCGGGTACCGCGGGCATTCGGCCTTGCGCGGGAACTTGCGGGAAGAGCCGCAGGTCGGGCTCCAAGCGGGGCACAAGGCCGGACCCACACCCGGGATGAGCCCTATGACTGCCTGAATACCGGAGGGCATTCCTGCGCGTGCACGCGGGCAGTGTGGGAGAGGCTTCCGCTGCCCAACCCCCTCCAGGGCCACCTGCTGATGCCTCTGGCCCTTCCAGTGCCACAGAGCGATGAGGCATGACCGCTGAGGATGCCACTTCCGCAGCCCATGCAGGCACCCCAGGGGGCCCTCTTGCCCGGGGAGAGCAGCAAAGTCTCCAGCCACCCCAAAGCACTTCCACGGCATGCCAGGGAAGCTGGCCTGCAGAGCAAGGAAACCTCAGGGCTGCAGAGAGCATGTGGGGTGCACACCTCAGTGCCTCAATTTTTTTCAACCCCCCCCAAAATTTAGGGTAAAGCCTTTTTTATGGTTTGGGGCCACACAGAGGATGCTCAGGGTTGACTTAGTTCTGTGCTCAGGGATCACTTCTGGCGGTTCTGAGGGGAACCTTTGGGATGCTGAGGATCAAACCTTGTTGGCTATGTGCAAGACAAGCGCCCTCCCCTCTGTCCTAGGGCTCCAGCCCCACAAGGCAACCTAGTCCTACTGCTGTGAAGGTCCTTTGGGCCTTTTGAAGCACCTCATCCTTAGCACGATTGGGAAATTGTGAATGGAGGAGTTCTGATTTCCTGTATGTTTATACAGGAAATTTATTTATAAATTTATACAGGGTAAAATAAATTTATTATAAACTTATACAGGGTAAGTTGCCATACCCGGCAGTGCTCAGGGCATCCTCCTGGCTCTGCACTCAGGGATCCCTCCTGGCAGGGCTCAGGGGACCCTCAGCGATGCTGGGGATCGAACCCAGGTCAGCCACATCCAAAGCCAATGCCTTCCCCACTTTACTCTGGCTCTGGCTCTGAGGTTTTATTTTATTTTAGCCCCTGTGTGATTTCCAGTGCCGTTCCATGTTGAGTTTAGAAGTGGAAAATATTCCAGAGTTTTTCTTTTCTTTTCTTTTTTTAGCCACAACTATTGGCTCTCAGAGCTTTCTCCTAGCTCTGTGCAGGGAATCACCCCTGGTGGTGCTTGGGGGACCCTACGGGGATGCTGGTGATCAAACCCCAGTTTGCCACGTGCAAGGGCAGTTTCCCTGCCTGCTGCATTATTGTTCTGGACTCATTCCAGAGTTTTACCATACACTCATGAAAGAGGTCCCGGTTTATTCCAGCTCACTCTTCCCTCACACATCACTGCCCCTTTAAGAATGTGGCAGGCTCTCTTTTGCAAACCACAGCACCCAAAAGGAGAGAAAGAATAAAAGGGAATAAAAGGGAGGCAGGGGGGGATGGGGGGGATGGGGGGTGGGAGGGATACTGGGATCATTGGTGATGGAGAATGGGCACTGGTGGAGGGATGGGTACTCTATCATTGTATAACTTAAACCCAAACACAAAAATTTGTAAGTCTACAACTGTACTTCATGGTGTTTCACTAATAAATATAATAATAATAATAATAATTACACATTCTAATAGTTAATATACAAATATAGCTCCTTAGTATAATTTGCACCTAAGTGACAGTGTTATGTTGTCTTACAAAAAAACAACAAATTTATGTAACATTATTAGAAAGATTTTCTTATTTGGTCAGACCACAGTATTTGAACAAAATTGCTCCAAAGATGAGATTTTCTTATTCATAAGGTATACAGAAAAAAGGTATTAATATAGAAGTTGCCTTAAAATATCACTGAGTCCCAAAGGTGCAGAGAAGTTTCAATGTCATATGCTATAATGGGTCTGAGGCTTTGTTAACCCAATCTCCATAGAGCAAATACTATTTGTTGGTCCCCTGAAAGCCATTTCACTTCCTTATTTGTAAGCAAATCCTTGACTTTATTCAAGTACTCATCCCTGCCCTGTACATCAAGCCTGTTTGCAGGTGACTGTTGGAGTGCTTGGTATAAGACCGAACTCTGAACGATTAAGGGAAGTTATGACAAAGTATTTCTCACTCAAGACAAAGGAAACAATTTCATTTCTAAGACACTGTGAACCTGTCTATGTTGACCGGAAATGCTTTAGACATTTGTTACCATGAGAAGAACTAAACAAGGATAAAGCCAAAACAAAAGAGCAGTGTGAAAACATGGAAAGAATTTGGCTTTTATCAAAATAGTTAAGCTCGAAGCACCTACTATACTTCAGGATGTTTATTATGGAAATAATTTTTGCTGGCAAAAAAGTATAGTCGAAGTGACATCTGCAATTGTTTGTTCATTGCAGCACTCTTTACAATAGCCAGAATCTGGAAAAAACCTGAGTGCCCGAGAACAGATGACTGGTTAAAGAAACGTTGGTACATCTACACAATGGAGTACTATGTAGCTGTTAGAAAAGACGAAATCATGAAATTTACATACAAGTGGTACTACATGGAAAGTATCATGCTAAGCAAAATGAGTCAGAAAGAGAGGGACAGACATAGAAAGATTGCATTCATCTGGGGAACGTAAAGTAACAATATAGGAGACTAACACCCAAGAATAGCAGAGATAAATACCGAGAGGTTCACTCCTTGGCTTGGAGGCCAACAGCACATGCTAAGGGAAAAGGCAGCTCAGATAGAGAAGGGAGCACCAAATAAAGGGTGTTGGGAGGATCCTCCCAGGATGGGAGAAGCATGCTAAAAGTAGACTATAGACCAAACATGATTGCCACTCATTGCCTCTTTTGCAAACCACAACACCCAATAAGAGAGAGAGAACAAAAGGGAATGCCCTGCCACAGAGGCAGGGTGGGATGGGGGGGATGAGGAGTGGGAGGGATACTGGCATCCGTGGTGGTGGAAAATGGGCACTGGTGGAGGGATGGGTACTTGATCATTGTATAACTGAAACCCAAGCACAAAAATTTATAAGTCTACAACTGTACCTCATGATGTCTCACTAATAAAAATTTTTTTTAAAAATTTTTTTCTGGCAAAAAAAAAAAAGAATGTGGCATGCTGCCAGAATGTCCCAGTGTTCTATGGGCTTTGCTTTGGTCCTGGTGACCAGATCAAGTGCTGTGGGCAGGTTAAGCCACACACAGTGACTGCTGTTCTCAACAAATCTTGAATTTGCCTCAGGAAACTGGTGGGAGTAGGGATCACAGTGTCACCATGAGGGTGACAGGGGTCCCCAGTTCCTGCAGTTCTGTCTCTACGGCCTGGAGACCGTGGTGTGGCAGCTCGTGGCCGTGGTCCCCGTGGCGCTGCTGCTGGTCCCCATCAGGCTGGTGTGGTGTATGCAGAGTTGGCACTACCACAGGAGGGAGCAGGTTCTGGTGGACCTCCTGTCCCAGCAGATTCAGGCCAAGTCCCTGTGCACCGATGACCTGTGGGTCCTCAGGCAGGAGTATGACAGCTCCAGAAGGCCACACAGCCAAGCTGGCCAGAGCTGACTCAGTGCTGACCATGACAAAGCCGACACTCACCACAGTGACACTGACCAAAGTGCAGCCAACAGTGACCGAGTTGACACCGACATGAACTGCAGCAAAGTTGACACCCACCGTGGTGAAGCCGACACTGACCACAGCAGAACTGACCAAGGCGAAGCTGACAATGACCACGGGGAAGCCAACACTGACCATGGCAAAACTGACGAAGGTGCAGCCAACACGGACCGAGCTGATGCTGACACTGACCCCCGGGAAGACAACACTGACTGCGTTGACGCCAGCACTCACCATAGTGGAGCCGACACTGACCACTTGGACACCAACACTGTCCCAGGCGCTGACAATGACCTCGATGCGGCCCTGAGAGGCGAGGGCGACACTCTGCTGTGGGATCTGGACACCGAGACATGCCGGCAGCTGTGGCAGGAGGAGGAGCCGGCCGAGATGCTGCAGGAGTTGAAGACCCTTAACCACTCCATGCAGGCAGCCATTGAATGGGCTTTCACCAATTTTTAGTAGATAATTCTTGGCAGTGTTTTTTCTTGTCTAAGATGCATGTTTGTTCTCAATTGTTTTTAAATGATTGAATTTAAATTTATATTTACATGATTGAATTATTGTCCTAATACAAGATCCATGCTTGTGCCAGAAAGCTTTGACTTATAGAAGTAAAGTTTTGTGTCCTAGCAAAGTTGACACTTTCAACTCAATGTAAAGAATTGGAAGGCCGCTTTTGGGGGGTTTTATTTGCTTGTTTGTTTATTTTTGGGTCACACCCAGGGATGCACAGGGGTTACTCCTGGCTCATGCACTCAGGAATTACTCCTGGCAGTGCTCGGGGGACCATATGGGATGCTGGGAATCGAACCCGGGTTGGACACGTGCAAGGCAAATGCCTTACCCACTGTGATATCACTCCAGCGCCCTGGGAGGTTTTTCAATGCTCACATAATATTGTCAACATCTTTAGATATTTCGTCAGTTTTGTGCGCTGTTTTGTTGCTCAAAGAAAGTTTTATGGCAATAGTCAACACTGATATAAAACCTATTACCCATAATTTTGAAGTTCACATTTCATTAGAAAAACTACCGAGAACTGCTCCCCATGCCACTCATAGGAAACAGTTTTGGAAGGGAACAAAAGGACCCGCATCCAATGGTGGTGGGAATGTCAACTGCTCTGGACTTTATGAAAAACTATATGGATACTTCTCAAAAAACTAGGAATTGAACTTCCTTCCACAAGACCCAGCAATTCCACAATATGTCATCTACCCCCAAAGCTCAACAACTCTATTCATAAAAGACACTTGCATTCGTATGTTCATTATAGCATTCACAATGGTCAAAATCTGGAAACAACCAAATGCTCAATCAAGAACCAATGACTAGGTCAAGAATCTGTGATGCATATATACAATGGAATACTTTCTGTCTATGAGATAAAATAAAATCAGGCAATTTCTGCTATGTGGGTGGGTCCAGAGATATCATGCTAAGTGAAGTTAGTCAGAAGGAGAGGGACAGACACAGAATGTTCTATCTCATATGCAGGATTTCAGAAATATAGTAGAGGTCATAACAAATGCCCAGAGGCAACGGAAACTGAGAACTGTCTTCAAGAGGTAGAGACCACAGCGGGGGCCAGGGGTAGGGGTCAGACAATAGGACAATGGTGGATAGGATCACTGGGACATTGGTGGACAGAAGCTCTGGGACATGGTGGATAGGAGCAGACACTCTGGAGGACAGTGCAGTGCTAGAATGATTGATGAAGAAAAATCATTCCAATAACATTTTGTAAACCACGATGCTTAAAATCATATTATTTTGAAAACCCTCTTACCCTCTATGACATCATTTTGTAAAGAGAAAATCCCAAAGAATCCACAAAAATAAACTCTAATTCAGCAATGTAAGGTTGTGCATTTGCCTTGCATGCAGCCAACCTGGGTTCCTTGGCAGGCATCCCATATGGTTCCCCAAGCACCCCCTGGAGTTATCCTTGAGTGCAGAAACAGGAATAAGCCCTGAGCATTGTGTGGGCTCCAAAAAAAAAATGGAGCAAAACTACTAATTCAGCAAATTGAATGATCTCCATGCAGTCGACCAGGGGTGTGTCTCAATGGTCAAATGGATAGGCTGTGCACAAGACTTAAGTTCAATGCCAGGTACCATGAAAAAGGAAATCCACATGCAAAAACAATCATAGCGTCTAATACTCAGAGAGCATGGTCCATTAATGAGTGCCACGACTGCACCAGCACTCATTATTTTATGCACTTCCTCCCTTGTCACACACTTTTGAGATACTGTGATTGAAAGTACTCTTAATGAGTTTTGTGTATACATCATTCTATCACCACCAGAGTGCCCACTTCACTCCACTAATGGCCTCTAACCACTCACTGCCCTCCAACACACACACAGGTAAGCTCAGTTCTGTGAACCGACTCTCAGGCTCTGTTGCCTTTGGCCATTTGTTGCTCCGTTACTGTGTTTCTTTAGAGCCCACAGATGAGACCGATCATTCCCTATCAGTCATTGTCCTCTGGCTTCACTCAGTGTGATACCCTCTAGTTCTATCCATGGGACAGCAATTTGAATAATTTCATCTTTTGAATAGCCAAGAAATACTCCATTGTGTGTATATCTAGTCACCTATTCTTGGGCACTTGGGTTGTTTTCAGATATTGGCTATTGGGAATAGTTTTGCAGTGGACATAGAAGCACATATGTCTTTCAAAATAGTGTTTGTTAGCCCTTGGGCCTGATGTCAAGTGTAGTTTCCATATTGTTTTCAAAAAAAGTTGATTGGTTAATCAACATTCACAGCAATAGTCGATGAGAATACATTTTCCCACATCTATGCTGGCACTGGTTCCTTTTGTTCTTATTATGTTTGTCAACCTCATGGGTCATGGGTCTGAGGTGACATCTCAGTGTTGTTGTTTTTACAATCTCTGTGCCTTTATCTTGCTAACGTTAGCTTCCTTTTCAACTTTAAGCACCAGGGTTTACAAAACTCTTATGGGTAGGATTTCTTGCCTAAATCGTTCCAGCACCACAATTCTCTCCCACTGTCCACTTCTCTCCACCATTGTTCTGGTGTTTCGCTGTGGTAAGCTTTCCCCTGAAGACAGTTCTTAGTTTCTCTTGCCTTTGGGCATTCATTATTCCCCTACCACTTTTCTTTATACCTCGCATATAGAGAGATCATTCTGTGTCCTTCCCTCTCCTTTTGACTAATTTCACTCAGCACAATACTGTCCAAATCCACCATGTAGCACAGAGTTGCATGATTCCATCATTTTCTAGAGACAATCACTTGACATCCCGTTACTCATCGATTTGCTTGAGTGGGCACCAGTAATGTCTCCATTCATCCCTGTTGCATGCTAGTGTAGTCCAATGGTGTCTGTTTGTTCTAGGAACACAAAGAGCTTCAAACCAATCATTCAGGATCTTGACGAAGAAGTCTTACCATCTCGTATGTGGGTGGCCACGCAATCTTTTGACGTCCTATGGAATCCAGTTGGTAATGGCTCTAGTCCAGCATTCATATCCGAATCTCATTATGTGTCAAGCCCATCTGATTTTTGACACCTTGGCAAACGAGACAGCGTCCCTGATTCTTGAGCGTTGACGGAGGTCGGAACTCCGGATTCTTTGAAGCGTGATACTCCAAGCATAGCTCTTTTGATTCCTCTTTGGGAGACCCGAATAGTGTTCTCATCCTGTTTTCGTAGGGCCCAGGCCTCTGAGGCGTATGTTAATGCAGGAAGAACAGTGAAATCGAAGAGATGTGCCCAGAGCCGGAGGTTCTTCGTCCTCTTAGCTATTTATTCGACATTCTTGAAGGTGTTCAAGCCGCTCTCTTCCTCCTGTGCAACTCAGGTGCCAGGTCATTCATCCTGTTGACTTCTCAACCTAGGTACACATAACTGTTGCATTCGGAGATGTTTGTTCCGTTGAAAGCTAATGGAATGTCAGGAACGAGACTGTTTCTCATAAACATTGTCTTCGTGAGATTCAGCTGTAGTCTGACCTTTCCACACTCACGGTTGAAGTCGTTTGGCTAATGTTTGGTGTTATTAGAACAATGTCATCAGCAAAGTGGAGTTGGTGTAGTTGCTGACTGTCTATCTTCACTCCCATTCCTTCCCATTCCAGTCTTTGCATGACATTCTCGAGGGTGGCACTGAAGAGTTTCAGTGAAATGGTATTGCCCTGAGTAGTATTTTATTGTGAATATGCACCATAGGTTCTTGATCCAGTCATTGGTTCTTGGACGTTTGGGTGGTTTTCACATTGGGCTATTGTGAATAGTGCTACACCCATCATTTTGATTTTCATTTCTTGATGAGAAGGGATGAGATCACGGTCACGGTCACGGTCCTCCCGTTGTTCATCGATTTGCTCGAGCGGGCCCAGTAACGTCTCCATCATGAGACTTGTTACTGTGTTTGGTATATCGAGTACATCACAGGTAGCTTTCCAGGCTCTGCCATGCGGGTGAGATACTCACGGTAGCTTGCCGGGCTCTCCAAGAGGGGCGCAGGACTCGAACTCGAGTCGGCCATGTTGGCTGCGTGCAAGGCAAATGCCCAACCGCTGTGCTATTGCTCCAGCCCCGAGAAGGGATGAAAAGAACTTTTTCCTACATCTAATGGCCATCTGTATATCTTCCTTAAGGAAATGTCGGTTCACCTCTTTCCCCCATTTGATGATGATGCAGTTTGGTGTTTGTTGCTAAGTTTTACAATTGTTTTCTATTAGCCCTTTGTCAGATGAGTGGCAGGCAAATATTTCCTCTCAGTCTGTGTAGTATCTTTTTATTCTGGTCATCATTTCTTCTGCAGTGCAGATGTGATATCATCCCATTTGTTTACTTCTGTTTCTGTTTGCTAGGATGGCGGTATTTTCCTTGAAGATGCCCATATACTCCACATCACAAAGGGGACCAGAATAACAGCACAACAGAAAAGGCGCTTGCCTGGCACACCGCTGACCTGAGTTTGACCCCCAGCACCCAGTATGGTTTCCTGAGCCCTCCAGGAATGATCCCTGAATGCACAGCCAGGAATGCATAACCTCTGAGCATCACCAAGTGGAGACCAAAAACAAAAACAAATGTCATGAAGGTTTCTACCTACATTGTGTTTAATAAAATCAGTGGATTGAGGTCTGATATCAAGGCCTTTCATCTACTTTTGAACCCACTCATCTTTGTCAAAGATGAGAAACTTAGACATCTGGCTGACCGAGTTTTCCCAGCACTATTTTTTGAAGAACACTATCCCTGCTCTATTCTAAACTCCTTTGTCGAATATTAACGGACCAGATCACTGAGCATCTTCTCTCTTCAACTCTCAGTTCTATTCTATTCATGTGAGCATCAGACTTTTTCATCTAGACCATTCCTGCCAGTGGCATCGGGTATTTCATTGTTAGCTGATTTGCATTTCATTGGTAATCACTGGGCCTCCTCCACCCAGCTCCTCTACCTTCCAGTAGCTAGACAGTTACACCCACCAACTGTCGTGTAACCCCATCAACAGCCATCCAGAGACTATAAAACCAAGCTCCCGGAAGAGAACAAGGCAGAGTCTCCTCCCCCCGCGCCTGGCTGTCCTCACCGGGGCCCCTTGGAGGAGGGCGGGTTGAGTTTCCCTCTCCACCCCGAGCAGAGCCCCGACAGCTGAAGACCTCCGGGACCCAGCCAAAGCCATGCTGAGACCACTCCCCACACGGTTGGATGAGGAACCAGCAGAGGAACCCAGGTGTGCAGGACCCGGATCTGAGATCTCCAAGCCTGCTCAGTTCAGGACTGGGCCTCCTCCACCCAGCTCCCCCACCTTCCAGTAGCTAGACAGTTATATCCACCAACTGCCGTGTAACCCCATCAACGGCCATCCAGAGACTATAAAACCAAGCTCCCGAAAGTGACCTCTTATTCTCTAGTTCTCACTCTCACATAACCCGGTAGACTACCGAGAGTATCATACCTGCCTATATGCCTGACTAGGAACACCTGTAAAGCTGATTAGAGGCCGCCCCAAAAGCCTCCATCTGTCTCAGAGAGCCCGGCAAGCTACCGAGAGTATCCCGCCCGCACGGCAGAGCCTGACAAGCTACGCGTGGCATACTCGATTTGTCAAAAACAGTAACAATGAATGGTCCTCATTCCCCTGATCCTGAAGGAGCCCCCAATATGTCATTGGGCTACACTTACACGTGACAGGGATGCATGGCAACGTTACTGTGCCCGCTCAAGCGAATTGAAGAACAACGGGGTGATAGTGATAGTGATAGTGGTAATCAATGAGGATGTGCACTGTTTGGTATGCCTGAGTCCACCTTTCTATCTTATCTGGAGATGTGTCTGCTTACCTCTTCTCCTGACTGCCAGGAAAGCCGATATGGCCCTGAGCCTGGAAGTGGGCACTCCCCGCTGAAGCCAAGCCTCTCCCCAGCCCAAAGGCCCTCCCAGCAGAGTCGCCTGCTCCTGTGGACACCCAGGGCAGCTCCCAGACACTCAGCTTGTCCTTCAGAAACACCAGCCCTGCGGCCAGGGCCCCACTATGGGGTTGGAGGAGCCTGACCCCTGCAAGGAAAATCACCAGGAAGCCCCTGAGACCTGCCCCGCGGTGCTCCCTGTTCCTGCCCAGACTCAGGCCTGCAGGTACTGTCAGTCATTGGCCCGAACCCCAGTCCCACTCATGCCCAACAGGTCCCTGTACCACCTCATAGAGTGTTTCTGGCCCCACCCTGGAGACTGCCCCAGAGGTGCCACCTTCCCTTCTTCGGAGTCTCAGCACTGAGCAGAAGTTCCCACTGGTTTCCGGTGTTAGGAACAACTTTGCAAACCATGGTGTTTAAATAAAGTAAAAAAATACATTAATAAATAAATAAATAAAGTAAGTAAAGTAAAGTAAGGCCCTCCCGTTGATCATCGATTTGCTCGAGCGGGCCCAGTAACGTCTCCATTGGAGACTTTGTTGTTACTGTGTCTGGCATATCAAATACTCTTGGTAGCTTGCCGGGCTCTCCGAGAGGGGCGGAGAAATAGAACTCTGGTCGGCCATGTTGGCTGCATGCAAGGCAAACGCCCTACCCACTGTGCGAGCGATAGCACCGCGGGTAGGCGTTTGCCTTGCACGTTGCCTGACCCAGGTTCGATTCCCAGCATCCCATATGGTCCTCCCAGCACGGCCAGGAGTAATTCCTGAGTGCAGAGCCAGGAGTAACCCCTGTGCATTGATGAGTGTGACCCAAAAAGCAAATAAATAAATAAATAAATAAATAAAGTAAAAAAACAAAATTTAAGGGGCCAGAGTGATAGCACCGCAGGTAAGGCATTTGCCTTGCATGTGGCTGGCTGACCTGGGTTCGATCCCCGGCATCCCATATGGTCCCCAAAGCACCTCCAGAAGTAATTCCTGAGTGCAGAGCCAAGAATAACTCCTGAGCATCGCTGGGTGTGACCCAAAAAGAAAAAATAAATTTAATACTTTCCTCCTAAATAAAAACCCTTATATGCACTATAAACATTCATAAAATACAAATTAGAAAACAAAGCAATAAAAAGTAATTCTATACTAAGCACTGAATGCAAAACCAGAGCATGTTTTATGTTGGAAAATGGAAGTGACCCAGCCCGAGGAGGGCGTTTGCCTTGCATGCGGCTTATTCGGGTTTGATTCCCAGCATTCCATATGGTCCTCCGAGCACTGCCAGGAATGATTCCTGAGTGCAGAGTCAGGAGAAACTCTTGAGCATCGCCGGGTGCGACCCCAAAAAGCATCAAATTAAAAAAAAGATGTAAGTGACCCCCAGGATATACACTCAGGTGTTAGTCCTGACTCTGAATGTGTGGCAGTGGCTCTTGGACGGGCCACAGCACCAGGCAGGGGTCACACATGGGGCTCCCGCATACAAACCTCTCCGGCCCTTCCAGCTTCTCTCTGGCCCAGTACTCCAGATTTTAGACCCAATGCTATGGTATGTGGAAACACTAGTGTCTCACTAAAAGCAAACTGAGGGATGGAAAGAGCTCAAATTGCTGAGTGCATGCTTTGGTTTAATCCCTAATACCAAGCTGGTTCCAAGTACTGCTAGAAACAGCCACTGACGAGACACCAAAAACAAACTATTAAAAAACAAAAGCAGGGGCTGGAGCAATAGCACAGCGGGGAGGGCGTTTGCCTTGCACGCGGCCGACCTGAGTTCCATTCCCAGCATCCCATATGGTCCCCTGAGCGCCGCCAGGAGTAATTCCTGAGTGCAGACCCAGGAATAACCCCTGTGCATTGCCGGGTGTGACCCAAAAAGAAAAAAAAAAGGCAGCAGCAGCGAAGCCATACAATTCCACTGTTAGATGGTCAAAAATAATTACATTCAAAAAAAATAATAATTACATTCTTCGTAACAGTTGGGTTTTGGTTTTTGTTTTTGTCTTTTTTTTTTCTGTAGGGGGCACATGCCTGCTGGTGCTCAGGGCTTAGCTCTGTGCTCAAGGATCACTCCTGGTGGGGTTCAAAGGACCATCTGTGGTGCTGGGGATTGAATCCTGGTAGGCTGTGAGCAAGGCTAGCGTCTAACTCACTATACCATCTCTCTGGCCCTGTCTCCTTAGACAAATAGAAATTCCACAGCTGGATCCTAGACCTCAGCTACTGTCCCTAGCACCTGCATGGAGACACACAGTGGACACTCAGCAAATCACAGAAAAACTTCTGGAACGCTCCATGGTGCTGAGGTGATGGGGCAAGAAAGGATGACATGCTGCCCTCTGCTGGCAACAGAAGGCATCCTCCGATCACGCACAGCTCTTGGGGCTTCCCTGGCCAAAAAGAGGTGGTGGAAAATGAGCACTGGTGGAGGGATGGGTGTTTGATCATGGTGTGATTGTAACCCAAACATGAAAGCCTGTAACTTTCTCACGGTGATTCAATAAAATTAAAAAAAAAAAGAGGCGGGCTTCCATGAGAGCACAGTGGATAGGGCACTTGCCTTGCACGTGGCTGACTTGGTTCCTTCCCTGGAACCACATATGTTCCCTGAAACCCTGCAGGAGTGATTCCTGAGTTGTGAATCTGGAGTGAGCCCTGAGCACTGTTGTGTGTGGCCAAAACAAAACAAACCAACAAAAATCCCAAACAAGGGCAGGGAGAAAGTGGAGAATGGGGTGACTGATGAGGGCTAAAGCCAGAGTCTGTCTGCTCCCACGCTGTCCCACTCCCACCAAACCAGGACATAAAGCCAGGTCCCTAGAAAGTGTGCTTCCGGCAGACACACACACACACACACACACACACACACACACACACACTGTAAACTCTGAATCCATCCTTCCCGGTTCCTTACTTGCTTCTATTGTGCTATGGGTGTGGCTACTATGAGTCGCTAATTTCTTGCCTCTAGTGTGAAACGTGTGTTTTGTCCTCAGATATAAAAGGAATGAATCAAAGGGCAGAGGACACTTGCCTTCCATGTGGCTGTTGCCAGGACCCTGGTTCAAATCTCCTTCACCACCTGTGATCACCTGCGCACTGCCAGGCTCTTCCCAGAGCACAGACCCAGGAATAGGACCCGGCCCCCAGAGCATGAGCCATTCGCCCACCGCGCAGTGAACGGCCCACTAGCATCTCCTGAATTTAACTCAGCTTCCTCCGTTGTTCCATGTGTCTCAGCTCACAGGACCTTAGCCCCTGACCGGGGATGCATGACCCATTGCGCCCCCCTGGTGGCGAGGAGCAGCCGATCAGTTCCTTGTGGGCTGCAGGTGTGACCTATTTTCCCACGGGATGGAGGGGGGGGGAGGGTAACTGCATGACACCCAACCCCGGAAATGGATCCCGAAAGAAGCTCGAGACCAGAGGGAGCTGGTGGCTAAAGCTCAGTCACCTGCAGAACCTCATCACCTATCGCTCATCCTTGTGTCCTGAGTGTTCATCATGTTGGGACCAGGAGTTCCCTAGCCCTGGGAGGCGCGGAGAGACCAGGTAGACACAATTCCTGCAGGAGTAAAAGCGGGGTTTATTTAGACCAGCATGCTGGGGCTCCGCAGCATACCCCAAAAATGGGCAGTGGCTGAGAGCCCCGAACTTCTTCAAAGGGGATCTTATATAGGCCTTCACTGGCCGTTACAGCAAGGCCCGCACATTTCATAGCCAATAGATTTGTAACAACATATCCTTTCTTAACCAATCCATTTAAAAGTACCTCACTATAGCCTATAGATTCAAAGATCAGCATTTACGTACATCGATTGTCAGCACAAGCAAGATTATAGCTGGAATCATTAAGCCTTAGGTAATCTCCCTTGACCATCCTCGTTTTGAGTTACCCAAGTCTGCAGGGTGCTTTAGTGAGACAATACATTCCAGGAAAGGGCAATTTCCCCCAACCACCCGCATCCTGAGTTATCCTTTACCCAAATCTTCAGGGTGCTTTACTGAGACAATACATTTCAGGGACAGTAAATACACCTGAATCCTGTCACACTTGGTTTAGAAAGAAGTTATGCCCTGTTCACTTTCCAAGTCCCCTCTCCCCCAGGTGCAAAGCAGCCAAGCAGTTTTACAGAAAGCAATGTTGCAAGTTAACTAAAGTACACAAAAATTTGATGCCCTAATATGGATTCTTTCAATCACACACGCACAGACCATGCTGTTCCCCCAAACGGCTCGGCGCCAGAAGCACATCTTTCTTTTTCATTTTCATTTCATCATCCTGTTATTTGTCGATTGCCTCGAGCAGGCCCCAGTAACGTCTCTTTCATCCTAGCCCTGAGATTATATTCAAGGCTATTTAGGAGAATGAGACCCATCATTGTTACTGGTATTTGGCATATTTGGTACGCCACGGGGAGTTTGCCAGACTCTGCCCTGTGGGCAGGCTACATTCAATAGCCTGCAAGTTTGTCCAAAGTAGGAATGAGATAATAAGATGTCATAAAAAGATGTCCTGATAAGATGTGGCGGCCACGAATGCGAACTTCCAGCTCCCGGAACCACATCTTTCTAGAGCTCGAAAAATTAGACCGACTGACGGTTTTGCAACCAATGGGGAAATCCACCCCAGCAGGAAGGACAAATGGACAGCAGATGTCGCCTGGGCTCCCAAAGACAGCCACCTGACTCTAAGTGACTCTTGGCTGACCTGTCCTCTCCCTGACCTCATGGACAGCCCCTGCCTCAGTGGTATCCCACATACTGGCTGAAGCACAAACGTTGATCCTTTCCACTCAGGAAGCTGTGATCTCACTGGGAGACTGCATCCCTCTCCCACTGGCCTCTCTGGGACAACTGGAGTGATAACATTTTTGATCCTTTGTTTGGGTTTTTTTTTTTTGCTTTCTGGATCACACCTGGCGATGCACAGGGGTTACTCCCGGCTCTGCACTCAGGAATCACTTCTGGCAGTGCTCAGGGGACCATATGGGATGCTGGGAATTGAACCTGGGTCGGCTGCATGCAAGGCAAACACCCTACCCGCTGTGCTATCACTCAGCCCCTTGTTTGTTGTTTTTATGTTTTGGGGGCCACACTCGGTGATGCTCGGGGGTTACTCCTGGCTCTGCACTCAGGAATCACTCCTGGCAAGTTTGAGAGGACCATATGGGATGCCAGGGATTGAACTGGGATCTGCCACGCACAAGGCAAGTACCTTCCCCGCTGTACTCTGACCCCACTAGAAAAGTATGTCAATTTTTTTTTAAGTCTTTGGGTCACATTGTTCAGGACTTATGCCTGGCTCTGTGCTCAGGGATCACTCCTGGTGGAGCTCAGGGGATCATATGGGATGTCGGGGATCAAAACCAGCCATGTAGAAGGCAAGGGCCTTGCCTGCTCTGGTTCCTCATACAAAAACATCTTACCTGAACATTAAAAGTGGACAGTGACCAGGGCTGGAGCAATAGCACAGCGGGTAGGGTGTTTGCCTTGCACGCAGCCAACATGGCCGACCCAGGTTCGATTCCTAGCATCCTATATGGTCCCCCGAGCACCGCCAGGAGTAATTCCTGAGTGCATGAGCCAGGAGTAACCCCTGAGCATTGCCGGGTGTGACCCAAAAAGAAAAAAAAAAGTGGACAGTGCCCGAGAGAAGTGTTTTCACTTAGGAGACAGGTGACCAGGGAGGGCATCCCTGAGGGAGGCTGGCTTTGAATGGCCCTAGGCCAGAGAGTAGGAGAGACAGACCATCACTGGGCCAGGGCTTGGAGGGGTCAGCCTCAGGGCTCCCAAGATGGGGAAACCCAGGGAGAGCACAGGCCACCCCGCTGTCACCCACCAGAGCTACAACTCCACGCAGGAACAGCCACAGAGACACAAGGGCGCCCCCCAGCTCCCTCACAGCAGAGGACTCAGGTCACCTGGATAACTCCCCCCACCCCACCCCCACAGCTCCAGGAACAAGGAGGCTGCCGGCAGTGAGGTGCCACACGGGAGAACGGCATCCAGTGTGGACAGGCAGACAGCACCAGCTCAGGAGATCAGCAGAGAGGCCAGAACATGCCAGGAGAAGAAACTGAGGGGTAGGGTGAGCTAGTGAGCCAACGGGGCTGAGGCAGACCCTGGCAGATCCCCAGAGGGCCTAGGCAACCTGACCTCAAGATACCCCAGCCCTGATCAGCTTGCTTCACAGAGATGCACAAACATCCTTCCAACGATCACACAGGGCGTCCAGAGATGGGGTGGGGGCGCACTGTTTCGCTTCCATCCCCCCCAGCCCCATGCTTGCTTTATCCTCAGTACAGACACCCCCGGACTTCCCTAGAAGCACCGAAGCATGCCAACCTCGAAGAGGCTCCAGCCCACCTCCAACTGCTCTGCTCTGAGATCCAGAATCCTTTCCCGATCTGGAACCCAGCTCCTCCTCCTCTCCCCAATACCCAGCCTGCCTGCGAGGGTTCTTCCAGAGCCTTCAGCCAGCCTGGAACACAGACAATAAGGCAGAAACCAACACAGCACAGGACTTGGAGGCAGAAAAACTATGTCAAAGCCTTCCATCGCGGGGCTGGAGCGATAGCACAGCGGGTAGGGCGTTTGCCTTGCACACAGCCAACATGGCCGACACAGGTTCGATTCCCAGCACCCCATATGGTCCCCTGAGCACCGCCAGGAGCAATTCCTGAATGCATGAGCCAGGAGTAATAAGCCCTGAGCATTGCTGGGTGTGGCCCAAAAAGAAAAAAAAAAAGCCATGACAGCTACACAGCCGTCATGGGGGATTCAAACAGATGCTGATTGGGGCTTAGTAATCAGTGACAGTACAGCCGATAAGGTATTTGCACACAGCTGACCTGGGTTTAATTCTCGGCTTCTTATAGGGTCTCCTGAGCACCACCACTGAGCACGGCCAGGTGTGGCCCCAAAACCAGAAAAAGTAAAAGCAAACCCAACCCCCTTCTTTTCCGCTTAGGCCAGGACTAGGATATTCTATCTATAGGGCCAGTCGGGAAAATCAGTTTGAATTAAATACTTGGTGGTGGGTCCAGAGAAGAAAGGGCTCTGGTCCGTGGCTTCATGAATCCCCAGGGCAGGCAGGCTGAGCCTTGGAATACTTTGTGATAACAGTTGAAACATCCGCCTTTGGGCTCCATCAGCCACCTCAAGAATCTATCCCTTGGGGCTGAAGAGATAGCACAGTGGGTAGGGCGTTTGCCTTGCACACAGCCAACCCAGGTTCGATTCCCAGCATCCCATATGGTCCCCTGGGCACCGCCAGGAGTAACTCCTGAGTGCAGAGTCAGAAGTAACCCCTGTGCATCACCAGGTGTGACCCAAAAAGCAAAAAAAAAAAAAATCTATCCCGAGATCTGGTGTTTTCTCTTTCCCTTCCACCTCTCTTAACACTGGAACTCATCTAACATACGAGCACATCCCTTCAGATTTCAAGACGGCCCAACGAGGAGGGAGAGGGTCGAAGAGGTCGAAGATGGAGTTGCTCCTCTTTGCTCACTAACGTCTGCATGCACACATCTCATAGTCCGACACTGACCCTTGTACCTGCTTCTCAGCAGATCTTAACCATGGTCCATGATTACCTGAAATCACCAGATAATTCAGAAATATGACCATACTCGGAGTGTACCCAGTACCCAAGGTTTACCAAGGATTACTCAGGAAATATGACAATACCCAGGGTATACCCAGTAGCCAAGACTCACAAATTCTAAGGATTCAGATAGGGACATCTTTAGAATTATGCACCTGTGCCAATAAAGTAATCTCTCTCTCTTTCCTCTTTCTCTCTACTTATCTCTCTCCTCTCTCTCTCTCTCTCTCTCTCTCTCTCTCTCTCTCTCTCTCTCTCTCTCTCTCCCATTTGCTTATCTCTATGTCTCTTTGCTTGTTTTGTCCAATCTGGAGAATCCTATGTTCTCTCTTCAATACAGACTTCTGCCCCCACATCTCTATAACTAAGTGTTGTTCAATAAAATTATCTCACTTCACAAAAAAAAAAAAGAAAAAAATTTAAAACTATCTGAACTTTTGATAGAGAAGGGAACACCAAATAAAGGTGTTGGGAGGATCCTCCCAGGATGGGAGAAGCATGCTGAAAGTAGACTATAGACCAAACTTGATTGTCACCCATTGCCTCTTTTGCAAACCACAATACCCAATAGGAGAGAGAGTACAAAAGGGAATGTCCTGCCACAGAGGCAGGGTGGGATGGGGGGGATGGGGGGTGGAAGAGATACTGGGATCCGTGGTTGTGCGAAATGGGCACTGGTGGAGGGATGGGTATTTGATCATTGTATAATTGAAACCCAAGCACAAAAATGTTTAAGTCTGCAACTGTACCTCATGATGTCTCACTATTAAAAATTTTTTTTAATTTTTTTAAATATATATACACATAAGCCTATTAAGTTGCCTATAACAGGAATATTCATGGCAAGAGTAAATGATTGAAAGGTTATTTAAAAACTGGAAACAGAGGTCTGGGATGTGGCTGAGGGATGTGCTTGGCCTTGTCTGGAAAACTTGGCTTATCGTGGCGGGGGATGGGAAGGTGAAGGACTGAGGAGGTGGGGAGCAGGGGGTGGAAGGATGGGGGGCAGACAATGATGGATGGGAGCAGACACTGGGGGAAGGTGTGGGGTTGGAATGTTGCATGACTGAAACCCTATTATAAAGAGCTTTGCCAATCATGGCGCGTAAAATAAAATATAAATTAATTAAATAAAAGAGTGCAAAAAAAAAACTATCTGAACTTTTGAAATGGGTGAGGAAATGAACAGATAAACTTCCTCCAAAGAAGACATACACAATGGCCAATATCACGATGCTCAGAAAGATACTCGACATCATTGTTCATCAAGGAGTAGGATGGAGCAATAGTACAGTGGGTAGGGCATTTCAATTGCATGAGGACGATCCAGGTTCACTCCCCGGCATCCCATATGGTCCCCTGAGCCTCACCAGGAGTGATCCCTGAGTGAAGAGCCAGGAGTAAGCCCTGAGCATCACAGGGTGTGATCCAAAAAAAGCCAAAATAAAGAAAGAAAATAATTCTTTAAAAATTATTCATCAGGGAATGAAGATTAAAACCACTATGACCCATTGCCATGAAGGTTTCAAAATTGTCACTTTGGGCAAGGACACAGAGCAAACGTAGCTCCGTACACAAGGAAAGAAACACAGAACAGAAGGGCCACTTCAGGACACATCCTTCTCTAGAACGTCAGATAACCACTGACCAGTAGAACTAGCAGGATTGCCGCTAGGAAGACAGGCAAGAGAAGCAAAAACTAATGGCCAAAAACTTGTTCATTTCAAGGCTGGAGAGATGTACAGTGGGTAAGGCACACATCTGACCAGGGTTCAATCCCCGGCATCCATACTGTCCCCCGAGCATGACCAGGAGTAATTCCTGGGTGCAGAACCAGGAGTAAACCCTGAGTATTTCTGGTTGTGACTTCCCTCGCAATATATATATATATATATATATATATATATATATATATATCATGATCACGATCATCCTGTTGTTCGTCGATTGCCTCAAGCAGGCACCAGTAACGTCTCCTTCGTCCTAGCCCTGAGATTTTAAAAAGTGCCACATTCAAGGTTCTTTCAGGGTTAGGAAAATGAGAACCATCATTGTTACTGGTATTTGGCATATTGGGTACACCACAGGGAGTTTGCCAGACTCTGCCGTGCGGGCAGGCTGCACTCGGTAGCCTGCCAAGTTGTCGAAAGCAGGAATGAGATAATAAGGTGTCGCACTTCCGGGAGCTGGGTTTTATAGTCTCTGGGTCTTGGACGTTGATGGGATTACACAGCGCTGGGGGGCAGTTGGTGGGTGTGACCCCTGCCTACTGGAAGATGGAAGATCTGGGTGGAGGATGCTCAAACCCTGATTCGAGCAGGCTTGGAGATCTCAGCCCCGGGACCCGCATGCCTTTGTTTCTCTGCCGGTACATGTATACACGCACACGCACACACACACAGGGCTGGAGCGATAGCACAGTGGCAAGGCGCGTACAACCAGCCCGACCCAGCCGGGTTCGATTCCTCCGCCCTTCTCGGAGAGCCCGGCAAGCTACCGAGAGTATCTTGCCCTCGTGGCAAAGCCCAGCAAGCTACCTGGAATGTATTCAATATGCCAAACACAGTAACACAAGTCTCAAAATGGAGACATTACTGGGCCCGCTCGAGCAAAATCAATGAACAACGGGAGGACGGTGACAGTCACACACACACACACACGCACATATATATATATGCATATGTTCCAGCAGCTTCTTTCCTAATAGCCACAACTGGCAACCAACATGTTAACAACCCCAGTGCACTTCAGTGGCTGCAGAGCCAAGGTTGGACTCTCACCTAGCGGCAGGGAACAGGACACGCACCAGAGGGACAGCAGGGGCTCGTCTCAGGAGCACTGTGCTCAGTGCAGTCAGGCAGAAGCAAAAGACAACAACTACATCTTGTAGATGACACTTACCTATAAGCCAAAGCCGGGTTAGCAGGGGGCTGGCTGGGAAGCGCGGGGAGGGGCAGGTGTGGCCTTAGGAGATGGCAGGAAAGTTTCACATCCTGGTTGATGTGGAGAGCGCACCAGCCAGTCACTGGTGGGTCTTGGGCAAAACTCACTGCGCTATTCAGGTACAATGTTCAAATGTAATATTTTATTTTTACCCCAATCGACCTGACCTTAAAAATTAACTGCATGGTTATTTGTTCATTGAAGCACTGTTTACAATAGCTAGAATCTGGAAAAAAGCTGAGTGCCCGAGAACAGATGACTGGTTAAAGAAGCTTTGGTACATCTACACAATGGAGTACTATGTAGCTGTCAGAAAGGATGAAGTCATGAAATTTACATACAAGTGGTACTACATGGAAAGTATCATGCTAAGCGAAATGATTCAGAAAGAAAGGGATAGACATAGAAAGATTGCATTCATCTGGGGAACATTTTTCATTTTCATTTCATCATCCTGTTAATCGTCGATTGCCTCGAGCAGGCCCCAGTAACGTCTCTTTCATCCTAGCCCTGAGATTATATTCACGGCTCTTTAGGAGAATGAGACCCATCATTGTTACTGGTATTTGGCATATTTGGTAGGCCACGGGGAGTTTGCCAGACTCTGCCCTGTGGGCAGGCTACATTCGATAGCCTGCAAGTTTGTCCAAACTGGGGAACATAAAGTAACAAAATAGGAGACTAACACCCAAGAATGGCCGAGATTAGTACCAGGAACTTTACTCCATGGCTTGGAGGCCAGCCACACATGCTAGGGGAAAAGGGAGCTCAGATAGAGAAGGGAGCACCAAATAAAGGGTGTTGGGAGGATCCTCCCAGGATGGGAGAAGCATGCTAAAAGTAGACTATAGACCAAACATGATTGTCACTCATTGCCTCTTTTGCAAACCACAACACCCAATAGGAGAGAGAGAACAAAAGGGAATGCCCTGCCACAGAGATGGAGTGGGATGGGGGGGGGGGGGGGGAGGAATACTGGGATCCGTGGTGGTGGGAAATGGGCACTGGTGGAGGGATGGGCATTTGATCATTGTATAATTGAAACCCAAGCGCAAAAATTTGTAAGTCTACAACTGTACCTCATGATGTCTCGCTAATAAAAATTAAAAAATTAAAAATTTTAAAAAATTTTTAAAAGGAGTCAAAACGTAAAAAAAAATTAACTGCATAAAACCACAACACCCAAATGGAGAGAGAGAAAGAGAGAGAGAGAGAGAGTAAAAGAGAATACAACTGCCAAGGGCGGGGGGTAGGGATACTGGGCACATTGGTGGTGGAGAATGCGCACTAGTGGAGGGATGGGTATTCGATCATTGCATGACCGAAATGTAAATGTGAAAGTTTATAAGTCTGTAACTACCTCACGAGATTCATTTTAAAAAAGTAACTATGTCAATATTATTTTTCATTTATTAGAAAAAAATTTTTTTAATACCGCATGAGGGGCTGGAGTGATAGCACAGCGGGTAGGGTGTTTGCCTTGCACGCAGCGGACCCGGGTTCGATTCCCAGCATCCCATATGGTCCCCCAAGCACCGCCAGGAGTCATTCCTGAGTGCATGAGCCAGGAATGACCCAGGAATAACCCCTGTGCATCGCCGGGTGTGACCCAAAAAGAAAAAAAAAATTAACTGCATGAGTGGGGGCTGGGGAAGTGGTTTAAGAGGTGGTGCCCATGTCTCCCTTCACAGGACAGGGTCCTGGTTTGGCATCCCAGCACCGCCAGGTGGAGCCCTGGGTACCTCCACACAGCCTGGATACCACGCAGCAATCCATCAGCCCTGTCCCACTTGGCCATGGGTCACCAGGAATGGCCCCTATGGGAGGAGAACAGGAATTGAGAATAAAAATTAAACTGAAAAGGCTAACAGTTTAATAAACACGAGACACAGATCTCTCAAAGGAAGACAGATATCCTGGAGCAGACAGGATGACTATAGGAATTCTTTGGAATATTTTTTAATTTTCTGTCTATAGGAATTCTTTTTTTTTTTTTCAGCTTTTTGGGTCACACCCGGCGGTGCTTCTCAGGGGTTACCCCTGGCTCTGCACTCTGGAATTACTCCTGGCGGTGCTTGAGGGGGAGGGAGGGGGAACCATATGCGATGCTGGAATCGAACCCGAGCCTCCGGGGCAAGGCAAACGCCCTCCCCGCTGTGCCATCGCTCAAGGGACCTGTAGGAATGCCAGCTCCAAGGGCTGACGCGCATGCTCCGTGTGCAGGCGGCCCAGGTCTGATCTCGGGCACTGCACAGTCCCCCAACACGATTGGAGAAACCCCCAAACCAAGTCAGGAGCAGCCCCAAGCAGTACCGGGTGCGCCCCACCCCCACCCCAGGGAAATGCTACTGTAGCATAAATGTAGCAATGTGGGGGGGGGGGCGGTCCCAGTGACTTATGTAAAGCAGGGGGAGGGGGCAGTAGCCTGGGGAAGGAAATCTGCCGCTTTCTCCGCTTTCTCCGACCCACCTCTGTCCCCCAGGCACAGCGGGGAGATGCAGGACTGGAGTGGGCTGTGGGGGGGCTCCACGTCCCCCGTCCCAGAGGCAGCCATCAAGCTGCACCTGCTGTCGCCTTGTTCTCCTGGCTTGGGAGTCGGGGTCAGCCACCTGGTGTCCTGGGGAACAGCGGGCTCAGCTGGGGCGAGGAATTGCTCTTTGCAGCAAGAACGAATGGCCAGTCCAAGGCCGCCCCCCCCACCCCACCCCGGCCCCGGGCCCAGGTTCATTGTCTTTCCCTCAAAGAAAAAAAGAATTTCCAGGAGGAGGCCAGCAGTGAATTAAAAAAAAAAAAAAAAACAGCATGTATTTGGAAATCTTGAGGAAGGGAGGGGAAGGAGAGAGAGAGATGTGAGGGGGGAGGGAGTTCAAGAAGAACTTGGGGAAAGGCCAGAATAATAGTAGAGCAGGCAGGATGTTTGCCATGTATGCACCCCACCAGGGCTCAATCCCCAGCACTATATGGTACCCGAGCATCTGCAGGAGGGACACCTGAGTTCAGAGCCAGGAGTAAGCCCTGAGCACTGCCAGGTGTGGCCAAGAAAGGAGAAAAGGAGGGGAGGGAGGGAGGAAGGAGGTGACACCCTCCAAACTATAGGTCAAGGCCGGTGGGTTTCAGCTCTCCCAAAGCTCAGAGAGTCCTGAGTTTTGCAGGACAGCGGGGAGGGAGAGAGAAGGGGCAAAGTTACTACAAGTTTGACAGGCTCCAAAGGTAGAGGATGTGGAGCTGGAGAGATAATCCAGCAGGCAGGAAGGATCCCTGAGCACAGAGCCAGGAGTAAGCCTGACCGGGTGTGGCCCCCAAACCCAAAAAATTAAAAGGTAGAGAGCACTTGCCTTCCACGTTCTATGCCTTGGGTTCCAACCCTCTAAGCATCCGAGGGGTCAAACTTCAAGCCCCTAGCACCACCAGGTGTAGACCCACAACAGTATTTTTAAAAGTATAATAATAGGGCTTGTACAGCAGGCAGAACTAGGAGTAAGAGCTGAGCAACAACCAAGTGTGGGCCAAAAAAGTCAAAAACGGGCAGCTTCGGGGCTGGAGCAATAGCACAGCGGGTAGGGCATTTGCCTTGCACGCAGCCGACCTAGGTTCGATTCCCAGCAACCCATATGGTCCCCCGAGCACTGCCAGGAGTAATTCCTGAGTGCATGAACCAGGAGTAACTCCTGTGCATCACCGGGTGTGACCCAAAAAGCAAAAAAAAAAAAAAAACGGGCAGCTTCCCCCTAGAGAGATGGTCCAAGCAAGCTACAAGCAACAGGCCAGTGTGTTTTAGCATTCCCAACCCCCAGAGAATCTTGTGCTGGGTGTGGGGGGGGAGAGGGGGGGTGTCATATATGGGAGACCTCTGTACTGAAAAATCATAAAACACACATAAAATGTTGCTCAGATCAAACTTTGGGGTTTCTTTTTTTTTTTTTTTGCTTTTTTTTGGGGGGGTCACACCCAGCGATGCACAGGGGTTACTACTGGTTCATGCACTCAGGAATTACTCCTGGCCATGCTTGGGGGACCATATGGGATGCTGGGAATCGAACCCGGGTCGGCTGCGTGCAAGGCAGACGCCCTACCTGCTGTGCTATCACTCCAGCCCCAAGGGGTTTCTTCTTTTTTAATGTTTTATATTTATTTTAATTAAATCGCCATGAGACAGTTACATGGCTTTTGTGATTGGGTTTCAGTCACACAATGTTCCAACACCCATCCCTCCACCTGTGCACATTTCCTACCACCAAGGTCCCCCAAATCCCTCCTGCCACCGCCACCTCCTCTCAACCAGCTGCCTCGATGGCAGGTTCTCTCTCTCCTTTTGAGCATTATGGTTTGCAATGCAGTCATATCAAACGAAGATTTCTGGTAATTTCGCCCCTTCTTTTTCCCCTTGAAAGTTCAGAAGGACTCTCTGGGCTTAGTCAGGGTCACACGGTCACAGTCACAGTCCTCCCGTTGTTCATCAATTTGCTCGAGTGGACCCAGTAACGTCTCCATCATGAGAGTTGTTGTTACTGTGTTTGGCATATTGAATACGTCACAGGGAGCTTGCCAGGCTTAGCCGTGCAAGATACTCTCGGTAGCTTGCCAGGCTCTCTGAGAGAGGGGCAGAGGAATCGAACTCGGGTCGGCCATATTGGCCGCTTGCAAGGCAAACGCCCTACCCGCTGTGCTATCGCTCCAGCCCCTCTCTGGGCTTAGTAAAAGCTAAAAAGACTGGCCTGAGGCCCATGGTTGTGCAGGTGTGGCCGCCTCTCTCTGGAGAAGCTGTTCTTGCATTCTCATGGGGCCAAAACAGAACCTCAAAAACACTTCCCCACTCATAAGGACCCCAGGCCCCTGATCAGACACACTGGCCAGGGGAGACTGTGCAGCAAACCCATTGGACCTCTAGCCTCCTTGTTCTTCATCCTCATTGTAAAATACTTTTTTTTTTGAGGGGGTGGGGAGGCCACACCCAGCAGTACTCAGGGCTTACTCCTGGCTCTGTTTTCAAGGATCATTTCTGGAAGGGCTCAGGGGACTGCATGGAGTACCTGGGATCAGGGATTGTACCTGAGTCTGCCACATGCAAGGCAAATGCCTCCCCACTGTATACCACTCCAGCCCTAAAATACATACTCCCCCCAATGACATTCCTTCACTATTTTCTGCAAAAATGACGTATGTTCTTTCTAAGTTCCTCAACAGAAGATGATCACTGTGTTCCCGCATGACTCTCTCTCTTCCTCCCTCCCTTCCCTTCTCTCTCTCCCTCTCTCTCTCTGTCTCTTGCTCTCTGTCTGTCTCTGTCTCTCTATCTCTCTGTCTCTCTGTCTCTCTCTCAAGTTGTTCTCCAGCTGGTGCTGACGAATGTCCTTCCAGGCCCAGTTTTATTGCCAGTAAAACCCTTTTTTTTGTTGTTGGTTTCTATCACACCCAGTGATTCTCAGGGCTTACTCCTTGTTCTGTGCTTGAAAGTCACTCCTGACAGAGCTCAGGGGACCATCTGGGGTGCGGGGGACTGGGGGAACCCCAGAGCAAAATTTAATTTGAGATACACCACTGACTTAAATCACGACGATCACGACCATCCTGTTGTTCGTCGATTGCCTCGAGCAGGCCCCAGTAACGTCTCCTCCGTCCTAGCCCTGAGATTTTTTAAAAAGTGCCATATTCGAGAGCCTTTCAGGGTTAGGAGAATGAGACCCATATTCGAGAGCCTTTCAGGGTTAGGAGAATGAGACCCATCATTGTTACTGGTATTTGGCATATTGGGTACGCCATGGGGAGTTTGCCAGACTCTGCCGTGTGGGCAGGTTACATTCGGTAGCCTGCCAGTTTGTCCAAAGTAGGAATGAGATGATAAGATGTCACGCACCCGCAAATGCGGCCGTGCACTTCTGGGAGCTGAGTTTTATAGTCTCTGAGTCTTGGCTGTTGATGGGATTACATAGTGCCAGGGGGCCAGTTGGTGGGTGT
Organism: Sorex fumeus; assembly: GCF_029834395.1. Classification (NCBI taxonomy): domain Eukaryota; kingdom Metazoa; phylum Chordata; class Mammalia; order Eulipotyphla; family Soricidae; genus Sorex; species Sorex fumeus. The sequence continues at coordinate 22,648,919 of NW_026606093.1, forward strand.
GACCCCTGCCTACTGGAATTTGGAGGATCTGGGTGGAGGATGCTCAGCGCCGATCCGAGCAGGCTGGTTCTGGAGGTCTTCCGCTGCTGGAGCACTGGTCGGGGCGGGGAAGGAAACTCAACCCACTCCCATCCAAGGGGCCCTGGCGAGGACAGCCAGGCGCGGGGGCAGGAGACTGCGCTGTTCTCTTCCGGGATCTGGGAGAGACTGACTTAAATGTGACAGATAAAACAAAAATAGTCATCTTCTACAATTTTTTAAGCTCCTAAAATTTAGGAGGAGGAGGAGGAGGAGGAGGAGGAAGAGGAGGAGGAGGAGGAAGAGGAGGAGGAGAAGGAGGAGAAGGAGGAGAAGGAGAAGAAGAAGAAGAAGAAGAAGAAGAAGAAGAAGAAGAAGAAGAAGAAGAAGAAGAAGAAGAAGAAGAAGAAGAAGACTAGTGAGATAGTATAGGCATTAAGGCTTACCTTATACATGGAAGAACCCCATTCAATCCCCAGTACCCCATATGGTCCACCCAGCTCCACCAGGAGTAATCCAGGCACAGAGCCAGAATTAAGCCCTGAGCACAGCTGGAGGAGGAAAAATAAATTTTTTAAAATGAGAGATCATCTATTAATGGGACTATTGTCAAGGATTTCTTTCAGGGCCAGAGGGATAGTACAGCAGGGAGGGCACTTGCCTTGTATGTGGCCGACCTGGGTTCAATCCCTGTCCCCAGAGCACCATCAGGAGGAATTCCTGAGTGCAGAGCCAGGAGTAAGCCAGGTGTGGCCCAAACACCAAACAAACAAATAGCCATGATTGTCTCTGTAAAGAATTCAAAAGATTCAAGAAAAATAACAACCACCCCAAATAGCCATTGACACTTGGGCTAGAGAGATAGCGAGATAGTACCAGCATTTAAGGCATTTGCCTTGTGGTGACATCCATCACAAAAATAAACGCGGGGGCTGGAGAGATAGCACAGCGGGTAGGGCGTTTGCCTTACACACGGCTGACCCAGGTTCGATTCCCAGCATCCCATATGGTCCCCTGAGCACTGCCAGGTGTACCTCCTGAGTGCAGAGCCAGGAGTAACCCCTGTGCATCGCCAGGTGTGACCCAAAAAGCAAAAAATAAATAAAAAATAAATAAAAATAAACTCGGCGCCCACTCCAGATGAAATCCCGGAGTCCACATGCCTCCAGAAGAAAAACCCAGGTATGCAGGTTCAAGGACTAAGACTCCAGGCCACATGGCGGCAGCGGATCTGCCATCCCTTCTTTCCCATCTCCAGCCCACTTGGGGCCGTGGTTGTCACACCCAGGATCTGCCTCCAGGAGCCCTCTCAGCACATCAACGGCCTTGATCCAGAGACTCCCAAATGAATCTCAACATGGATTAACTCCCTACAGAGATGTCTCTGGACCCCAACCATTTACAATTTTGGAATTTCATGGCCGCGCGTGCCCTCTCATGATATTCAGAATAAGCAATAGAAAATAAATTACCTAGCATCTGCCCTGGCAAGCGGGTTTGAATGGTGGTAGGAAAATCAAAATAATGGTGGTGGGAAGGTATAATGGTAGTGGGTTTAGTGTTGGAATATTGAATGTAATCAATTAATGTGAACAATCTTATGAAAATAAAGGTAAAGGTAAAGGTAAAGGCCCTCCCGTTGATCGTCGATTTGCTCGAGCGGGCCCAGTAACGTCTCCATTGGAGACTTTGTTGTTACTGTGTCTGGCATATCGAATACTCTCGGTAGCTTGCCGGGCTCTCCGAGAGGGGCGGAGGAATCGAACTCGGGTCGGCCATGTTGGCCGCTTGTAAGGCGAACGCCCTACCCGCTGTGCTATCGCTCCAGCCCATGAAAATAAAATTTAAAAAATAATAAAAAGGGGCTGGAGCAATAGCACAGCGGGTAGGGCATCTGCCTTGCACGCAGCCGACCCGGGTTCGATTCCCAGCATCCCACATGGTCCCCTGAGCACCGCCAGGGATAATTCCTGAGTGCAGAGCCAGGAGTAACCCCTGTGTATCACCAGGTGTGATCCAAAAAGCAAAAAAAAAATAAAAAATAATAAGGTAAAGAGAAAGAGACAAAGAGAGAGAGACAGAGAGAGTCCAGCAGGTAGGACACCCACCTTCCACACAGCCAACCTGGGTCCAATCCTCAGCACCGTACGTTCCCTTGAGTTCCAACCAGAGCACAGAGCCAGGAATCAGCCTTGAGCACCAAGGCTTACGGGAGGAAGCCTTGTGGCCCAAAATTTAAACAAACAAACAAAAACCTCAAAGGGAATTCATAGATGTAAATGCAAAATTCAAACTCTAAATCTCCTAGGAGATAAGCCAGGGGGAAAAATCGAGATGACCTTAGATTTGGCAAAGACTATTGAGTTACAACACAAAAGGCATAATTCACGAAAAAAAGAGACAATAGGCCAGAATTCATTAAAATTAAAAACTTCTGTGGCCAGAGAGTTAGCCCAGGAAGTGAGGAGCTTACGTTACAGACAGTCATGCCCCAACGCCTACCGGGAGGGAGCCATGAGCGTACAGCTTAGGGAAGCCCCTCACACCACTGGACGTAGCCCCCGAAAGTTAAATTTAATCCACGACCTCTGCTCCCGGGTTGTCAAGAGAGCCCAAGGGACTAGGATGCTGCTTCCCCCATGCACAGGCTCGGCTCACATTCCATGCTCCCCCGAGCACCAAGCTGGGAGTAGTCCCCGAGCTCCACCGGGTGTGGCCCAAAGCCAGATAAACAAATACATATTATATTAATCCATGATCATAAATGTACTTAAAACCTCTGTTCCCTGAAAGACAACCTCAACAGGACAAGAAGAAAGAGGGTACCGGAGGTGAGCTGCTTGCCTCAATTACCACAGATTACTGTTTGATCCCTGACACCCCAAGAACCACCAGGGGTCACTCCTGAGCACAGAGCCAGGAATGGCTACAGCTGCAGCCCCAACTCCCCTGCACCCCAAAAAAGTAGCACTGCACATAGCACTGACCTCCCGTTGTTCATTGTTTTGCTCAAGCGGGCACCAGTAATGTCTCCATTGTGAGACTTGTTGTTACTGTGTTTGGCATATCGAATACGCCATAGGCAGCTTGCCAGGCTCTGCCGTGCAGGCGGGATACTCTCGATAGCTTGCCAGGCTCTCCAAGAGGGACAGAGGAATTGAACTTGGGTCAGCCGCGTGCAAGGCAAACTCCCTACCCGCTGTGCTATCGCTCCAGTCCACCCCACCCCAAAAAAAGTACTGAAAAAAAAAAGCCATGGACTGGGATAAATTGTGTATAGAAGGCTCATTTAGTAAAGAAATATTATCTAGGGTATGGAGCAACAGTAAATATTATCTAGGGTATGGAGAGCAGTAAATATTATCTAGGGTATGGAGAGCAGTGCAGTCTCTGCCCCCGCGCCTCGGTGTTCCTTCCCGGAATCCCTTGGAGGGGAGCGGGTTGAGCTTTCCTCCCCGCCCCGGCCAGGGCTACGGCAGCCGGAGACCTCCAGGACCAGCCACCACCATGCTGAGACCACTCTCCGCACACCTGAAGGTACTGGCAGAGGGACAAAGCCACGCGGGTTCCGGGGCCGAGACCTCCAAGCCTACTCGAATTGGAGTCGAGCATCTTCCACCCAGATCCTCCAAATTCCAGTAGGCGGGGGTCACACCCACCACCTGGCCCCCTGGCGCCGTGTAATCCCATCAGCGGCCAAGACTCAGAGACTATAAAATCCAGATCCCGGAACCGCGCAGCCGCATTTGCGGCCGCGCGACATCTTATTATCTCATTCCTACTTTGGACAAACTTGCAGGCTGTCGAATGTAGCCTGCCCACAGGGCAGAGTCTGGCAAACTCCCCGTGGCCTACCAAATATGCCAAATACCAGTAACAATGATGGGTCTCATTCTCCTAAGTAGCCCTGAATATAATCTCAGGGCTAGGATGAAAGAGACGTTACTGGGGCCTGCTCGAGGCAATCGACGATTAACAGGATGATGAAATGAAATGAAATGAAAATGGAGCAACAGTAAAGCAGATGGACTTCTCCTCTTGCACACAACAGATCCAAATTCAATCCCTGGCACCCTTGTATGGTTCCCCACGCCAGTCGGGAATGATCCCTGAGGACAGAGTCAGGAGTAAATCCTGAGAATCACCGGGTGTGGTCCAAAAATCAAACAAACAAACAATCAAACAAAAAAGGAACATTATTCAAAATAAACAAACTCTTAAGGCTCAAGAGTATAAAAACAGGGGCTGGAGAGATAGCACAGCAGGTAGGGTGTTTGCCTTGCACGCGGCTGACCCGATTCAATTCCCAGCATCCCATATGGTTCCCTGAGCACCGCCAGGAGTAACTCCTGAGTGCAGATCCAGGAGTAACCCCTGTGCATCGCCAGGTGTGACCCAAAAATAAATAAATAAATAAATAAAAAAGTATAAAAACAAGCAGTGGAGGGTGGGGGGAACAGGCACCAGCAGGTCAACTTGTACCTGCTGGGCAAATCCATCAGCAGCCTGATGGTGCCTTCGGGCTTCCTGATACCCCCAACCTGGGACCAAGTTACCAAGAAATTGAACAGCCAAAAGTTAGGTATGTGATGCCAAGAGAAATGAGTCAGAAAGAGAGGGATAGACATAAAAAGATTGCATTCATCTGGGGGACATAAAGTAACAAAATGTACAGTCAGTCACAGTCCTCCCATTGTTCATCGATTTGCTCGAGCGGGCCCAGTAACGTCTCCATCATTAGACTTGCTGTTACTGTGTTTGGCATATCAAGTACGTCACGGGTAGCTTGCCAGGCTCTCAGTACCAGGAAGATTACTGCATGGCTTAAAGGCCAGCCGGGCATTCTAGGAGAAAGGGCAGCTCAGATAGAGAAGGGAGCACCAAATAAAGGGTGTTTGGAGGATACTCCCAGGAGGGGAGATGCATGTTGAAAGTAGACTATGGACCGAACATGATTGCCATTCAATGCCTCTTTAGCAAACCACAACACCCAATAAGAGAGAAAGAACGAAAGGGAATAATGCCCTGCCACAGAGGCCGGGTGGGATGGGGGGATGGGGGTGGGAGGGATACTGGGATCCATGGTGGTGGGAAATGGGCACTGGTGGAGGGATGGGTACTTGATCATTGTATAGTCGAAACCCAAGCACAAAAATTTGTAAGTCTACAACTGTACCTCATGGTGTTTCACTAATAAAAATTAAAAAAAAAAAAGTTAGGTATGTGAGGGAGGAGGGTTGGGGGATGGTGACAGGGAAAAAGACATTGGTGGTGGGAAATGTGCACTGGTGGAGGGATGGGTGCTGGATTATTGTATGAATGAAACCCAATTATGAACAGCTTTGTAATGATCTATCTCACAAATATCCATTTATGAAAAAAATTCAGTTAAAACATAGGCCAAAGACCTTAACAGTGACCTCAGTAAGGAAGTATATGGGCGGGTAGGAGAAATAAAGGTGCATACAGGAGATAAGGGTACAGCATATGCCCCCCCCCCCCCCCGCCCCGGCATCACTATGGGTCACTCCTGAGCACAGAGCCAGGAATAACTCCTGAGTACCCAAATTTGGTGAGGCCCAAAAAACAAACAATGGGGCTGGAGCGATAGCACAGCGGGGAAGGAGGGCGTTTGCCTTGCATGTGGCCGACCCCTGTGTATCACTGGGCACGAACTCCCCCCCCCCCCAAAAAAAAAAAAAGACAGACAGACTTGCGAAAGCAAACTCTGGGTCTTTCACCATCAGAGAAAAGCAAAGTAAAGCAGCAATAAAGATGTGACTTTGGGGAAGTATGGTGCCACCAGCAGGTCAATCTGTACCTGTGAGGCGAGTGCATCAGCAGCCTGATGGTGTCTTCTGACTTCCAGATACCCGCAAATTGCCGCTGTGCCTTTGGCCAGACACCAACAACTTGGGGCCAAGTTTACCAAGAAATTAAACGGCCAAAAGTTAGGTATGTGGGAATGTGGGAGACACACCCACAAACCACCTCCAGCTCAACTATAATAATCACTTGATCACTTGACTTCCTGCTAATCATCGATTTGCTCGAGCGGGCACCAGTAATGTCTCCATTTGTCCCTGTCACGTGCTAGTGTAGCCCAATGGCATCTGTTCGCACTGGGAACATGAAGAGCCTCAAGCCGATCGTTCATGAAATTGATGAAGAAGTGTGACCATCTGGTAGGTGGGCGGCCACGTGGTCTTTTGACGTCCCATGGAATCCAGTCGGTAACAGCTCTAGTCCAGCGGTTGTCTCCAAATCTCATTACGTGTCCAGCCCACCTGATTTTTGACGCCTTGGCAAACAAGACAGCGTTCCTGATTCTTGATCGTTGAAGGAGGTCAGAATTCCGGATTTTTTCTCTCATTTGAGTGAAACGTGATACTCCAAGCATAGCTCTTTCAATTCCTCTTTGGGAGACCCGAATAGTGTTCTCATCCTGTGTTCGTAGGGCCCAGGTCTCTGAGGCATATGTTAATGCAGGAAGAATAGTGGAATCAAAGAGATGTGCCTGGAGCCGGAGGTTCTTCATCAACTATAATAATAATAAGCTATAATAAGACTCATTTATTGGCCTTATTTCACAGACCCATAAATCTCGAAAGAGATCAAAAGGTCCCGTTAGGGCCTATAGTGCAGAGGTAGGTGGGAACCCGTGACTGAGAGCTCCAGGCTCGCTTGGATCAGGACTGGGCCTCCTCCCCGCAGGTCCTCAGTTTTCCAAGTAGCTTGGCAGTCACACTCACAAATTGCCCCTGGCGCCATGTAATCCTATCAATGGCCAAGACCCAGAGACTATAAACTAAAGCTCCCGGAAGAGAGTGCCGCAGAATGCCCTGACCCCGCACCAGGCTGTCTCCATGTCTTCTTCGGGGCACCTCGGAGGGAGGCGGGTTGAGTTTCCCTCCCTGCCCCAAGCAGAACCCCGGCAGTAGAAAACCTCCAGAACCCAACCACCGCCATGCGCAAGGCCACTCTCCACACATTCAGACGAGCCTCACCCAAAATGGGATGAACCTCACCAGCAGGAAACCCCAGATATGCGGGAACCCATGACTGAGATCTTCAAGCCTGCTTGGAAGGGGACTGGGCCTCTTCCCCCAGGTCCCCAGTTTTCCAGTAGCTTGGCAGTCACACCCACAAACTGCCCCTGGTGCCATGTAATCTCATCATTGGCCAAGACCCAACATCTATATATATACGAAAGCTCCTGGAAGACAACGACACAAGCAATACAAAACAAATCGTCTAGCATTGCCTTTTCAGCAGGTTTGAGTGGTGGTGGGACTGGTCTTGAAATAGCAAATGTAACCAAAGTAGAAAGAGAGTTTCGGGGAAATTGTCTGCCATACAGGCAGGGGAAGGGTTGGAAAGGAGTACAGCGGAGAATACTGGGGATTTTGGTGGTGGAAACTGTACACTGGTGAAGGGATGGGTGTTTGTTGATTGTATGACCAAAGCTCAAACATGAAAGCTTTGTAACTGTATCTCACGGTGAATCAAAAAAAAAAAAAGAGGGGAAAATAATAATAAAATGTAAGTACTGTAGCACTGTCCTCCTGTTCTTCAGTTGTTCTGCGATTTGCTCAAGCGGGCCCAGTAACGCCTCCATTGTGAAACTTGTTACTGTGTTTGGCATATCGAATACATCACGGGGAGCTTGCCAGGCTTTGCTGTGCGGGCGAGATACTCTCGGTAGCTTGCCGGGCTCTCTGAGAGGGGCGGAGGAATTGAACCCGGGTTAGCTGGGCCGGCTGCATACAAGGCAAACGCCCTACCACTGTGCTATCACTACAGCTCAATAATAAAATAAAATTAACATTCAGAATAGAATTTTTAAAAAAAGTAATGTGGAGTTCATGCCCAATTCAATCAGCTTAACCAATGGCTAAATAAATAGCAGTACTCCTACATTATTAAAAAAAAAAAAAAAAAGATACGACTTCGCTGCCTTTGGAACAGACAAAATCCAGACCACAGATACAAAATACCAGCAAAGAGGCAATCACAACAATCACAATCACAACCATCCTGCTATTCGTCGATTGCCTCGAGCAGGCCCCAGTAACGTCTCCTTCATCCTAGCCCTGAGACTTTTAAAAAAAGTGCCATATTCAAGGCTCTTTCAGAGATAGGAGAATGAGACCCTTCACTGTTACTGGTTTTTGGCATATTGGGTACGCCACGGGGAGTTTGCCAGACTCTGCTGTGTGGGCAGGTTACATTCGGTAGCCTGCCAGGTTGTCCAAAACAGGAATGAGATGATAAGATGTCTTCCAGGCGCTGGATTTTATAGTCTCTGAGTCTTGGCCGTTGATGGGATTACACAGCGCCAGGGTGCCAGTTGGTGGGTGTGACCCCCACCTACTGGAATTTGGAGGATCTGGGTGGAGGATGCTCAGCCCTGATCTGAGTAGGCTTGGAGATCTCAGCTCCGGGACCCGCACGCCTTTGTTCCTCTGCCGGAACCTTCATGCATGTGGAGAGTGGTCTCAGCATGGTGGTGGCTGGTTCTGAAGGTCTTCGGGTGCTGGAGCCCTGGTCGGGGCGGGGAGGGAAACTCAACCCACTCCCCTCCAAGGGGCCCTGGCAAGGACATCCAGGCGCAGGGGCAGGAGACTGCGCTGTTCTCTTCCTGGAGCAAGAAGGCAAAGGCAATGGGAATCTCATTCACTGCTGGCGTGAGCACAGAGCATCCACTTGGCAAGATAGTTGGAAAGTTTCTCAAAAACGAGACAAACTGAGGCCTGGGGAGATAGCTCAAAGGCTAGAGCACATGAGTCCCAGGAGGGAGCCCCAGGTCCAATTCCTGACACCTCACAGTCCTCTGAGCACTGCTGTAAGCGACCCCCAAGCCATGTCGCGCCATCAAACAAACAAAAACAATGCACACACTTCATAGTACAATGCAGTGACAATACACCTTTCTACTTACCCAGAGAAGGTGGGTGAAAGTTCGCATCACAACCCAAACACGTTTACAGAAGCTTTTACCATCACGACCCAAATTCAGAAGCCACCAAGATGTCCTTCCATCCTGTCCTGTCCTGTCCTCCCATTGTTCATCGATTTGCTCGAGCAGGCCCAGTAACGTTTCCATTGGAGACTTTGTTGTTACTGTGTTTGGCATATTGAATATGTCACGGGGAGCTTGCCAGGCTCTGCCGTGCGGGCGAGATACTCTCAGTAGCTTGCCAGGCTCTCCAAGGGGCGGAGGAATCGAACTCGGGTTGGCCATGTTGGCTGCATGCAAGGCAAACGCCCTACCACAGTGCTATCGCTCCAGCCCAGTAGTAAATGAATAAATCCCCTAAGGTATATCTGAACAATAGAAATCGGTCAGGGGCCAGAGAGATAGCACATCAGGGTGGGCATTTGCTTGCACCTGGCTGACCCAGGTTCCAGCCCCAGCATCCCATAGGGGCCCCAAAGCACTGCCAGGAGTAATTTTTGAGTTCAGAGCTAGGAAAAACCCTTGAGCTTTTCTGGATGTGGTTCAAAAACAAAGTAAAAATTGTTTACTATAGTACTATAAAGAAATGAGCTATTAAGACTCAATAAGATTTCGTGGGGCCGGGGCGGGGGGCAGGGAGAGAGGTAGTGGGCACACACCCTGTAATGCTTACTCCTGGCTCTGTACTCATAAATTACTCTTGGCAGTGCTCAGAGACTGTAAGGAATGCCAGGGATCAAACCCAGTGCAAAGTACCCTCTGTACCGGCTCTAGCCTCCCACCCACTCCTCTCTCAAAGCTGGATAGATCAACTAGGTGAAAACTCAACAAGGAAACACTGGCCTTGAGAGTTGAAACAGACCTGGCAGACACATATGGGGTAAACCATCCCCCCAAAATTGAGTACACATTCTTCTCTAGAGCACACGGGAGATTTTTCAAGTTAGACAACATACCAGGTCATAAAACTCATCTCCGGGGCTGGAGCAATAGCACAGTGGGTAGGGCGTTTGCCTTGCCCACGGCCGACCCAGATTCGATTCCCAGCATCCCATATGGTCCCCCAAGCACCGCCAGGAGTGATTCCTGAGTGTTTGAATCAGGAGTAACTCCTGTGCATTGCTGGGTGTGACCCAAAGAAAGCAAACAAAAAATAAAATAAAATAAAACTCATCTTCATAAAATCAAGAAGACTGAAATAGTATCACCTATCTTCCAGAACAGGATGCTTTGTAAACAGAAATTGCTTTCTCCTGTTCTGGAAAAGTCTGTGTTCTCTCCTTGAGCAATCTCTTCTTCTTCTCTCTCTCTCTCTCTCTCTCTCTCTCTCTCTCTCTCTCTCTCTCTCTCTCTCCCCCCTATACCCACCCCACCCCTCTCTTCTCCCTCTCCTTTTATTTCCCAGATACACGTGTCTTAAGTCAGAATGACAGAACAAGGGTTAGGGTGTTTGTCTTGTGCACAGCCAGTCTGTGTTCGAGATATGGTTCCCCGAGGCCGCCAGGAGTGATCCCTGAGTACAGAACCTAGAATAAGTCCTGAGCACCAGCCGGTATGCCCCCCAAACAAACAAATATTTAAAATATAACTACAGGAGCCACCGTGATAGTGTAGGGAGTGGCCCGAACAACAAAAATAAGTAAATAAGTAAATAAATAAGAATAGATGAAATAAATAAGAATAGATGAAAATTTCCTCAAAGAGGTATGAAGGTCTGTCTGGTCTACGCAGGAATCCATGTTATATTCCAGTCACTGCAGAGGACTCCTGGCAATCTGAAATTTTAGAAACTGCATATGGTTCCCCCGAGCAAGAGCCCTGGGCACAGAGTCAGGTGTAAACCCTCAGCCCTGCAAGGCATGTCCCAAGCACCCCTCCCCCTCCGGAAGGAAAAAAGAGAGAGAGCGAGAGAAACAAGGGAGCTCAGATAGAGAAGGGAGCACCAAATAAAGGGTGTTGGGAGGATCCTCCCAGGATGGGAGAAGCATGCTGAAAGTAGACTATAGACCAAACATGATTGTCACCCATCGACTCTTTTGCAAACCCCAACACCCAACAAGAGAGAGAGAACAAAGGGGAATGCCCTGCCACAGAGGCAGGGTGGGGAGGGGGGGATGGGGGTGGGAGGGATACTGGGATCCATGGTGGTGGGAAATGGGCACTGGTGGAGGGATGGGTATTTGATCATTGTATAACTGAAACCCAAGCACAAAAATTGGTAAGTCTACAACTGTACCTCATGATGTCTCACTAATAAATTTTTTTTTTAAAGTGCCAGAAAAGTTCCTATGCAGAAGGCTAGCTGCGGAGGTAAAAGCTATTTAACAACCCATTTATGGGACCCAGTGGAGAGTTAAGCTTCATCTTTCGGTTAAGTGCTGGGAGCATGAATAATGGAGTTGATATGTGAGTAGATATGTGAGGAGATGAAAGTTGGCAACTGCTGACCCTGGATGGACTTCAGGGATCCAAGAGAAAATCCGCACGTTCAAGGACATGCTGGAAGGTTATCACGATTTTAAATGCTACAGATCAATACAGCAGTTTGACCTTAGACCACAGCCACCATCCTGTCATTTTGCAGCTTTGACAGGTGCTCGGTCACCAGTGCACATTTACAACATCAACTTTCAACCAAGGACCAAGGGACGGGAGGAGGAAAAGGCAAGGGGGCAAGATTTCATTCTTTCCCAAATGACAATTCCCCCCCCCCCCCACCTCGCTCCAGTTATGCTAATTCAAGTAACAGAAACAAACACATGAGCCTTCATCACACACGAGTTTGGAGAAGCCAGAAATAATGTTGAAATTGTTTTTTTTTTTTGTTTTTTTTTTTTTTGCTTTTTGGGTCACACCTGGCAATGCACAGGGGTTACTCCTGGCTCTGCACTCAGGAGTTACTCATGGAGGTGCTCAGGGAACCATATGGGATGCTGGGAATCGAACCCGGGTCAGTCGCATGCAAGGCAAATGCCCTACCCGCTGTGTTATCTTTCCAGCCCCAATGTTGAAATTGTTATTGGCGGGTCAGAGATAGCTCACTGGGCTGGAGTGGGGTGCGGCGTGCAGGAAGGCTGGGTTCCAGCCCCAACACCACAGGGAGCGACTCACAAGCACTGAGCTACACCCTGAGCACTGTGAGTGTAACCCAGAAAACAAAAAGACAACACAAAACAACAAAAGGGAAAGAGCCTTTTCTTTGGGGCTCAGAGCGATAGTACAGCAGGTAGGGCATTTGCCTTGCACACAGCCGACCTGGGTTCTCTCCCCAGCATCCCATAGGGTCTCCTGAGCACCGCCAGGAATAATTCCTGAGTGCAGAGCCAGGAGTAATCCCAGAGCATAGCCTGGTGTGACCCAAAAAAGCAAAACAGAAATAAATAAAGTCTTTTCTTTCGGCTCTGTGACCCTCTGCAGACAAGGCCAAAGAAATTTCAGTGAATCTACAAATAAAGGAGGATGAAACATAATACACCTATTGACCAAAAGTGGAAAATGTGATTTTTATGTGTTATTCGTCGATTGCCTCGAGCAGGCCCCAGTAACGTCTCTTTCATCCTAGCCCTGAGATTATATTCAAGGCTCTTTAGGAGAATGAGACCCATCATTGTTACTGGTATTTGGCATATTTGGTACGCCGCCACGGGGAGTTTGCCAGACTCTGCCCTGTGGGCAGGCTACATTTGATAGCCTGCAAGTTTGTCCAAAGTAGGAATGAGATAATAAGATGTCATAAAAAGATGTCCTGATAAGATGTCGTGCGGCCGCAAATGCGGCCGCGCGGTTCCGAGAGCTGAATTTTATAGTCTCTGAGTCTTGGCCGTTGATGGGATTACACGGCGCCATTTTTTATGTGGTTTTTATGTGAAAGAGAAGGAAAGGGCTGAGGACGTGGCAGGGTGATAAGAGCCCATATTTCATTAAGTGTGAGGCTAGGTTAGATTCCAAAAATTAAAATAATTTAATTTTAATTATTTTATTTAAAATAAAGGAGAGAGTGGTGGGGCTGGAGCAATAGCACAGCGGGTAGGGGTAGGGTGTTTGCCTTGCATGCAGACGACCCGGGTTCGATTCCCAGCATCCCATATGGTCCCCCGAGCACCGCCAGGAGTAATTCTTGAGTGCAGAGCCAGGAGTAACCCCTGTGCATCACTGGGTATGTCCCAAAAAGCAAAAAATAAATAAATAGGTAAATAAATAAAGGAGAGGGCGGAGAGATACTGAAGCGGGTAAGGGGCTGGCCTTGTATTCAATCCCTGGAACCCCGGATGGTCCTCTCAGCACCACCAGGAGTGATCCCTGAGCACAGAGCCAGGAGGAAGCCCTGAACACTGTGCGGTGTGGTCCAAAAAAAAAAAAAAAAGCAGAAGAAAGTCAGGACGCCCTGGGAAGTACAGATCAAGCCCTTCCTTGATGGATCCTGGTCTCCTCTGAAGAACGTGGGCACAGACCTGACCACAGTGAGCCTCTTTCCCACTGTTAGGTTCAAGATCAAGAACCAAAGCACAGGAGCAACTTATCAGGTCAGAAGTGGTGAGCAACTTCTCAGGAAATGAAGACGCGAAGACCCCGCTCTCAGTCTGGGGTGTGCCAGACCAGATCTGGGCTCTTCTCATCTGGGTCTCCTTCCCATGCCATTAAGCTGCATGAGAGCATTCAGAGCTCGGGGCTGGCGCGATAGCACAGCGGGTAGGGCGTTTGCCTGGCACGCGGCTGACCTGGGTTCGATTCCCAGCATCCCATAGGGTCCCCTGAGTACCACCAGGAGTAATTCCTAAGTACAGAGCCAGGAGTAACCCCTGAGCATCGCAGGGTGTGACCCCAAAAAAGAGCGTCCAGAGCTCACTCCCTCCTTCCAGACATCTTGAACTGTATAAATAATAACAAGTAATAGTACTTCATCTTCACTGGTATTTGGTTGGGGGGGGCACACCTTACTTATTCCTGGCTCTACACTCGGGGACCACTCCTGGAAGAGCTCAGGGGACCATGTGGGGTGCCAGGGAGTGAACCTGGTCAGCTGGGGGCAAGGCAAGTGCCCTACCAGCTGTACTTTCTCTCCAACCTCAGCACTTAAAATCATTACAGAGGAGGGGCTGGAGGAATAGCACAGCGGGTAGGGCGTTTGCCTTACACGCGGTCAACCCAGGTTCGATTCCCAGCGTCCCATATGGTCCCCTGAGCATAGCCAGGGGTAATTCCTGAGCGCAGAGCCAGGAGTAACCCCTGTGCATCACTGGGTGTGACCCAAAAAGCAAAAAAAAAAAAAAAATCATTACAGAGGAAAAAAAAAAGAGCTAGGTACAACCATGATTCCCATACTATTGTTTGTTTTTCCATTTTTTTTTTTTGGAGGGGGGCATGCCCAGTAGTGCTTAGAGCTTACTCCTTGCTCTGCGCTAGGGGGACTCAGGGTATGTGGTAGCGGGTCAAACCCAGGTCGACCAGCACAAGGCAAGTGCCCTACTCACTATTCTATCTCTCCACCTCACTCTCCTATTCTTTTTTTGGGGGGGGCAGAGGGGAAAGGCTGAGCCCCCCCTCCCCCGTGATGCTCAGGGCTTCCTCCTAGCTCTGCGCTCAGGGATAACTCCTAGTGGGCACAGGGAACCATATAGGGTGTCAGAAATCGAACCGGGGTCTGCCATGTGCAAGACAAGCTCCCTACCTGCTGTACTATGGCTTTTGCGACCCCACTCTCTTTCTTGAAAAGATGAGGAAAATGCCATCGGACCCACAATGTGCTCAATGATAACTGAGAGATAGTACAGCCAGTAAGGCCTTGCATACAACCAACCTGGGTCCCATTTCTGGCATCTTGTATGGTCCTCCAAGCTCCGCTAGGAATAAGCCCTGACAACTGCTTAGCATGGCCCAAACAATAAAAAAAAATTTTTTTTTCAAAACAGAGAAAGAATAGGGCTGGAGAGATAGTATAGTGGATAGCGCACTTGCCTGGCATGCAACCGACCCACGTTTGATCCCTGGCATCCTATAAAATCCTCTGAGCATGCCAGGAGTAATTCCAAAGAGCAGAGCCAGGAGTAGCCCCTGAGCACTACTGGATGTGGTCCAAAAAAAACAAACAAACAAAAAATGGAGCTGGGTGGCAGAGAGAAAGACTCAGCTGAGATCCCAGGTTCATTCACTAGCTACTGATCCCCTGATCACTGTGGGGAAGAACATCCCCCTCCCCTGCCACCTCCAAGCAGAGCCAGAAGTAGCTTCTGAGAATTCTAGGTGTGCTCCCCCTAAACAACTGTAGCACTGTAACACTGTCCTCCCGTTGTTCATCGATTTGCTCAAGCGGGCCCTGTAACAACTCCATCATGAGACTTGTTACTGATGTTTGGCATATTGAATTTTTCACGGGTAGCTTGCCAGGCTTTGGCATGCGGGCAAGATACTCTCAGTAGCTTGCTGGGCTCTCCTAGAGGGGCGGAGGAATCGAACCAGGCTTGGCCAGGCTGGCTGTGTGCAAGGCAAACGCCCTACCACTGTGCCATCGCTCCAATAATTAATAAAATGTAAGGTTTCAGGTGCTTGCTTAGCATGCAGACAAATATGATTCCATCTCTGATACCCCGTGTCCCCCTTGTACCCCCAGGAGAGACCCCTGAGCACAGAACTAGGAGTGGCCCTTGAACACTGCTGGTGTGTCCCAAACCCCCAAAATAAAATAAGATAGAGCTATACTGGGGCTGGAGCAATAGCACAGACAGTAGGGCGTTTGCCTTGCACACGGCCGACCCGCGTTCGATTCCCAGCATCCCATAGGGTCCCCTGAGCACCGCCAGGGGTAATTCCTGAGCGCAGAGCCAGGAGTAACCCCTGTGCATCACGAGGTGTGACCCAAGAAGCAAAAAAAAAAAAAAAAAAAGATAGAGCTATACTCACTAATCATCGTAGCACTCATTATGGTCAATAGTACAGGTTGGTTTTTTTTTTTTGTTTTTTTTTTTTGCTTTTGGGATCACACCCGGCAATGCTCAGGGGTTACTCCTGGCTCATGCACTCAGGAATTACTCCTGGCGGTGCTCGGGGGACCATCTGGGATGCTGAGAATCGAACCTGGGTCGGCCATGTTGGCTGGGTGCAAGGCAAATGCCCTACCCACTGTGCTATCGCTCCAGCCCCAATAGTACAGTTTTGTATTGACACCAAAAGTAGGGAGGAATGGGGCTGGAGCCATAGTAGAGCAGGTAGAGCATTTGCCTTGCATGCAGTCAACCTGGATTCGATCCCCGGCATCCCACAGGCATCCCAAGCACTGCTAGGAGTAATTCCTGAGTGCAGAGCCAGGAGTAACCCCTGAACATAGCCAGGTGTGACCCTAAAAAGCCAAAAAGGGGCTGGAGCAATAGCACAGCAGGTAGGGCGTTTGCCTTGCACACAGCCAACCTAGGTTCGATTCCCAGCATCCCATAGGGTCCCCCCGAGCACCGCCAGGAGTAATTCCTGAGTGCATGAACCAGGAGTAACTCCTGTGCATCGCCGGGTGTGACCCAAAAAGCAAAAAAAAAAAAAAAAAAAAGGTAGTGAGTAATTATGTAAGAGCCTTTAATTATTGTTGGTATTACATTTTTTTGACACAGATCATATTGATAATAATGTAGTTCTCAGGGCGGCGTAGCCCCATTCCCTTATCTTGATGTGTTACACAATATGTGCACAAATCCCCATACATGTGTGCTCCCTGAGTCACCCAACATTCGGGTTTTGTATTTCGAACCCACCCATAGCCGTGTTGAAAGCTACTCAGGGTGTCACACTCAGAGGTCACTCCTGGTGGTGCTGGGGACCATGGCTCTGGGAATCACACCCGAAGTCTCCACAGCTCAGCCAGCTCCTACCTCACATTCTTCAGGATTCAAACATTACCCAAGTTTTGTAATGTTTAAGAACCCCGGCAGGCGAAGGCCAAAAATCCCAACATGAAAAAAACAGCATTAGAGCACATGCCTTGCGTGCATAAGAGCCTTGTGATCTCTGATTCAGCAAAAGAAAGAAAGAAAACGGGTTGGAGCATTCGCACAGCAGGTAAGGCCAAGTGCCTTACACAGAGTCAACCCAGGTTCCATCCCCAGCGTCCCATATGGTCCCCTGATGAATCCCCTCAGGAGCAGCTCCTGAGTGCAGAGCCAGGAGCTACCCCTGAGCACCACTGGTTATGGCCCAAAAACAAAAAGAAAAGAAGAAATAGAAGAAATGAAAGATGACAGGGCAGGCACAGGAGTGGTAGAACGGCAGGTAGGGTTGGACCAGTTGCCTTGCATGTGGTCCAACCTGGGTTTGATCCCCAGGCTCCCATATGGTCCCTCAACTCCATCCTGAACACCATCAGGTGTGACCCCCAAAACAACAATAACAAAAATACACATTAAGAAAATTTTATTTGGGCCGAAGGGATAGTCCAGCGGGTAGGGTGTTTGCCTTGCATGTGGCCGACCTGGGTTTGATCCCCGGCATCCCATATAGTCCCCCGACTACCGTCAGGAGTAATTCCTGAGTGCAGAGCCAGGAGTAACCCCTGAGCATCACCAGGTGTGACCCCAAAAGAAAAAAAAAATATATATATATATATGTAGCACTGTCCTCCTATTGTTCATCGATTTTCTCGAGCAGGCCCAGTAACATCTCCATCATGAGACTTGTTGTTACTGTGTTTGGCATATCGAATACGCCACGGATAGCTTGCCAGGCTTTGCTGTGCGGGCGAGATGCTCTCAGTAGCTTGCTGGGCTCTCCGAGAGGGGCAGAGGAATCGAACTCGGGTTGGCCACGTGGGCCGCATGCAAGGCAAATGCTCTACCCGCTGTGCTATCGCTCCAGTGCTATATATATTTAAAACAAAAATTATATCTATATTTTTTAAAAAATCAACTGTATCTCATGGTGATTCATTAAAATAAAATAAAATAAAATAAATCAAGGAGCAAGGATCTTTGTATACGGCTTGGGTCTAGCCTTGGGCACGAACCAGGTGAAGGGAGATGCTCACTTTAGCAATAATAAAACTGCTAATCCCAGCATGAGTCACCCAGAATAAGGTGGACGATTAAATAACAACAACAACAACAAATGTTGTGTGCTTTCTCTAGCAAAGGGAGAATATTTCAAAGATTTTGAATGACAGAGGTGAAAGACATCAGTGAAAAGAATGACAAGGCTATGAATCTTTTTTTTTCCGGTGGGGGCAAAGGGCAGCACACACTTGGCAATGCTCAGGGTTTCCTCCTGGCTCTGCACTCAGGAATTACTCCTAGCCGTGCTCAGGGGACCATATGGAGTGCTGGGAATCGAACCCAAGTGGGCCTCGTACAAGGCAAATCCCCTCCCCGCTGTTCTATCACTCCGGCTCCAAGGCTATGCATTTTTAACAGGAATATTAATTTAAACGAGGTGGGAGGGGCCGGAGCGATAGCACAGCGGGCAGGGCGTTTGTCTTGCATGCAGCCAACCTGGGTTCGATCCCTGGCATCCCATATGGTCCCCCAAGCACCGCCAGGAGTAATTCCTGAGTGCACGAGCCAGGAGTAACTCCTGAGCATTGCTGGGTGTGACCCCAAAAGAGCAAAAATAAATCAATAATAAACGAGGTGGGAAAGGGGTAAACCAGCCAAGCAGAGAAAGAATAAAACACCTGTGCATGTTATACACTGAGGACCTGTAAGAGGTTATTTTTTTGGTTTTCTTTTGCTTTGCTTTTTCAGGGGTCACACCCGGCAATGCTCAGGGGTTACTCCTGGCTCTGCACTCAGGAATTACTCCTGGCGGTGCTCAGGGTACCCTATGGAATGCTGGGAATCAAACCCGGGTCAGCCATGTGCAGGGCAAACGCCCTACCTACCCGCTGTATTATTGCTCCAGTCTCTGTAAGTTTTTTTTTTTGTTTTGTTGTTGTTGTTGTTGTTGTTGTTTTAAAGCATAGTGTAATGTAAGTAACCAGGGAAAAAAAAAAAAGCTAGGAACTAAGCCTACACTGGAATTTAGGCCCAAACGCATACTGTTCACTGGACTCATTTCACTGCATGGGAACAGAGCTTTCTCAAGGGGAAATTTCCCTTCTCTCTTGCTTCCTGTGGCAGACCTCTGTATTCTTCGAACTTTGCCCCTAGCTTCACCAGAGCACCCTTAAGGTAGAGTAATAACCATCACAAATGAAGCACCCACTTAAGGCATGCAGGGTGCCACATAATCTCTTCTTTTTTTTTTATTAAAAAAATGTTTTAATAGTGAGACATCATGAGGTACAGTTGTAGACTTACAAATTTTGTGCTTGGGTTTCAGTTATACAATGATCAAATACCCATCCCTCCACCAGTGCCCATTTCCCACCACCACGGATCCCAGTATTCCTCCCACCCCCCATCCCCCCCATCCCACCCTGTCTCTGTGGCAGGGCATTCCCTCCTGTTCTCTCTCTCCTTTTGGGTGTTGTCTGCAAAAGAAACATTGAGTGGCAATCATGTTTGGTCTACAATCTACTTTCAGCATGCTTCTCCCATCCTGGGAGGATCCTCCCAACACCTTTATTTGGTGTTCCCCTCTTTATCTGAGCTCCCTTTTCCCCTAGTATGTGTGGTTGGCCTCCAAGTCATGGACATAATCTCTTCTTAATCCATCCCAGCCACACTCGCTGGCAGGAGTTACAGCCCCAGGACACGCCTAAACCACAACAGGAGGGCAACCCAAGTTGCTGCTGGCTTCAAAGCAGATGCTAGGGGGACTGGAGTCATAGTCCAGCAGGGACGGCTTTCGCCTTGAACGCAGCTGCCCCAGGTTCGATCCCTGGCATACCATATGGTTCCCTTAGCACTGCCGCCAGGAGGAATTCTTGAATGCAAAGCCAGAAGTAACCCCTGAGCATCCCCGGGTGCGGCCCAAAAAGCAAAGAGATAAATAAATAAAAAATTTTAAAGGACATAAACTAGGTTACTGTTTTTTTGTTTTGTTTTGTTTTTTTTGGTTTTTGGGTCACACCCGGTGATGCACAGGGGTCACTCCTGGCTCTGCACTCAGGAATGACTCCTGGAGGTGCTCAGGGGACCATATGGGAAGCTGGGAATCGAACCCGGGTCGGCCGCGTGCAAGGCAAACGCCCTCCCCGCTGTGCTATTGCTCCAGCCCCTGGGTTACTGTTTTTACGTTGCATATTTATGCAATGGCAGGCCTATCTTAAACTCTGGATGTTGGGGGTGAAGGGGGGAGGGTGGGCAGGAAAGAAGTCAAAAGCCTGGCGTGTGGGACCAGAGCAGGTAGGGCTGCACTGTAAGTAAGTACAGCGGGTAAGGCTGTACTTTTACCTTGTACTATTACCTTGCATTGCAGTCAAACTGGGTGTAAACAGCATCACATGGTCCCCTGAGCACTGCCAAGAGTAATCCCTGAGTTTAAAGCCAGGAATAAATCCTTGAGCATCGCTGTGTGTGGTCCAAACCCCAAAAACAAGTTAATTAATTTAAAAAGTAAAAGTAAAGGCCCTCCCGTTGATCGTCGATTTGCTCGAGCGGGCCCAGTAACGTCTCCATTGGAGACTTTGTTGTTACTGTGTCTGGCATATTGAATACTCTCGGTAGCTTGCCGGGCTCTCCGAGAGGGGCGGAGGAATCGAACTCGGGTCGGCCATGTTGGCCGCGTGCAAGGCAGACGCGCTACCCGCTATGCTAAAATGTAAAAAAATATATAAGGGGGCTGGAGAGATAGCACAGCGGGTAGGGCATTTGCCTTGCATGTGGCCGACTCGGGTTCGATTCCCAGCATCCCATATGGTCCCCTGAGCACCTCCAGGAGTAACTCCTGAGTGCAGAGCCAGGAGTAACCCCTGTGCATTGCCAGGTGTGACCCAAAAAGCAATATATATATATATATATATATATATATATATATATATATATCTGGAGTGCATGATTTGCTGGCTAGACCCCTGGTTTCCATTGCCAAACAACAGGAAGTCCTTCCAGCAAATCCAGGAGCAATGACCCCTAAACACAGAGACAGTTGTAGCCCCGAGCAAAAAGAATACCAACAAAGATAGAGACAAACACAGAGAAATATATAGAGATGTTCTTACAGGAATATACTGACAGAACACATCTATATACATCCAATATTCCCAATATCTAATATGGGGGAAGGGGGTTTGCTAATACAGAAAAGCATTACTCAGGAACTTTTCTCTGTTTTGGTTTTGTTTTGTTTTGACAGAAAAGAAAAGTCCTCCTGGGGCTGGAGCGATAGCACAGCGGGTAGGGCGTTTGCCTTGCACGGCAGCTGACCCGGGTTTGATTCCCAGCATCCCATTTGGTGCCCCTGAGCACCGCCAGGGGTAACTCCTGAGTGCAGAACTCCTGAATGCACTCCCTGTGCATTGCCGGGTTTGACCCAAAAAGAAAAAAAAAAGTCTCCCTTGTGGTTAAACACATTTTTACATATTTTTGGGGGGGGGGCGGTTGGAGGGGGGTACGTATTTGGGTCACATCCCGCTGTGCCCAGCACTTGCTCCAGGCACTGTGCTCAGGGATCACTCCTGGCCGGTGCTTTGGGACCATGTGAAGTGCTGGGAACCGTACCCAGGTCAGCAGAGTGCAAGCAGAGCGCAGCAGAAGTGCCTTAATTCTCCCTACAACCCCTCCCCGCCCCCACCTCTACCCGCAGCCTATTTTTTTGGAAATTGCTGGAGGAAATGGTTTGTCTTCCTTCTGCATCTTCTAAATCTCCCTACAAAGGATTATCCAACCGCACGCTCTGGGTGTCCGAATTACCCATTTAATTGCCTCGCTAAAAGGGCCAGTTCAAGCTGAACAGCGCGCGCGCCAGACTCCTAGCTAGGGCGCAAAAAGTTTTTTTGTTTTTTTCTTTAATTACAAATTCGTGCAATCACCATCCCCTCCACCATCCCCACCCCACCCCCCGGTCCGCATCAATCACTCAGATAAACTGGGATGAAGTAGTTCTGGGCAAAATCGGGGTCCTCCCTCCCTCCCTCCCTCCCTCCACGGATCCTTTTTTTTTTCTTTTGTGGGCCTTTTGGGCTACCTCGCCTGGGCACAGAGGCTCCAGAGTCCACGGCCGTGGGTCAACACGCGGGCAGCGGGTTCCAAAACGGGACCCTCGGTCCCCCCCAAAGCCCCCAAACCCCCAACCCCACGGGCTCTCGCGCGGCCGCGGGCCCTTTAACGCGCGCCCGAGCGCCCCGCGCGGGGCCGGCTCCGGGGCGCGGGGCTCCACGCGGGGCGCACACGCGCGCTGGGCGCGCACGAGCCGGGCCCCGGGGCGGCCGCGGAGGGGCGGGTCCGCGCGCGGGGCGCCGCCGAGGGGGGTCGAAAAGGATCTGGAAGACTCCGGGCCGGGCCGGGGAGCCCCCCGGGTTTTTAAGGACCAGGAAAGAGGAAGGGGGTAAAAAAAAAAAGGAAAAAAAAAAGCGATGACCCCCCGGGGCGCAGGCGGCACCCCGGGCCCAGCCCGCCGGCGCCCCGCCGCCGCCTCTAGAAAGTTCTCCGGCGCGGCTCCGCCCAGCCCCTCCCCCGCGGCGGGTGGGACCAATCGCTCCCCCGGGCGCGCTGTCCCCACCCCCTCGGGCTCCCGCGCCCGGCTCGGCGGCGGGCTGCGGGCGGCGGGCGGGGGCAAAGGTGCCGGGACTCGGCCCGCGCCCGCTGCGGACCCCGCTCGCCGGCTCGCGCGCCCGCTCGGGCCCCGCTGCCCCGGCGCCAACGGCGATGACGGCCGAGGAGATGAAGGCGGCCGAGAGCGCGGCGCAGGCGGCGCCGCTGGCCCTCGCGGGAGGAGTGGACATCAGCCCCAAGCGCGACGAGGGCGTGCTCAAGGTACGGGCGGCCGCGCTGGGGGTGGCGGGGGGCGCGCCGGGGCCCCGCAGCCTCCCCCGCGCCGCGCCGCGCCCCGGGGCCTCCCCCCGCAGCCTCCCCCGCGCCGCGTGCGGCCAGCGCCGGCCCGGGGACCCGGCGCCGCTGCCCGCCGGTGGGAGGCGGGACTGGCCGGCCCGGCCCGGCGCGGCGGGCGTCCACGTGGCCGTGCCCCGCAGCCCCCCGCCCGGGACCGCGGCCCGAGTCGGCCGTGCGCCGCGCTGCCGAGACGGGCGGGGCGGGGGCGCAGCCGTGCGCGGCCCCGGGGGGCCCCCCGCGCTGGGCGCTGGCCGGAGCTCGCCCACCCCGGCCGGGCACTTTGGGTCTTGGGGAATCCATCCAGCGGGTCACCGGAGAGTTCGCGTCCTGGCCCGGATGCCTTTGTGCAACTTGACTCTCGCCCGGGCCCGCCGGGCCAGCGCGATCCCCGGCCCCCCTGGTGACCCACCCCTTCCTGGACACGGGAGGGGGGGACCCGGCAGCCCACCCGCGCAGCCCCGCTGGCCTCCCCCCCAGCTCGGCCCCCGGGAGGGGAGGGGGCTAGAGAGCGGTGCAC
The DNA here is from genome assembly GCF_029834395.1 of Sorex fumeus. NCBI lineage: Eukaryota > Metazoa > Chordata > Mammalia > Eulipotyphla > Soricidae > Sorex > Sorex fumeus. The sequence continues at coordinate 22,672,314 of NW_026606093.1, forward strand.
GCCGGGAGCGGTAGTCCCCCCCCACCCCACCCCCCAATACGTGCCCCCCCCCACCCCACCCCCCGACCTCCTCCCTCTTTTGACTGGGGCCTGGGGTGGAAGCTGCACGTTTCTTGCCACGACTTCTCCGCTTAGCTACAAATAGCGCGCGTTGCTAGGGGGCGGGCCCCCGCGGCCAGGGCAGGACAGCTTGACCCGGGTCTGAAGGACCACGCAGCCTGTTTGGATCAGCAAGTGTCTGGGCTTGCTAATCCCTCGCCCGATATTTGGGGTGTGTGTGTATGTGTGTGTGTGTGCGCGCGCGTGTGTGCGCGTGCATGCCCACTCCTTCTCCAGGAGTGTTTCTCCACCCCCTTGGCGCCCCGTGGCGCAGCCCCAGGCTGCCTGTGACCCGCTGGCTCCTTCTGCCTTTGCCCCAGGTCATGCCCTCCCAGCCGTGGCGGAGGGGGCCCCTTCGCGCTCCTACCTGGGCACCGCGCCTTGGCACCACTCTCAAGCTCCGATGTGGAAACTTTCCCACGGTCGCCACCCACCCAGCCACTGGCCTTCCTTAACGGCTTGGAGAGGGGTTTTCTTAAGTCCCGGGGAAGTAACTTGTAGCTGGGATTTCTGGGACTTACCCTGGTCTCCCAGCAAGAAATGTTTGTCTACAACCTGGGGTTTTCTTGGGGACTGCACTTCTGTTTTATGGTAGTACTCACCTGGGTGGTGCTCAAGGCTTCCTCCAGGCCCTGCACTCAGGGATCGAACTCGTTCAGCCTCGTGAGAGTAGTTGGACTACCAGTGCACACTCTCTCTCTCTCTCTTTCTTTCTCTCTCTCTGCCCCCCGCGTAAACTGCGTGTTCCCTGCATTGCCCAAACTCCCTTTTTTCTGGTTTTTTTATTTTCATTTCTTTGGAGGGGTTGCTTGGGGCCATACCCAGTTGTGCTCTGGGTCAGCTGACTGCATGTAAGGCAGTAAGCACCCTATTCACTGTACCGTCTCGCCAAGCCTAATCTAGCCAGATAGACCAGATCCAGTCACTGCCGTTTAAAAAAGAATGAGAAAATATAGCATTTTTAAGATTTCTCCCTTTGCTGGTGGTATTTTCTTATGAAGTCCTGTAGTGGCTAAAATCCTCCACCAACTCAGAAAAGGAAGTAGCGTCAGGGGCCAGAGTGCATGGCTCTGTGTGTGGGAAGCCAGGAATAGCACCACAGAACCCAAAGAAGAAAGAAAGGGATTAGTAGCTTTGCTCCAAACAAGGCCTAGTGAAAGCTCTGTGGACTGTGACACAGGCTCTAAGGTCTGCGTAGTTTAATTGACTTAGACATGGGGCAGGTGGCATATTTTTTTTTTCCCTTTTGAGTCACACCTGGCAATGCTCAGGGGTTACTCCTGGCTCATGCACTCAGGAATTACTCCTGGCGGTGCTCGGGGGACCCTATAGGATGCTGGGATTCAAGCCCAGGTTTGCCGTGTGCAAAGCAAACGCCCTACCCGCTGTGCTATTGCTCCAGCCCCCAGATGGCAATTTCTTAATTAATTTTTTCCCCCCACCATTTGGGGCCAGGGAGTAAATTGGAACTGGCTGTTCAAGGCATGAGCATACAGTTCATGACTCCAGAGCTGTCTCCCTAGCCCCAACTTTTTCGGGGGAGGGGGGTTACTGGTAGTACTCAACTGCTCCTGGGATGCATGGACACTGCTCCCCGCAGTGCTCGGGGCATCGTGTATTGCCAGAAATCAGACCTAGGCCTCCATGCAAAGCGCGTGTATCAACCATTTGAGCTATTTTTCTAGACCCCGTGGTCCCAACTTTGGAAACCGAGTCATGCACGTCTCAAATATGGGGGGTGGGGGCTGGAGCAATAGCACAACGGGTAGGGCGTTTGCCTTGCACGCGGCTGACCCGAGTTCGATTCCCAGCATCCCATATGGTCCCCCGAGCACCACCAGGAGTAATTCCTGAGTGCAAAGCCAGGGGTAACTCCTGAGCAACACCCGGTGAGACCCCAAAAAAACAAACAAAAAATATGGGGGGTGGGCATCATTTGGTGATTGCTCCGTTCTGGGAACTGACCTTTCCTTCTTCCAGGTCATCAAGCGAGAGGGCACGGGCACCGAGACGCCCATGATCGGGGACCGAGTCTACGTTCACTATACTGGCTGGCTCTTGGATGGCACCAAGTTTGACTCCAGTCTGGACGGGAAGGACAAATTCTCCTTTGCCCTGGGAAAAGGTAGGCCTGCTTGCTTCATGGGCTGGTCGCGTGGCCTTGGCCTACCTGACGCAGTCTGAGTAGAAACTGCAGTCTCAGAACCAAGCTTAAAAAAAAAAAAGAACCAAGCTTAAGGAGGAAGAGCTTATTCCAGTCATTTATTCCCCCCCCCCCCCCCCCCCCCCCCCACTTCTCCGAACGGAATCGGTGTTCTCTCCTTCCCACTCTCCCCTCCCTTTCTCCTCAGGAGCGGACTAGATTGTTTCCTGTACCCCTTTGTTCAGAGGTGGTGGACCTTTTATTTATTTCTTTTCCATTTTGGGAGTCTGGGATCGAAAGCGCTCCACTCAGCCACCCAGCTACACTCCTGACTCCTGACCTGTGTCTGAGACCGGAGCCAGCATGCCATCTCGCTGGGCGTCTCCCGCTTTCCCTGGGACAGGGCAGTTGGTCCCTCCACACTCCGCCCAGAGTGGATCTCGGCCAGAAAGGACCCCGTTGGCTTTCTCTCCCTACAGGGGTAGTCATCAAGGCTTGGGACATTGCCGTGGCCACCATGAAGGTAGGGGAAGTGTGCCACATCACCTGCAAACCGGAATATGCCTATGGCTCAGCCGGCAGCCCTCCGAATATCCCCCCCCATGCCACGCTGGTGTTTGAGGTAAGTGTCCGGCCACCCAGTGCCAGGCAGACAGCCAGGCATTATCTCAGCCCCGGGTCTGGCCCTCTTCCAGCCCTTCCTGCCACTTGGACACAGTGTAGCCACGGCTGAGGGCCTGGCCTTAGGGGGAGGGCAGCTGGCGCTCAGCTCAGCTCATACCTGGCCACTACCAGAAAGTGGCCAGGCTTGTTGGGAGAGAGAGGAGGAAGGGACCCTAAACCCTCTTCGGGTACGGAGCCGGATGGGGGCTCAGGCGTGTTCATCTTCCTGTTTGCAGTCTGGGCCCTTGATGCAGTCGTACCCCGAGATCGTGCAGGGCCAGGGCACTGATCCTCCTGCCCCAAGGCATCGTACCTTTCTGAGCAGTGGGCCTAGACAGAGAGGTGTTGGGGGCGGGAGGCTGAACATAGCCAGCCAGCTCAGGTTCGATCCCCAGCACCATCAGGTATGACCCCTGCCCCCTTGCCCCCTGACAGAAACAAAAAAAGAGCAATGCTGAAGAGGGGAGATGGATGGGTCGTGACTAGAACTCGAAAGATCAGGAGACCAGTCTGTGAGTCTAAATTTAGACCAACAGGCCAGAGATAGTCCAAGGGTGCAAGGCACTCGCCTGGCATTGCCTAGAGAATCCGGAGGCTAACCAGGGCTCCATCCTCAGCACAGAGCCGTGACCCAGGGGATCCGAGGAGAGGAGAGCCGCCTCTCCAGGGTGACGGAGGCAGAACGCGGTGAGGGACAGGGAGGGATAAATGCTGGAGACGGAGGGTCTTTAGTTATTGCTTGGTTTGGGGGAGGGGGGTTCACACTCAGCGTTGTTCGGGGGTTACTCCTGGCAGTCCTCAGGGGACTATATAGGGTGCTGGGGCTCGAATCCAGGTTGCCCGCGCCCAAGGCGAACGCCCCACAATCGCTCCGGCCCCATCACGTCATGCCGACCACCTACTTGATGGGGCTTTTCAAGAAGCTGGATTCTGGGGCCAGAGCAATAGCACAGCGGGGAGGGCGTTTGCCTTGCACGTGGCCAACCCGGGTTCGATCCCCGGCATCCCATATGGTTCCCCCACGCACCACCAGGAGTGATTCCTGAGTGCAGAGCTCAGGAGGAACCCCTGGGTATTGTTGAGTGTGACCCAAAAAGGAAAAGGAGGGGGAAAAAAGGCTGGATTCTTTTGTGTTGAGTGCTGGTACTCATGGATAGCGATGTCAAAAGGTGAAATCAGGAGTTGCCTGCCTGCTGCCATCCAATTAGGGCCGTTCCAGGAATGTCGCAAGGGACACTTCGTCTCTGGGTGAGTCCTGGCTGAGCCCAGGGACAGCAGCGACCAGTGTGACGGATCCTTGGGGCTCCGGATTGTGGCCACCGCCACCTGCATCTCCGAGGAGCAAGAGCCTAATCTTCCCGATCACATGACCCATTGCTGGAAGGAGTTGTGTCACCTGATGTTTTGTCCCACAGGTGGAGTTATTTGAGTTCCGGCCAGAGGATCTGACAGAGGACGAAGACGGTGGCATCCTCCGAAGAATAAGGAAGCTAGGTGAAGGCCACGCCAGACCCAATGAGGGCGCTATTGTGGAGGGTAGGTGTGGGCTTCGCGTTTGGCTTCTGAGTGAGATGCAGAACCCATTTAGCTTAGAGCAGGTCACTTTTTTTTTTCTTTTTGGCCACACTTGATTGTGCCCAGCACTTAAACTCCTGGCGCTGTGCTCAGGGAGTACTCCTGGGTAATGCTTGGGAGACGTGGGGTACCCAGACCCAGCTCAGCTGTGCACAAGTGCCTGGCCCTGCTGTGCCGACGCTTCGGCCCCATCGCGTTCTTTTCTTCCAGATGTTTTTGCCTGTGGAAGGGAGAGCCTTGACGTCTCTTTATGTCTTGGCATAGAACAGGAGGCTCCCGGGCGCAGGCAGGGCGGGGGGACGGCTTAGGGCAGCCCTCCCTCGCTCCCCTGCCCGCTCAGGCCTCTGGGCCCTCTCTTAACCTGCAGTTGCACTGGAAGGGTCTTGCAAAGACCGGATTTTTGATCGGCGGGAACTCCGCTTTGAGATCGGCGAGGGAGAAAGCCTGGACCTGCCTTGCGGGCTGGAGAAGGCCCTTCAGCGCATGGAAAAAGGCGAGCAGTCGGTGGTGTACCTCAAGCCCAGGTGAGGACCGGGTATCAGGACCCACAGACGCTGTTCACATCCACGTTGAGGGGTGGGGTCTGAAACGCCACCGGGTTCGTTCCCTGCGCCCCTGGCCACCCGCCCGGGATGTGTTCCTTGGCGATCTCTTCACTTACTTTGGAGGACGGCCCCTGTGGTCCACAACTCCTAGGCCAAAGCCTAAATCTTTCCCACCGTCACTGCTGTAGCTTCTCCCATCTCCCACTAACCCTGTCAAACAAACCCGCTGGGCTGGAGCCTTCGATCACCGGCACCCATATGGTTCCCCAAACTGAGCCAGGAGTGAGCCCCGAGCACTACCAGGCATAGCCCAAAATCTCACACATACAGACACAACTGTGCAAAAGTGCCATGCGGGGCACCCCCCCATAATAAAGCGCCTACTGTGTGCTGCTGCTAATGATACTAAAGTACCTACTGTGTGGTGCCATGCTGGAAATTTTTGGGGATTCAGAGATGGCTGCCTTCTACTCAGTGAAATACCTTTTTTTTGGGGGGGGGGTAAATTACTGGAGTGATACCACAGCGGTAGGGCCTTGCGCACATGCCAGCCCAGCTGAGCTGGGTTCGATTCCTCTGCCCCTCTTGGAGAGCCTGGCAAGCTACTGAGAGTATTTAATATGCCAAACACAGTAACAAGAAGTCTCACGATGGAGACGTTACTGGGCCCGCTCGAGCAAATCGATGAACAACGGAAGGACAAGATTTGGTAAATGAATCACCGTGAGGTGCAGTTACAGACTTACAGACTTTCGTGCTTACGTTTCAGTCATACAATGATCGAGTACCCATCCCATTCTCTACCACCAGTGATCCCAGTATCTCTCTCTGTGCTCCATTCCCCCCCCCCCCCTCGCCTTTTGCTCTCTCCTTTTGGGTGTTGTGATTTGCAATAGAGGTATTGAATGGCCATCATTCGGGCTATAGACTACTTGCAGCCTGCATCTCCCGTCCCGAGCAGTGAGATACCATTTAAATGAGCAATCTGGTGGTGGGAGTTCCCAAGAGGCAAAGCAGCCCAACTTACTGTGCCCCCCGAATGAGGGAGGATACGATCACATGGGAAATTTTTTGAACCGCATCTCAAAGGACAGGAAACAGAGCCAGGAGGGGGATGAGTCTGGGCTGGAGATCCCCTCGGGGGGAAAAAAACACCAGGGACCGGGCACAGCTGAGAGCAGGCAAGGTGCCACCATGCCTCAGAGGGGTTGGGTTTGGTCTTGTTTTGTTCCTGCCTCCAGCTACGCTTTTGGCAATGTCGGGAAGGAAAAGTTCCAGATCCCGCCCCTGGCCGAGCTAAAATACGAGGTGCACCTCAAGAGTTTCGAGAAGGTGAGTTTGCTGGACGTCTTTTCCTGCACCCAAACCCAGGTCCCCACCTGGAGGGGGGACTCTTGGGGTGCTGACTGTTCTGTTTCTCCGGTGGGGGACGGCAGGCCAAGGAGTCCTGGGAGATGAACTCGGAGGAGAAGCTGGAACAGAGTGCCATCGTCAAGGAGCGTGGCACTCTGTACTTCAAGGTGAGCCACTGGCCACGGGCCTGGAAAGACCTTCCGGGAGGGCTGCTCACAGGTCACCTTCCTCGCCGTGCCTGAGATGATTTCCTGTCAGAGCTTCTGCGCTCAGGAATTACCCCTGGCAGTGCTCAAGGGACCATATGGGATGCTGGGAATTGAACCCGGATCTGCCACGTGCAAGGCAAACGTCCTCCCCGCTGTGCTATTGCTCCAGCCCCCGTTCTCTTTATTTTTTTGGATCACACCCAGTGTTGCACGGGGGTTACTCCTGGCTCATGCACTTGACTCCTGGGGATGCTCAGGGCACCCAGTGGGAAGCTGGGAATCGAACCCGGGTCTGCCATGTGCAAGGCAAATGCACGACCCACTGTACTATTGCACCAGCCCCGTGAGATGGCCTCATGGCAGGGGGTGGGGGGGGGCGGATCCCCTGGGGCAGAAGGCGGCCATGCCCTTGGGTCGCTGGTCTCTGCAGACAGGACACCACCACCACCCGCCACCACCCCAGTACCCCTGAACTCGCTCAGGGGGCCTCCACCTCCCTCCACTTGCAGGAAGGCAAGTACAAGCAAGCCGTCCTGCAGTACAAGAAGATTGTGTCCTGGCTGGAGTACAAGTCGAGCTTCTCGAAAGAGGACGCGCAGAAGGCCCAGGCCCTCTGCCTCGCTTCCCACCTCAACCTGGCCATGTGTCACCTGAAGCTCCAGGCCTTCTCGGCTGCTGTCGAGAGCTGCAACAAGGTGAGGCCCCCGGGGAGCCGGTGCTCTGCCTGTTGAGGACTCGGGGAGCCAGTGCTCGGCTTCAGCGGCGGGTGGGGGGAACATTGGATGGAAAGCCGCGCTGGGCGGTCTTTGCCTCTCCCTCTGCCAGGTTGGCTTTGTTCTGAGGAGAACATACAGGTCCCAGGTCTCTCTTCCATGCCAAAGACCGGCCCCTCTCCCTGCCACTGGGACTAAATGGGGGGTTTGTTTTGTTTTGCTTTGTTTTTTTCTTTTTTTGCGTCACACCTGGCTATGCACAGGGTTTGCTCCTGGCTTTGCACTCAGGAATGACTCCTGGCGGTGCTCGGGGGACCCTGTGGGATGCTGGGAATCGAACCTGGTTCAGCCGCGTGCAAGGCAAACACCCAACCCACTGTGCTATCACTTCAGCCCCTAAATGGGGTTCTTTTCCTCAGCTTTGGGCTTTTAGTTTTCATTCAAATGCCTAGAACCATTTATTTCAGTCTGCATCTGCCCCCTGAGGCCCGCCTAAGACACCCGTGTCCCCCCCGCCCCCCCCAACCCCCGGCATGGCAGCCAGGTGGGCCAGGAGCTGAGGGCTCCCTGTGCTACCCCCACCCGTAGGCCCTGGAACTGGACAGCAGCAACGAGAAGGGCCTTTTCCGCCGAGGCGAGGCCCACCTGGCAGTGAACGACTTCGACTTGGCCCAGGCTGACTTCCAGAAGGTCCTACAGCTCTACCCCAGCAACAAGGCCGCCCGGGCCCAGCTGGCCACCTGCCAGCAGCGGATCCGCAAGCAGCTCGCCCGGGAGAAGAAGCTGTACGCCAACATGTTTGAGCGGCTGGCCGAGGAGGAGAGCAGGGTGAGGTGTGGGAGGGGCCGTGCAGGGGACCAACCCCTGTGCCCGTGGCTGAGAGTCCTGGAAACTAGACGTCTCTCTGGGCCTGGCCGCGGAAGGGCAAAAGCGGCCTCCGGTTGGGACTGGCACCTACTGGCTTGGCTGCTTTGTGCTTTTTTTGTTTTTTTTAGATATAGTTATTGGGGTTTTTTTTGTTGTTGTCGTCGTTGTTTTTCCAAATCCTGGTTCTGCTCACGGGGCGGGGGCACGTGGCCTGGATTCCAGCGCCACCTGGTCCCCCCGGGCACCTCGAGTTGTGGCCTGAGCACATGCAGAACATGTATGTGTGTGTGTCCGGAGACTCCTGTGTAAACTCGGTTAATACGTTGGCACGGTTAAACAAACTCCACGAGAGAACATGTAGCCAAGTCTTCCTTTTGTCCACAAGCAACTGATTGGACCAGTTCTTGGATCCTGATGTACGTGTGTACGTCACTGGCATACAGGGACATCGCGTGTGGGCATAGACCATGGGTGTTCTCTTGGTGACACAAGCAAACAGGTTTCTTGCCTGACGCATGGCAGTGGGCCTTTCTCTGGGCGTGTGTTCTGGACATACGTGAGGATACTTGTGTCACGTGTGTCTGTTTAAAAGCTTGACTCATTTCCTCTTTGTATTTGGCTTGTCTTCCATTGTGGGGGGAGACTGTATTGTACCTCCCCGTCTCCCGATTTCTTGATTGTTCGGAGGTTCGAACCAACACCAGAAAGACAGGGCCAGCGAAAGGTCATTTTGAACTTTTTGGTTTTGTTTTTTTGGGGGGTGGGGCCAGGGGGTTATTCCTGGCTTTGCACTCTGCAGTTACTGCTGATGGTTCTCTGAGACCTTTCTTTTTTCTTTTTTCTTTTCTTTTTTTTTTTTAATTTGAGCCTTTCAATAATAGCACTGTCCTCCCATTGTTCATCGATTTGCCCGAGCGGGCACCAGTAACGTCTCCATTGTGAGACTTCTTTTGATTGTTTTGGGCATATCAAATACGACATGGGGAGCTTGGCAGGGTCTGCCGTGCGGGCGGGATAGATACTCTCGGTAGCTTGCCGGGCTCTTCGAGAGGGATGGAGGAATCAAACCCAGGTCGGCCACATGCAAGGCAAATGCCCTACCTACCCCCTATGCTGTTGCTCCAGCCTTTCACTAATAAGGTTAAAAAAGGTGAAATGAACTTGATGGTACTTAGTTCACCCAGAATATCTTGACTCTGTGATATTTATTTATTTATTTTAAAATTTAGTTTTGTTCCTATGTGTTCCTTGTTTTGTTGGTGCCCATACCCAGCAGTGCTGAGGGGTCACTCCTAGCAGTGCTTGGGGGGGGCCATATGTGGTGCCAGGGATCGAACCCGTGTTGGCCGCATGCAAGGCAAAGCGCCCTACCCGCTGTCCTATGGCTCCTGCCTCTACATTTCGATGTTTTAAACTTCAGACATGAACTTGAAATAGTGGCATATGTCACATGGGTGTTGTGGTGATTTGTAATTCCCAGTGTCTTGTTTTCAATGCCCTCCCCACCTCTCTTCAACTGTCACCGCTGTTGCAGTGACCCGGGAGTCTCACACCCACCACCAGTGGGGCTTGCTGTGCTCACCAGGTTTGCACTCAGGTGTTTGTGAAGTTGCCTTGGGTGTTGGCCGCAGCTCAGCAGAGGTTACAGTTCCTAGCCGGGGCGTTTGCTCCTGGTTTCAATACAGCCAGAGGTTGCTGGCTCAGATGCCAGAGTTGCTGGGATTGTGCTCCATGCGTGGGGGACGCTGGGGATTGGGATTTGGGGCCTGTGGCTTTGAAAGGCAGGCACTCAGCCCTCCACAATTGCTCCAACGCTGGGACTAACCCTTTTGAGCAGTCTGGGAATAAAGGGACCTCAGAAATGTGTATATGCAGGTGTGTCTTTAGGACATATGCTACTTGATAGGAATATGTTTTCTTATTAGGTTTTTTTTTTTGAGGAGGGGGGTTGTTTATTTGTTTGTTTTGGCTTTTTTGGGTCACACCCGGTGATGCACAGGGGTTACTCCTGGCTCATGCACTCAGGAATTACTCCTGGCAGTGCTCGGGGGACCATGTGGGAGCTGGGAATCAAACCCAGGTTGGCCGCGTGCAAGGCAAAAGCCCTACCCACTGTACTATCACTTCAGCCTCGTGTTTTCTTTTTGGTGTTTTGGTCACCCTAGCTTTGTTCAAGGATCACTCCTGGCAGGGCTTGGTGGGAGGACTCTGGGGTGCCGTGGATCAAGCCTGAGTTGGCGGTGTGCAGGGCAAACCCCCTACCCCCTGGACTGTCTCTCCAGCCCTAGCAATGCGGTTCCTTTTGGTGGGTGGGGGCCACACCCAGCAATGCTCAGGGCTTCCTCCTGGCTCTGCACTCGGATATATACTCCTGGTGGTGCTTGGGGGACCATATGGGATCCCTGGGGTCAAACCCAGGTCTGCTGCATGCCAGGCAAGCTCTGTTATCTGCTGTACTATCCCCAGCGCTGGAATGTGTTTCTTTAGCTTGGGGAATGAGTCATTGTGGGCATGGATCATATACAGTATCTGTGTGTCACGGGTCATTTGGATATAGGTGAGCAAGAGTGGGGACAAGGAGGGGGAAGTCACCCTTTCCCGGGGCCGGAGCCATAGCACAGCGAGTAGGGCGTTGGCCTTGCACACAGCTGGTCCAGGTTCGAATCCCAGCATCCCATATGGTCCCCTGAGCACTGCCAGGAGTAATTCCTGAGTGCGTGAGCCAGGAGGAACCCCTGAGCATTGCAGGGTATGACCCAAAAAGCAAAAGCAAAAAAAAAAAGTCACCCTTTCTCATTGGAGAGACTTGACCAATGTCCCTCTTCACCCCCCACCCCCGCATAGGCGAGCGCTGCCGTCTCCACAAGGGACACAGAGATGAAGGAGGAGCGGAAGCAGGACGCGGCCGGAAGCCACCCTGGGGTGAAGACGGAAGCATAGCCTCGCCCGTCGCCTTGCTCAGGGCCCTCACCCTGGGCCGCTACCTCCCCTGCGCCCGCCCCCCTCCTCCGCCCTCTTAGTTTTGTAAAAACCGAAGAATTTTGAGTGACTTAGACCTTTATTTTTCTATATGATTGGATGGTGGCTTTCGGGGAAAGGGGGAGGAAAGGAGTCGGCTGGGGAGGATTGAGCTGGGGTCACCCCCCCCCCTCTGTCCTTCCCCCACTTACATGTGTTCAATGAATGTCCATCCACATACACTCACCGGGATGTTAATTTATTTTGCTTCCTCTGTTCCGCTCTGTCCAGTTTCCAGATAGTCAGAGGGGGGTGAGTGGCAAGGATGAGGCGGGGGGGGAGGGGGGGTCTGGTGTGAAACCATGCTGCAGAGGGGAGACCCTTGTGGAGGCAGCCATTTTTTTCCTCTTTTTCCTCCGCCGGTCTCTTTCCAGACTGTGGCCTCTCTCTGGGTGCTAGGGGCGTGGGGGAAACCACTGCTCAGCTTACTCCCCTCTCTGTCCCCCTCCTCGCCCCCTGACAATGTGACTGAGGATTGGCTTCTGGGACCCTGTTCCCTGCCCCTCCCACTGTGCCCCCTCCCCCACGCCTCCCCCCATCCGCTGCCCTTCTCAGGTCATGGCCCCGCCCCACCTCGCCTCAGCCTCTTCTGCACCTTTCTGAAGGTCCAGGCTCAACCTCAAGTTCCATGCTTGAGCAATAAAGTGGAAACAGCAAAGCCTCGAGTGTCGGGCCACTCTTTCTGTTGGGCCTGGGGGCGGGGGGCACCAGAGAGGGGCAGCTGGGGGTTAAGTTGCTTGCCTTGCTATGCGGGTAGGGGTGGGGAACGGGGGGGGGGGGGGTCACACCTGGTGATGCTCAGGGGTTACTCCTGCCTCATGCACTCAGGAATCACTCCTGGCGGTGATCGAGGGACCCTGCCCGATGCGGGAATCGAACCCGGGTTGCCCACGTGCAAGGCAAACGCCCTACCCGCTGTGCTATCGCTCCAGCCCCTTCCCTGGCCTTTGACCCAAGTTTGCGCCCTCACCCAGCCCTGCCTTCGTAACCCCTTGAGTACCATCTGGTATGAGCCCAGATACCTCCGCCACAAACCCCACCCCCAGAAAAAAATTATAAGGGGTTTACACGCTTCATCCCCGCTCCTGATTCAAAGGCAGAGAAGCCACCGTGGGTGGAGCTTCCGGAGTTGGGGCCACCAGCCACTGAAACGCCCCCACATTCCCCAGCGGCCTGTCTGGTCTTCCTTGCTGTTTTTTTCCCCTGACATGTAAAACGAGGTGAAATACGGCTTTGACCCTTGTCTCTGTTGGTAAGGGAAGCCACTGCCCTCCGACGTTGCCAGGTGAACTTGGCTAGAGGCTAGAGTCTGGAGATCGCTGCCCTGTGTGTGGCATGCCAGTCCTTTGACTGCTCTGTACGGGAAGCAAGATCAGAAGAGATTGTTCCATGCAACAAGGGATGATTGCGGTTTTCTATGAAAGTGGCACCAAGTGTGGGTGGTGCTGGAACCGGGACTGGTATTTGAGTGTTCAGATCTCCCGGAGTCTGCTTGTTCTCACTTGGCTTCACACCCTTTGTGCAGGGCAATGGTGATTGGGTCCTTTCCCATGCCAGGATTAAACTTGCCTCTGCAGCCAAGGATTTTAATCCTAAATGCTCCCATGTAAGCCTCATTCTAAACCCAGAGTTTCATGAAGATCTACCTTAACCTGAGACTTGAGGGTATTATCTCATTTTGAAAGATGAGGAAACCAGGCCAGAGATAGTACAGCAGGTAGGGCACCCACCTTGGATGTGGCTGACCCAGGTTCAGACGATGCCTGGCATCCCAGAGGGTCCCCCGAGCACCGCCAGGAGTGATTCCTGAGTGCAGAGCTAGGAGTAACCTCTGAGTATCACTGGGTGTGACTCAAAAGGGAAAAAAAAAAAAACAGGTTACTGGAAAAGAAAGCCCCTGCAGGTGTGAGAACTTGAAGGAATCCAAATTAAGCTGAAGTTGTCATCACCTTGGGCAAGTAGAGCCAGTCTTGCAAAACGGCAATGAAATCAATCCTGGAGCCTGAGATGTGACAGGAGTTAAGGCATTCATTTTAAACCCGGATGACCCAGGTTCGATCCCTGCTACCACAGCAAATAGTCCCTCAGCACAGCACCCAAAATGGTCCCAAACACTTCTTCCCTCCACTTAAAAAAGCAATCCTGGTGCTGGAGTGATAGCACAGCGGGTAGGGCATTTGCCTTGCACGAGGCCAACCCGGGTTCAATTCCCAGCATCTCATATGGTCCCCTGAGCACCGCCAGGAGTAATTCCTGAGTGCAGAGCCAGGAGTAACCCCTGTGCACGGCCGGGTGTGACCCAAAAAGCAAAAAAAAAGCAATCCTACAGTTCTACCGGCTCTGAATACTTCTAGATGATTAAATATAAGTACTCAGGCAGAAGCCCAGAACTGGACGAGCCATGGTTTATGTGACTTTAAGACTGTCTAGTGAGGGGGCTTGGGCTTGGAGTGATAGCACAGCAGAGAGGTCATTTGCCTCGCACACATCTAACCCACATGCAAACCCTGGTATCCCGTATGGTGCCCCAAGCACTGCCAGGAGTAACCCCTGACTGAGTGTATCACCAGGTGTGACCAAAAAGAAAACAACTGTATAGTGAGGCTATTCATTAAAGTGGGTAGAAGGTTTAGGGCAAGAGTGATAGCAGTATAGCAGGTAAGTACTTCATCTGGTCCCCTGAGCACAGAGAACAGGAAAGTCCTGAGCACAGCCAGGTGTAGTGGAAAAACAAAAGCACTATAGCACTATCCTCCCGTTCATCGATTTGCTCGAGCGGGCCCAGTAACGTCTCCATTTTGAGACTTGTTACTGTGTTTGGCATATTGAATACGTCACAGGTAGCTTGCCAGGCTTTGCCGTGCGGGCAAGATACTCTTCGGTAGCTTGCCGTGCTCTCTGAGAGGGGCGGAGGAATCGAACCCAGCTTGGCTGGGCTGGCTACCCACAAACGCCTTACCGCTGTGCTATCGCTCCAGCCCATAATGTGGGTAGCCTACCAAAAGGGCATCAGAAATCAGAATGCAAGTTCGAGCTGGTAACAAAACAGAAAATAAAAAATAATAATAATAATAAGTTACAAACTACTCTACCTAGACCACATATACAATGACTATGAGGAAACCTAAGGAACTGCCCAGATTTCCAGGTCTGGGTTTCACTTTTCTAATTGAAGTTACAAAAAACAAACCAACAACAACAAAAAACACTGTATTTTTATGTAGGTGTATGACATAGAAAAATGAAACACCTAAAACTATCCTAACTCGAACACATAGAAACACCAGAAAAGTCACTATTTCTTTTTTATTTATTTATTTATTTATTTATTTTCTTCTTTGGGTCACACCTGGCGATGCACAAGGGTTACTCCTGGCTCTGCACTCAGGAGTTACTCCTGGCGGTGCTCAGGGGACCATATGGGATGTTGGGAATCGAACCCGGGTCGGCCGCGTGCAAGGCAAACGCCCTACCTGCTATGCTATTTCTCCAGCCCCAAAAGTCACTATTTCTTGGTCATACCTAAAAACTAAGAACCTATTGAGGTCAGCCTACATGCAGGATTTCAAAGAAAAGAGAACTGGACCTCAAGGAAGTCCGCCTGAGCACTAATACCAGTAGCTCTGCCTTACTTGCCCTAGTTTGGGAATCAAAAAAAAAAATAAATAAAAGTATGTAAGGGCCAGAGAGATAGTACAGCAGGTAGGGTCATTTGCCTTGTGCTCGCCCAACCCAGATTCAGTCCCTGGTATCTAATCGCCGCGCACACACACACACACACACACACACACACACACACACACACACACTGCTCTGCATCGAGTTTATTTGCCTGTGCGTTTTGCCTTCCTAATCGAACACTTAAATCTTTCCATCTGGAGGCAATGTGCTAAAAAAAGGAACGTTGGCAACATTTGCTTTTACTGCAGATTCACAAGTGGTCTCTGGAAAGGTTTAAGACGTATCTTGCCCTCGTGCTGGTCCAAACTTGAAGTTCTGTGAGTTTTATGGTTTCAAATGCACCCAGGGTTGCCGGCACAGCCGCCCCCTCCAGCTTGCCCTGTCCTGCAGAAAGCTCCTTCCTGCCTGTGTTCAGTTCACCATGCACTGCACACTTCCTCCAACTCCCCCTCCAGCTGTGTCAACCCTTCCAAGAGCTTCCAGCCCATTTAGTTGGCAGGTCACAAACTCATGACCCAGAAAACCCTCGAGGCCTGGCCCAGCATGCCTTTCTAGCAAGAATGCACTCGTCTTATCTGCACCGTCAACTCTACCCTCAGTGAAGTTTTGGGAGATAATCTCATTTGTTCCTGAAAGTTCATGAAAGATATTTAGGCAGGACTACTAAAAAGTACCTTTTAGTGTTGGAGCGATAATTCAAAGGGCAGGAAAAGGCCCTGGGTTCAACCCATAGGGACCGTATAAGTGTACCCTTAGTGCTGAACTTGAACCCTCCCCTGCTGAAGTACTTTTTTAGTAAACCAGAAATTAAGGAGCTGGAGAAATAGTACAGTAGATAGGGTGATTGCTTTGCACTTGGCTGAATCAGACTTCAATCTCTGGCACCCCTTACGGTCCCCTGAGCCTGCCAGGAGTAAGCCCAGAACAGCACCGGGTGTGGCCCAAAAACCAAACCCAAACAAACAAAACCCTGGAGAATAGTCTTAAAGCAAATGGGGACCAAAACGATAGTACAACGGGTAGGGCATTTGCCTTGCATGCATCTGACCTGGGTTCGATCCCTGGCAGCCCATCTGCTGCACTGAGCACCGCCAGGAGTGATTCCTGAGTGCAGGAGTATTTCCTGGTGTGGCCCAAAGACCAAAACCAAAACAAACCAAGAAGAAAAAAATGGTTAACAGAGCCACAGTTCAAGAGACTGCTTTGCATGGAGGAAGCCTGGGATTGATCCCTAGTACCATGTGGCTCCCTGAGCACTCCCCACGTGTGACCCCTGAGTACCACTACAAAAAAAGAAAAACAAAAAGGGAAAACTCTCGTGCTTTATTTCCTTTCCTGTCGTGATGACTAATCTTTCCTTTCCAGTGTGTACAAACCTGGGAGCCTTGTAAGCCTTGTGTTGGAACGGCAGTGGGCTGAAGACAGAGCTGATTAAGGCCGATGTGACAGGCGCCCTGTGTGAAAGGAAACGTGTTCTTTTCCTGGGAATTGTTTTTGCTGACATTGACTGTCGTTTCAGTCTCAACAACCTTAGACGAGCAGAACGTACGAGCTTTCCTCAGATGTAAAATCAAAGGAGCACAAGACTCTTTTATTTATTTTATTTTTTGCTTTCTGGGTCACACCCGGTGATGCACAGGGGTTACTCCTGGCTCATGCACTCAGGAATTACTCCTGGCGGTGCTCAGGGGACCCTATGGGATGCTGGGAATCGAACCCAGGTTTGCCGTCTGCAAAGCAAACGCCCTCCCCGCTGTGCTATCGCTCCAGTCCCGAATCTTTATAAGCCTCAATATACCAATCTGTGAAGCTGAATAAAAATGAAAGATATGGGGCTGGAGAGATAGCACAGCGGGGAGGGCGTTTGCCTTGCACGCAGCCGACTCGAGTTCGATTCCCAGCATCCCATATGGTCCCCTGAGCACTGCCAGGAGTGACTCCTGAGTGCAGAGCCAGGAGTGGCCCCTGTGCATCGCCAGGTGTGACCCAAGAAGCAAAAAAATAAAAAGAAAGATGTGGATTAAAAAAGGCAGTACAGGGGTTAAGGCTCTTGCAGGTAGGGGGCATGCCTTGTGCATGGCTGACCCGGCATCCCATATAGTCCTCTGGAGCACCACCAGGAGTAATTACTGAGTGCAGAACCAGGAGTATCCCCTGAGCATTGCTGGGTGTGGTCCCAAAACCAAAACCAAACCAGAAAGAAAAAAAAAAAAGGTTGAGGCTCCTGTGTCACGTGCAGCCAATTCTGGACGGCCACTGGGCACCACCTTACTGAGGTGAGG
Source organism: Sorex fumeus (assembly GCF_029834395.1). Lineage (NCBI taxonomy): Eukaryota > Metazoa > Chordata > Mammalia > Eulipotyphla > Soricidae > Sorex > Sorex fumeus. The sequence continues at coordinate 22,689,462 of NW_026606093.1, forward strand.
CCTGTCTGACAGTCCGTGGAGGCCTATATGAGGTGCCCAAGATTGAAGCAGGGTGCAAAGCAAGTGTCTTACTTCCTGTACCCTCTCTCGACCCCCAAAAGGAAATGTTTTAAGGTCAGCAATTAATTCAGGGGCCATTATTCCAATGAGAATGATTTCCAGGCACCTCTACAGTTCCAAGATGTTTCCATTATCCTTTAGTAGGTTTGGGGGTTGGTTTGCTTTGGCTTTGGGCCACACCCTAGAGTACAGGGAGACTGTGAGGGACTATTGGAGCCATAGGGTGCCGGAAACCGGGGCTCCAGCAGGCAAAGCATGCTCTCTTTCACACCAGATTGGATGGCATGTAACATAGCAGGCAAGAATTCTCGATGAGGGGCTGGAGAGATAGCACAGTGGGTAGGGCGTTTGCCTTCCACGCAGCCAACCCGGGTTCGATTCCCAGCATCCCATATGGTTCCCTGAGCACCGCCAGGAGTAACTCCTGAGTGCAGAGCCAGGAGTAACCCTTCTGCATCGCCGGGTGTGACTCCCCCCAAAAAAAAGAATTCTCGATGAACAAAATATAAACACAGAAAGCAATGACTCCGTGGTGAGACACAACAATTTGCACTAACTTTCTTCTAGTTTGTGATCATTTTTGGTCATTTTTTATCATTCTCTTAGCAAATTATTGAAAAGGAGCAATATAAAAAACTATTGAGGGCCTGCTATTAAGGCAGGCTTATTAAGAGGTGGTTGGGGGGCTGGAGTGATAGCACAGCGGGGAGGGCGTTTGCCTTGCACGCAGACAACCCAAGTTCAGTTTCCAGCATCCCATATGGTCCCCTGAGCACCGCCAGGAGTGATTCCTGAGTGCATGAGCCAGGAGTAACCCCTGTGCAAAGTCGGGTGTGACCCAAAAAGAAGAAGAAGAAGAAGAAAAAAAGAGGTGGTTGGGGAAATTGGAGACAGTACTGGAGGGAAGGTGTAATGGGATCACTCCTGGTCGGGCTCAGGGGACCATATGGGGTGCCGGAAATTGAACCCGGTTTGGCCACGTGCTAGACAAGATTCCTTCCCACTGTATCATATCCTTTGGGTTTTAAGTCTATTTCTTTAGACTCCAGTGACAAGAACCACCCCTCTTCATGAAAGGTAAGTAGATCAGTAGAGTTTTTTTCTTTCCTTTCCTTTTCTTTTCTTTTCTTCTTTTGGGGGGAGGGGAATCACACCCAGCAATGCACAGGGGTTACTCCTGGCTCTGCACTCAGGAATTACTCTTGGCAGTGCTCGGGGGACAATATAGGATGCTGGGAATCAAACCCGGGTTGGTCGTGTGCAAGACAAACACCCTACCCACTGTGCGATAGCTTCAACCCCAGCAGTTGAGTTTTTGTTTGTTTTGAGTTTGTAGTACCGAGGGGCCTCAGGTGGAGAGAAGTCTTATTTCTTACCTGGGCATCCCAGACAGTCAGAACGAGGATAGAACCACTCTGTTTATTCTTGAACAAGTGGACAAAGACTTTCTAGGAAATGTTTCCCATGGGCACTGAGCGACAGTATAGCAGAGCATTTGCCTTGCACAAGGCCGACCCCGGTTCAATCCCTGGCATCTCGTATGGTTCCCCGGGCATTGCCAGGAGTAATCCCTGAGTGCAGAACTAGGAGGAACCCCTGAGCATCGCCAGCGTGGCCCCCAAAATAAAAGAAAACAAGGGCTGGAGCGATAGCACAGCGGGTAGGGCGTTTGCCTTGCACGCGGCCGACCCATGTTCGATTCCCAGCATCCCATATGGTCCCCTGAGCACCGCCAGGAGTGATTCCTAAGTGCATGAGTCAGGAGTAACCCCTGTGCATCGCCGGGTGTGACCCAAAAAGCCAAAATAAAATAAAATAAAACAAACTGAAAAATTGAAATGTTTCCCAGTGCAGGTTTTTATGAAGGCTATTGTTGGAGGGTTGTCAAGAGTATACCACCTGCACAACTGTATCCTTGTCACCTAGCCAGGAAGAAGGCCTGGTTGGACCCTCCTGGGGAGTATGCCAAAATCCATGCTTGAGAGAATGCTTGGCTTACAAGCCTGGGTTCTGGAAGGTGCAGTGGAATCCAACAAACCATCCTACATGAAAGGATCAAGATGGACTCAGGGCTCTGGTACCTGTGTTGCACTGTGCGTTTGATCCTTAGCTCCAAGCCTGTCACTGACTGTCACTGTCACTGACCTCCCGTTGTTCATCGATTTGCTCGACCGGGCCCAGTAACGTCTCCATCGGAGACTTTGTTGTTACTGTGTTTGGCATATTGAATACATCACGGGTAGCTTGCCAGGCTCTGCCGTGCGGGCGAGATACTCTCAGTAGCTTCCTGGGCTCTACGAGAGGGGTGGAAGAATCGAACTCGGGTCGGCCGTGTTGGCTGCGTGCAAGGCAAACGACCTGTCGCTGTGCTATCGCTCCAGCTCCAACAACCACCGGCTGAAAATAATCTCTATAGCACTGTCCTTTGGGATCCTGGGTAGGGGAACAAAATGATCTCCAGCACACCACAACCACAGCTAAAGGGTGAGCTCTCCAGTCATCGTAATAGGGGAGGGAAGGAAAAGAGTGGGGGGAAAAAGGAAAGAAGAAAACTCTTTGTTTTATTTGGAGGTCAGTAGTCAGAACTTACACTGGGCTCTGTGCTGAGGAATCACTCCTGGCGAGACCGTGTGTGGTACCTGAAATTAAATTGGCCTTGGCCGCACGCAAGGCAAGAACCTTAGTTCCCAAACTATCTCCAGACCAAAATAAGAGTTTTGGGGCTAGAGAGATAGTACATACAGTGAGTATAGTGTGTGCTTGCACACAGCCAAACCCGGGTTCTAGCCCCAGCATCCCATAAGATCCCCAGAGCCCACCAGGAGTGATCCCCAAACTCAGAACCAGGAGTTATCACTGACCACCACTGATGTGCACCCGCATCCCCCCAAAAAAGACAAAAAAGTCCTAAACAGTAGTACAGTGGGTAGGGTGTTGACCTTCCATGAGGCTGACCAGAGTTCGTTCCCCAGTATCCTATCTGACCCCCCAAGCACCACCAGGAGTAATTCCAGAGTGCAGGGGCTGGAGCAATAGTACAGCGGGTCGGGGTTTGCCTTGCACACGTCCAAGCTGGGTTCAATCTCTTGCATCCCATATGGTCCCCCCAGCACTGCCAGGAGTAATTCCTGAGTGCAGAGCCAGGAGTAACCCTTGAGCATCACAGAGTGTGACCCAAAAAGCAAAAAAAAAAATTTGAGTGCACAGGCAGGAGTAACTTCAGAGCATTTTTAGGTATGCGCCCCCCCAAAAAATAATTTTAATAATTATATTTTGGGCCACACCTGCATGCTCAAGGTCTACGCCTGGCTTAGCACTCAAGGATCACTCCTGGCACAGCTCAGAAGACTATCAGTATGAAACCTAGGTGGGATACATACAAGGAAAATGCCTGACCCATTGTCCTGTCTCTCTGGTTCCCCTTCCAAAATGTTTAAGAAAGAGCTAAAAATGGGTCTGGAATACAGCTCAAAGGGCTGGAGCCTGTGCTTTGCACTCAGAAGGCCTGCGTTCAGTCCTCACTGCCAGGAATCACCCCTGAGCACCACTAGATGTGGCCCAAAAATAAGAAAGGCCAAATCTCAGCACTGCCTGGGTGACTCTGGTGGCCACTGGAACCACAGCCCCAGCTAGTACCAGGGCCTGGCACTGAAAGGTCAGCCGAGTATCATCAGGAGTAGGTCCTGGCCCCTTGAGCACTGCTTGGGAATCCAGTCCTCACAAAATAATAATAATCGTTGTTGTTGTTGTTGTTGTTATCATTATTATTATTTTGGTTTTTGGACCACACCTAGAAGGGCTCAAGACTTACTTCTGATTCTGTGTTCAGGAATCAGTCCTGGTTGGTGCTCAGGGAACCACAAGTAGTGCCAAGATCGAATCTGGATTGGCTGCTTGGACGACAAGAGCCCTATCCACTCCACTATCCCTCTCGCACCCCCTAAAATTAAAGGACCAGGAAAAAGGCTGCTCCTTGTGGAGCTCAGGACATGTCCACGTGGCTCTAATTCCATGGAGAGAGATGAGAAGGAAGAGAAAGGGGAGGGCAGTTCTTAGCAGGTGGAGTTAGTGAGGGCCTTCACATTGACAAATGAAAGCTTGGGATAATGTCACGTGAGGACAAGGAGCCAAAGAAACCAGGGGGCCAGAGAGATAGTATGATAGGTAGGGCGTCTGCCTGGTCCACACATAGCTGACCTGGGTTCACTCCCTGGAACCACATAGGATCCCTGGAGCCAGCCAGAAATGACCCCTGAGGGCCGGAGCGATAGCACAGTGGGTAGGGCGTTTGCCTTGCACACGGCTGACCTGGGTTCGATCCCTGGCATCTCATATGGTCCCCCAAGCACCGCCAGGAGTAATTCCTGAGTGCAGAGCCAGGAATAACCCCTGAGCATCGCTGGGTGTGACCCAAAAAGCAAAAAACAAAAACAAACAAACAGAAGTGACCCCTGAGTGCAGAGCCAGGGGTAAGCCCTGAGTTCTGCTGTACCAAAACCAAAACAAAACAAGAGTCCAGGAAGGCGGCTCAGAGATCTGCCTTTTGGACAAGCAGCCAAAAGAGAAGATACTTTCAGGGCTGGAGCGATAGCACAGCGAGTAGGGCATTTGCCTTGCACACAGCCGACCCAGGTTTGATTCCCAGCATCCCATACGGTTCCCTGAGCACTGCCAGGAGTATTTCCTGAGTGCAGAGCCAGGAGTAACCCCTGAGCATCGCCAGCTGTGACCCAAAAAGGAGAGAGAGAGAGAGAAAGAGAGAGAGAGAGAGAGAGAGAGAGAAGATGCTCCCTTGACAGATGAACGCTGAGTTGTCAAGGAATTGGTAAGGAGAGGTGAGGATCCAGAGGGTCAGTCCAGCAGAACTATGGACTGAGCAAGCCACTGAGCAAGCCACTGCCAGACTCAGAAACTCATCGTCTGAGCTGAAGAACAAACCAGGAAGCAGTAAGGCTGCTCTCCATGCCCTCCCGCCAGCAGGACATCTGGGAGGAATTGCAAGACATACTTTCTTAATTTTCTTTTTCTGCAGTGCCAGGGGTGAAACTCAGGGCCTCACAGAAGCAAAGCAAGTGCTCAACAGCTGAGGTATATCCCCGCTGTCAGAGCCCAGATTTTTTTTTCCCAGTTGTGGGAAGGTTTGGGCCACTCCCAGTGGTACTTGGACAGTGCTCTTAGTGACCATGCTGTCCCAGGAACTGACACAGGGTCTGGTGCACAAATGGAACTTACCTTTGCTTCTGTCCTATCTCTGGCCTAGTGCCTAACTTGTTTGGGAGGCTGGGGGATTTGGGCCTCGCCCAAACCTGTAGTGCTCAAGGCTTACTCCTGACTTTGTGCTCAGGGAGGGGCTGGAGAAATAGCACAGCGGGTAGGGCGTTTGCCTTGCACGAGGCCGACCTGGGTTCGATTCCCAGCATCCCATATGGTCCCCCAAGCACCACCAGGAGTAATTCCTGAGTGCAGAGCCAGGAGTAGACCCTGTGCATCGCTGGGTGTGACCCAAAAAGCAAAAAAAAAAAAAAGTGTTCAGGGATTACCCCTGGTGATGCTCAGGGGACCATATTCAGTGCTGGGATCAAACCAGGGGTACCCCGTGCAAGGCAAGTGCCTACCCCTATACTCTCTCTCTAGAAGCTTCTCCTTATCCTCCTTCACCTCCTCCTCCTCCTCCTCGTCCTCGTCCTCCTCCTCGTCCTCATCCTCCTTCTCTTCTTCCTCTTCCTCCTCCATCTCCTCTTCCTCATCCTCCTTCTCCTCTGCCTCCTCTTCCTTCTTCTTCTCTTTCTCCTTCATTTGTTTCTGGATTACATCCATTGTTCTTCAGGCTTAGTCCTGCCTCCGTGTTCAGGGGTCACTCATGGTGAGACTTCAGGGACCCTCTGTGGATTGTACTGTGTCTCTGACCCAAACCTAGCTTCTAAAAATGCAACTACATAGAGGGGCATTTAATTGAACGTGGAGGTTGCAAAAAAATATTGCAAGGACCAAATATCAATTCAAAATCTATCACCTAATGAGTCCAAATTGTTTCTGGCAGGGCTTCTCTCTCCTGCGTTGTCTGGTTTGGTGGGTGGTTGCTGTTATGTGTTGCCAGCATTGTTTTGTCTGGGAGCCATACCCAGCTCTGTTCAGGGCTTACTCCTGGCTGTGTGCACAGGCATGACTCCTGTCAGGGCTCAGGGGACCATATGAGACACCAACCATCAAACTGCACTTGTTGCATATAAGGCAAACACACTAGCTGCTGTATTATCACTGTGGCCTTATGCTGAGTATTTTGGGTTTTTTTTTTCCCTTTATTTTATTTTTTTTTTTACAGTTGTAGATTTACAATTTTTTGTGCTTTGGTTTCAATTATACAATGATCAGATACCCATCCCTCCACCAGTGCCCATTTTCCACCACCATGGATAATATCCCCCCCACCCCCATCACCCCATCCCCCCCCCGTCTCTGTGGCAGGGCAATCCCCTGTGTTCTCTCTCTCCTTTTGGGTGTTGTGGTCTGCAAAAGAGGCATTGAGTGGCAAACATGTTCAGTCCATAGTCTACTTTCGACATGCATCTCCCCTCCTGGGAGGATCCTCCAAACATCCTTTATTTGGTGCTCCCTTCTCTATCTGAACTGCCCTTTCCTCTAGGATACCCGCTGGCCTCTAAGTTATGGAGTAATCGTCCTGGTGCTGATCTCAGCTAATCTTGGGTATTAATCTCATACTTTGTTACTTTATATCCCCCAGATGAATGCAATCTTTCTATGTCTATCCCTCTCTTTCTGACTCATTTCGCTTAGCATGATACTTTCCATATTGTACCACTTGTATGTAAGTTTCATGACTTCATCTTTTCTAACAGCTACATAGTACTCCATTGTGTAGATGTACCAAAGTTTCTTTAACCAGTCATCTGTTCTTGGGCATTCAGGTTTCTTCCAGTTTCTGGCTATTGTAAAGAGTGCTGCAATGAACAAACAAGTTATGCTGAGTATTTTGGGTGAAAGATATCACACATGTAAAGATTAAGGAGTTCTGCTCTCGGGGCTGGAGCGATAGCACAGCAGGTAGGGCGTTTGCCAACATGGCCGACCCAGGTTCGATTCCCACCATCCCATATGGGCCCCCAAGCACCGCCAGGAGTAATTCCTGAGTGCATGAGCCAGGAGTAACCCCTGAGCATCACCGGGTGTGACCCAAAAAGAAAAAAAAAAAGTTCTGCTCTAGACTGATTCTCAACCTTTTTCCAACTGTGGCCCCTTCTGACCTTGCTTCCTTATTATTTTTTTTTTAGTTTTATTGAATCACCATCAGATACAGTTACAAAGCTTTCATGTTTGAGATTCAGTCATATAATCATCCAACACCCATCCCTCCACTAGTACATATTTTCCACCATCACCAATGTCCCCAATATCCCTTCCCCCGCCATCCCAGTCCTCACCCTGCCTCTATGGCAGACAATTTTCCCAATACTCTCTCTCTACTTATTTGTGCATTATGTTTTGCTCAAATTTTCCCACCACCATTCAAGCCTGCCTGCCAGGGGAAGACGCTAGATAATTTATTTATTTATTTATTTATTTATTTTGCTTTTTGGGTCACACCCGGCGATGCTCAGGGGTTACTCCTGGCTCATGCACTCAGGAATTGCCCCTGGCGGTGCTCAGGGGACCATATGGGGTGCTGGGAATCGAACCTGTGTCGGCCATGTTGGCTGCGTGCAAGGCAAACGCCCTACCCGCTGTGCTATCGCTCCAGCCCCGATAATTTATTTTCCATTGCTCATTTTGAATATCATGAGAGTTTGCGCAGCTGCTTTACGGCTGAGCACTTCTGGAATTCTACATTGTAAATGGTTGGGTTCCAGAGACATCTCTGTAGGGCACTGATCCATTTAGGGATTCAGTTGGGAGTCTCTGGGCCAGGACTGCTGGTGCGCTAAGATGGCACCCAGAGGCAGATTGTGGGTATGACAGCCAGGCCATAGGGGTGGAGTGGCAAGGGGGGAGGTGAGCCGGGGAGGGACAGCCCGGTGCCTCTGTCACCATGCGGCCTGAAGATTTAATCCTGGAACCTGCATACCTGGGCCTTGCTTGTGGAAGCTCTTGGTCACCGGGATTCCATCTGGAGTAGGCGGGGAGACTGCACCTGCTACATCTGGGGTGCCCCAGTGAAACTGGCTCGGTATGAGGCCCGGAGAGATCTCCAGTACTATGGTGTCTTCCAGGTCTTGCTGCTGTGTCCTTGTTTCCTTCTTACGGCCACTCCAGCCCAGTCCAACAGGTTGGACCCCTAGTCTTACGCCACGTTCCCAACTTAACCGATTTTCATCTGTGGCCTTGATGTACCTGATACTAGAGGCCTGCAGGGGATCTGCCTGAAAAACTCTGCTCTGTGGGGCTGGAGAGTGAGTACAGCAGATAGGCTCTTGCCTTGCATGTAGTTGACCTGGGTTCATTCCCCCAGAATCTCCGTATAACACCCCAAACCCCACCAAGAGTGATTCCTGAATGTTGAGCCAGGAGTAAGCCTTGAGCACCGCAGGTATGACCCCCCCCCCCAAAAAAAAAAAAAACCAACAGAACAAGAAAAACGCTGCTCTAGGGGAATTTTTTTGGGGGGTGCACACTTAGCAGCACGCAGGACTTCCTCCTGGCCCTGTAATTAGGGATCAGTCCTGGGGGAGTTTGTGGGACCATATGGGGTCTTGAGAATTGAACCCAGGTTGGCCGTGTGCAAGGCAAACACCCTCCCCACTGTATTCTCCAACTGGGGAATCTTTCTTCTTCCTTTTCACCATATTCGAGGGTTACTCAACTCTGCAATCAGGAATCACTCTTGGCAGGGCTCAGGGGACCATATGGGATGCTAGGGGTCAAATCTGGGTTGGGTGCAAGACAAGCATCCTGCCCGCTGAACTATCTCCCTAGCCCCAAGGGGAATCCTTTAATAATATTTTATCAGTAACTCCGAAAGAATGTCATCAGAGTTTATAAGCATGCTGCCCAGAGTTAAGCAGAGACAGAAAAGGCCACGAAGATCAGCCAGCCATAAAGATTCTTGATCCAGTCTGTGCCAGAGTACAAATTGTGAATAAATCCCCAGTTGGTAAAAGTCAAAGTACCTTCTTTTGGCCAGCAGCACAGCAGCACCTCTTGGATACAAAGTCCATAACAACAAAAGACAAGTCATAATTGATCTGTTATTATTAATATATGTATATATTTTTTGCTTTTTTGGGTCACACCCGGCCATCAGGGGTTACTCCTGGCTTTGGACTCTAGAATTACTCCTGGCAGTGTTCAGGGGTCCATGTGGGATGCTGGGAATCGAACCCGGGTCGGCCGCGTGCAAGGCAAACACCCAACCTACTGTACTATCCACTCTAATCCTAGAATATGTTTTTTTGTCTGGGGGCCATACCCTGAAAGGCTCATGGTTTACTGCTGGCTCTTCACTCAGGGATTATTACTGGTGGGGCTCGGAAGACTATCTGCAGTGCCTGGAATCAAACCCAGGTTGGCTGCATGCAAGGCAAGTGCCTTACCCAATGTACTGTCTCTCTAGCTGATTTGAAAAACAAAATCTAGGGGCCGTAGAAATAGTATACTGGTAGGGTGCTTGCTTTGCATGTGGCTAACCCCAGTTCTGTCCCTGGCACCTCATTTGGCCCCCACAAGCCCTAAAAGGGTGATTTTTTAAAAAAATTTTTTTAATTAAAAAAAATTTTTTTTATTAGTGAAACACCATGAGGTACAGTTATAGACTTATAAATTTTTGTGCTTGGGTTTCAGTTATACAATGATCAAGTACCCATCCCTCCACCAGTGCCCATCCTCCACCACCACGGGTCCCAGCATCCCTCCCACCCCCGATCCCCCCCATCCCACCCTGCCTCTGTGGCAGGGCATTCCCCCTTGTTCTCTCTCTCTTCTTTTGGGTACTGTGTTTTGCAAGAGAGGCATTGAGTGGCAATCATGTTTGGTCTATAGTCTACTTTCAGCATGCTTCTCCCATCCTGGGAGGATCCTCCCAACACCTTTATTTGGTGTTCCCCTCTTTATCTGAGCTCCCTTTTCCCCTAGCACGTGTGGCTGGCCTCCAAGTCATGGAGCAAAATTCCTGGTACTAATCTCAGCCATTCCTGGGTGTTAGTCTCCCATTTTGTTGCTTTATGTTTGAAAGGGTGATTCTTGAGTGCAGAGCCAGGAGTGAGGCATGAGTACCACCATGTGTGGTCCAAAAGCCAAAACCCAAACCAAAAACCCAAATCACCTAGTGATAAGTAATTTGGGAGAAGTACCAAGGACTGAACTCAGAACCTCATGCATCTGAGGCATACACTCTACCACTGAGCTACATCATCAGTCAGAGAAACATCTTTAAAGTAGGTTTTGTTGGGGTGGGAGCTATAGTGGAGAAGGAAGGGCAACTGTCTTACATGCGGCTGACTGGGGTCTATCCCTGGAACCCCATAGGGTCCCCTGAACCCGCTAGGAATGATCCCTGAGTGCAGAGTCAGGAGTAAGCCCTGAGCAATGCCAGGTATGCCCCCCACCCCCCAAAAATTAAACAAACCCCCTTCCCCAAAAAACAACTAAAATAGGCTTTGTTTTTGCATGCTTTAGAGCTTAGTATGAAGCATATGCTTTGAGCTAGTACGAGAGAACAGAGAAAGAACAGAGTTGTGTGGCATACAAGCCCTTTACAAGTGACATCATGTGTTTATTCCGGTTTTCGGGACACACTTGGTGATGCTCAGGCAAGCTTCTGAACCTCTGCACTACCATTCCCACCCACTAATGTTTATGATATTTTTTTCAATTCAACAAATGGCTACAAGTATTGGTGCACAGACATGCCTTACTTGTGCAAAGTCCTGGGTTTATCCCCATTTGGCCCCGCCCTATACATCCCCAAACAGTGTGCACCTCTCCCCCTACACACACACACACACACACACACACACACACACCAGTTCGTAAAGGGCAAGTTGAAGAGATTATCTCAAGTGATGGAGCACATGCCTAGGCCTGGAGTTCTGTCTCTGACCCAGGCAGCCCTGGATATAGCACTGGTCCTGCCCCCTCTCAGAATCTCATGAGCCAGCTCCTAATTTGCTTGTTTACTTTATTTTATCCACAGATGGCAATACTCAGGGGTTATGCCTGACTCTGCACTCAGGAATCACTCCTGGCTGTGCTCGGGGGAGGCCATATGGAATGCCCGGATTGAATCTTGGTCTGTCGTGTGCAAAGCAAGTGCCCTACCCATTGCACAACCTCTCTGGCCCCAGTGACGCCATGTATTAAAGCACCAGGAAAGCTCTGGGGTCCCATTGAAGAGATCAAGCCAACTGATCACACACCACTGGAAACAGAACCTGCTGTACCTGCCGTCCCCATGCCTGTCCTCTTGCTGTCCCTTGTTCCCATTTTATTAGGCTGTCAGTTCCATGGGACTTCTAGGGACAAAACATGCTACCTCTCTCTCCTATCCCTGGGCAAACGATCCTCTCCTCAGTGCTTCTCCCACTAAAATTAGTCTTTGAAAGCAGGCCCAGACGCCGCACCATGAAAAGTCAACATGAAATTAAACTTGAACTTGCAGACTGTCCACTGTCCACTGTCCTCCCGTTGTTCGTTGATTTGCTCCAGCGGGCAATAGTAACGTCCCCATTGTGAGACTTGTTACTGTTTTTGGCATAACAAATACGCCACGGGGAGCTTGCCAGGCTCTGCCGTGCAAGCGGGATACTCTCCGTAGCTTGCTGGGCTCTTTGAGAGGGACAAAGGAATAGAACCGGGTTGGCCGCATGCAAAGCAAACAAACGCCCACCTGCTGATTAAACGTAGAAATGTGTCAGTTCTAGGACAGCGAGCCCGGGGATTGCACCGCAGGAGGTCAACCCGGTTCAATCTCCAGCATCCGGAAAGGTCCCTTGAGCCTCATCAGGAGTGATCCCTGAGCCCAGAGCCAAGGGGAGCTCGCCGGGTGTGACTCTAAGACTAAAAATCAAAAAACATCTCAGTGAAATAAGGGCTGGAGAGATAGCACAGCGGGTAGGGCGTTTGCCTTGCACGCGGCCAACCCGGGTTCGATTCCCAGCATCCCGTATGGTCCCCTGAGCATTGCCAAGAGTAACTCCTGAATGCAGAGCCAGGAGTAACCCCTGTGCATCGCCGGGTGTGACCCAAAAAGCAAAAAAAAAAACAAAAAACAAAAAAAAACCCCCTGCAATAAAAATTCAAGTTCACAACATTATTGTGCTCAATTACATGGCAAAATATGTGAAAAGGGCTTTGCAGCGATCATTTCTCATAGAACATAACACAACACCACCAAAAATGTCAGAAGCCAATGGAAGCAAAAAAATCTTCCCCGAAACGGTCCGAGGAGGACCGCTTGGTATATTTTCTATTTCTGTTTTGTTGCAGTGACTCCTAATGCTGGGATAATTCACGGGATTAAGTTGTATTCTCAACTCCCAACGGATAAACTGCGGCGCTTTACTTTTTTATGAACTGTTAGAAATCCTCATCAGGGGCTGGAGAGAGCACAGCGGGTGGGGCGTTTGCCTTACACGCAGCCGACCCGGGTTCGATTCCCAGCATCCCATATGGTCCCCTGAGCACTGCCAGGAGTAACCCCTGTGCATCGCTGGGTGTTACCCAAAAAGCAAAAAAAAAAAAAAAAAGAAATCCTCATCAGTGTTACGATTCTTATGAACTTTCAGGGATGGTGTGGGGTGGGGATTCTTCATTTGCTAGGGTTAAAAAGAGGGGAGGTCAAGGCTATCAAGCCAAGCCCTAGAGTGAGCCCTGTTGCCAGGGGAACAGAAAGGTCCGGCCACGAACGGGTTACTCCGGCTCCGCAGCCCTCGGGAGAAAGGGAGTGGCTACGGCCCTGTCACTCACGGGCTGGGCCCGCCCCTGCCTCGAGGGCCCCGAGCGCCCGCCTCCCGGCCGAGGTTGAGCGCGGAAGCCTGGGATTGGACGCTCGGGCGGTGACGCAACTTCCGCTCGGGCGGCTGTCGGGAGGGGCTCGGGGGCGATTTCGCGGGCTCCCGGCGGCCTGGGCCGGGGGCGGTGCGATGAGGTCGGTTAGCTACGTGCAGCGCGTAGCCCTGGACTTTAGCGGGAGTCTCTTCCCGCACGCAATCTGCCTCGGAGACGTCGATAACGATACGGTCAGTGCATGCGCAGTGCGGGAGGCGCGGCGGGGTCGCGCCGGGGGGGGCGGGGCGGAGGGGCGGGGCTGGGGCGGCCGGTGCCGCGCGCGTGCGCAGTGCGGGAGGCGAGGGCGGGGCCTGGGCCGTCGGGGCCGCGCGCCTGCGCAGTGCGGCTGCCGGCGTTGGGCGGGGGAGCCACTTGCCGGCCCCGGTTCAGTCCGAGCCCCGCCCCGCGCGACGCCGCGGGCTCTGCCCCTGGCTTTTCGGGGACAATCATAACCGACATTCTGCCCGGTCCACTGTCGGGTGCCCACGTCGGCCCGGTCTCCTGCGTCTGGAACGCTGAGCACCGCTCTCCGCCCCCCCCCCCAGCAGCGTCCCTTCTCCGATCCCTTTATCCAAACGTCAGAATTAGACGGAAAAACGCCCCCCTTGGCCTCAGGCCTCTGGCCCTGCACTAGATCCTCCTTCCTCCGGTCCTGGCATCGCATCGGATGCTGTCCCCATCACGAGTGTCCCTGTCTTGTTTCTGCTTCCTTGTTGGGGCACAACTCACAACTTAAAATGATTTCATTCTTTTTTTTTTTTTTTTTTTTGCTTTTTGGGTCACACCCGGCAATGCACAGGGCTCACTCCTGGCTCTGCGCTCAGGAATTACCCCTGGCGGTGCTCAGGGGACCATATGGGATGCTGGGAATCGAACCCGGGTCGGCCGCGTGCAAGGCAAACGCCCTACCCGCTGTGCTATCGCTTCAGCCCGTCCAATTTTCATTATTATTGTTATGCCCCCCCCCCTCCCCCGGCCGTGCTCAGGGCTTATTCCTGCCCTGCACTCAGGGGTCACTCCTGTCGGTCCTTGGGGGACCCTGTGTGGAGCCAGCCATGGAACCAGGGTCCACCGCCTGCAAGGCACCACCTGGCCCACTGTACCATGTCTCAGGACCCCTGTGCCAGTTAACATCACCAACGACAGACCGGGTGGGAAAGATAGTACAGGAGTTCAGGCCCTCGTCTTGCATGCTGCTGATCCCAGCTAGAGCCGGGCACACCGCCTATGGTCCTCCCAGCGCGGAGCACTGGCAGGAGTCCACCCCCCACTCCCTTCCCTGTCCCCCCAGCACTGCCTGGAACCAATAAAATAAACAGTGCGGGGCCTGAAAGATAGTACAGTGTGTAGGGCGCTTGCCTTGTACCCGGATTTCATCCGCCCTCCCCACCCCCCAACTCCCATATGGTCCCCAGAGCATCTCCAGGAGCAATGACCGAGCCCAGAGCCAGGAGAAACCCCTAAGCATTGCCGGCAAGCAAATTAGGGGCTGGCTTTTGAGATGCTGAGGGGCAGGGGGAGCAGAGCCAGTGCTTACACCCAGGGGTGCCTGGGTCAGAGATGGAACCCCAGGGCTAGGCGTGTGCTCCATCACTTGAGCCAAGCATCTCTTCAACTCTCCATTTATGAACTGGTGTGTGTGTGTGTTTATGTAGAGGGAGAGGTGCACACTGTCTTGGGGTGTATAGGGTGGGGCCAAATGGGGATACACCCAGGACTTTGCACATGTAAGACAGGTCCATGCACCACCACTTGAAGCCATTTGCTGAATTGCAAAATTATAAAATGAGTGGGCGGGAATGGTAGTACTCTGTATGTAGTTCAGAAGCTTGCCTCCCAGTAAACCAATCCTGGCTTGATTCCCAACCCAATAAATAGTCCCCTGAGTACCACCATGAGTGATTCTTGAGCACAGATCCAGGAGTGAGCCCTGAGCACCCCCCCCCCCAGCAGTTCATATGGTCTCCTGAGCACTGCCAGGAATAAATCCTGAGCATTGCTGGGTGTGGCCTAAAAACAAACCAAAAAAAAAAGGGAAAAAAAGATTTGTACCTTTTTAAAAATCATTATTTATTTATTTATTTTTGCTTTTGGAGTCATACACAGCAATGCACAGGGGTGACTCCTGGCTCATGCACTCAGGAATTACTCCTGGCGGTGCTCGGGGGACCCTATGTGATGCTGGGAATCGAACCCCGGTTGGCCGCATGCAAGGCAAACACCCTACCTGCTGTGCTATTGCTCCAGCCCCAATTTTTTTTTTTTTAACACTCAGATGTCCTTCCTTTTTTTTTTTTTTTTCCAATTTAGTTTTTGGTTTTGGAACCACACCGAACAATATTCAGGGTTTCTTACTCCTGGCTCTTTGCTCAGGAATCATTCCTGGTGGTCCTCAGGGGGGCCGTATGGGATCCTGGCGCTTGAACCTGGTCTGGCCATGTATAAGGCAAGCCCCCTCCGCACTGTACTACCGCCCGGCCACCCTTTGCTGATTTAAATAAATGAGTGGACTAAAGCAGAACTGTTCACGCAGCTAACAGTAGGTGTTGGCTTCCTTGCTGGTATTTGGTTAGAGTTTCCTGCGGCTCTCTATTAAACTGCCCGTTAGGTGCCAAGGATTCTGCTCGATTCTGGGAATTGAAGAGTGAGCAAAAGCCCCAGCTCTCATAATTCCCGGGTCAGACTGTGTGCGAGCCCTCCAAACAGCAGTGCCGCGAGAGGCATTGATTAAACTGTATAAAAGTTACAGCCCCAGCGCTTAAAAGAACAACGTGTAAAGGAGTGGAGCAGCAGCGTGGCTGGGCTGTTTATGGTGCAAAGTTCTCGCTGTTTTGCCTTTCTGGGGAGAGGCCGGGGAGGGGGCCACCCCTGGGGGTGCTCAGGGAGCATTCCTGTCTGGTGCCCGGGATGGAGCCAGTGTCAGCAGCATGCCAAGCATGCTTTACCCAGCCCCCCGCTACCCCCTCCCGGTCCTATCTCACTGTTTTTTTTTCCATCCCCCCAGAAAGGAGGTTAGATTTTGAGCCACTTCCGTCTGTGCTCAGGGCTTATTCCTGCCACCTAGCTGTGGTCAGGAGTCACACATATGGGGTGCCGGGGATCAAACCTGGGTCAACCACATGCATGACAAGCTCCTTACGCTCTGTGCTACTGTAGTGTCTTACTATCTCTTCCTTCCCCTTTTTTTTTTTCCCTTTTGGGTCACACCCGGGGATGCACAGGGGTTACTCCTGGCTCTGCAGTCAGAAATTACCCCTGGCGGTGCTCAGGGGACCACATGGGATGCTGGGAATCAAACCCAGGTCAGCCGCGTGCAAGTCAAATACCCTCCCTGTTGTGCTATCCCTCCAGCCTCTTCTTCTTTTTTTTTTTTTTTTTCGCTTTTTGGGTCATGCCCAGCAATGCTCAGAGGTTACTCCTGGCTTTGCACTCAGGAATTACTCCTGGTGGTGCTTGGGGGACCATATGTGATGCCGGGAATCGAACCCGGGTCGGCCACGTGCAAGGCAAACGCCCTACCCGCTGTGCTATCGCTCCGGTCCCCTCCAGCCTCTTCTTTTAAAAAAAAATATATATATGTGTGTATATATATATATATTTGTTTTTGAGTCACACCCAGCAATGCTCAGGGCTTTTTTTTTTTTATTGAATCCCCACGAGATACAGTTACAAAGCTTTCATGATTGACATTCAGTCATACAATGATCGAACACCCATCCCTCCAACCAGTATGCATTTTCCACCACCAGTGTTCCCAGTATCCCTCCCTCCATCCCCAGCCCATCCCACCCCCTGCCTCTGTGATAGGCACCTTCCTTCTCTCCTTCTTTTTCTCTCTACTTTTGGGTATTGTGGTTTGCAGTACAGGTACTGAGAGGCCATCCTGTTTGGTCCTTAGTCTACTTTCAGCACACATCTCCCATCCCGAACGATTCCTCCAGCCGTCTTTGACTTAGTGATCCCTTCTCCATCCCAACTGCCTTTTCCCCCCAGCACACAAGGCAGGTTTCCAAACCGCGGAGCAACCCTGGCCCTTGTCTCTCCTGTCCTTAGGTGTTAGTCGGTATTATTTTATATTCCGCAAATGAGTGCAGTCATTCTGTGTTTGTTCGGGGCTCACTCTTCCTTTTGTTTTGGGGGCATACTCAAGGGTTACTCCTGGCTCTGAACTTAGTAACCACTCATGGCGGTGCTCAGGAGACCATGTGGGATGTCAAGGATCGAACCGGATTCAGCCTCAGACGAGGCAAAGAGTCGTATCAGCCGTTCTGTTTTGCTCCTTGGGATTTATTCTTGGCTCTGTGCTCAGGGACCACACAGGATGCTGGAGATTGAAACTGGCTCAGCCGCATGCACGACGCGCACCTTACCTGCCATACTTTGCCATTTTAATTTTTTGAGTTAGGTTTTGGGGCCACAGCTGGCGATTCTCAAGGGTTACTCCTTACTCTGCACTCAGGAATTACTCCTGGTGGTGCTAGGGGGACCCCAGGGGATGCCGGGGATAGAACCCGGTCTGCCACATGCCAGGCAAGCACCTACCCGCTGTACTATTGTTCTGACCCCCCCGCCCCTGCCTAGTTCACTTTTTTTTCCTTTTGCTTTTGGGGTCACACCCTGCGATGCACAGGGGTTCCTTCTGGCTCTGCATTCAAGAATTACTCCTGGTGGTGCTTGGAGGACCATAGGGGATTTTGGGAATCGAACCCGGGTCGGCCACGTACAAGGCAAACACCTTACCTGCTGTGCTATCGCTCCAGCCCCTAGTTCACATTTTTAATGCAGAGCACCTTGACCATCCCCTACCCACTATCTCATCTTCTTCTTCTTCTTTTTTTTAAATATTTTTATTAGTGATACACCATGAGGTACAGTTGTAGACTTACAAATTTTTGTGCTTGGGTTTCGATTTTACAATGATCAAGTACCCATCCCTCCACCAGCGCCCATCCTCCACCACCACGGGTCCCAGCATCCCTCCCACCCCCCATCCCCTCCATCCCACCCTGCCTCTGTGGCAGGGCAATCCCTTGTGTTCTCTCTCTCCTTTTGGGTGTTGTGGTCTGCAAAAGAGTCATTGAGTGGCAATCATGTTCAGTCCATAGTCTACTTTCAACGTGCATCTCCCCTCCTGGGAGGATCCTCCAAACACCCTTTATTTGGTGCTCCCTTCTCTATCTGAGCTGCCCTTTCCCCTAGAATGCCCGGCTGGCCTCTAAGCCATGGAGTAATCCTCCTGGTACTGATCTCGGTTATTCTTGGGTATTAATCTCCTATTTTGTTACTTTATGTCCCCCAGATGAATGTGATCTTTTTGTGCGATCTATCCCTCTCTTTCTGACTCATTTCGCTTAGCATGATACTTTGCATGTAGTACC
Organism: Sorex fumeus; assembly: GCF_029834395.1. Lineage (NCBI taxonomy): Eukaryota > Metazoa > Chordata > Mammalia > Eulipotyphla > Soricidae > Sorex > Sorex fumeus. The sequence goes on from NW_026606093.1 coordinate 22,707,896, forward strand.
ACTTGTATGTAAATTTCATGACTTCATCTTTTCTAACAGCTACATAGTACTCCATTGTGTAGATGTACCAAATTTTCTTTAACCAGTCATCTGTTCTCGAGCACTCAGGTTTTTTCCAAGAGTCTAGCTATTGTAAACAGTGCTGCAACGAACAAACAATTGCAGATGTCACTTCGACTATACTTTTTTGCCTCTCTGGGATATATTTCCAGGAGTGGTATTGCTGGGTCAAATGGGAGCTCAGTTTGAGGGGGGGAGGGGCCACTTCGGTGATGCTCAGGGCAAGCGCCCTACCTGCTGTGCCGTCTCTCTGTCCCGGCTGCTTTCTTTTTAACGTACCGCCCTTCTGCGTTTCATGGTCACCTCACTGCACTCCTTCCTGCCCCCCTCCAGTAGAAACCCCAGTCTAAAAGCATCCTTTTCCCATCCTCCTTGGGCTATGATGAAAAGGCATTTTATTTATCGACTTGATTTCCTCTAGGGTGGAAAGTTCCGCTCATGAATTTCTGTCATGTTTTCTGGGCTCTTACATTTCTTCTTATGCCCAGCAGCACAATTTTACGAGGAAATCAAGGGACACTCTTAGAATAGTAAAATAGAAAGGAGTTTTAAAATGTGCTTTGTCTGGTTGTCGTCTTTGTATAGAAGGAAGGGGGGATGCAATCTCTTCCCTCCTCCTCATAGCTTCATAGCACCAGATTTTTTATGGAAATTGCATTTTTCCTAAGTTCATTGCGTTGTTACAAACTTGGTTCTGCAATATTAGGTATTTCATTTATTTTTTTTAATTAAAATGAATTGGGGGCTGGAGCGATAGCACAGCGGGTAGGATGTTTGCCTTGCATGCGGCCAACCCGGGTTCGATTCCCAGCATCCCATATGGTCCCCTGAGCACCGCCAGGAGTAATTCCTGAGTGAAGAGTCAGGAGGAACCCCTGTGCATCGCCAGGTATGACCCAAAAAGCAAAAAATAAGTAAATTAAAATGGATTTTTGGGCCACATGCCCAGGGCTTACTCCTGCCTCTGCACTCAGAGAATCACTCCTAGTGATGTTTGCGGGACCATGTGGGATGCTGGGAATTGAACGTGGGTCAGATGCCTGTCGGGCAGACACCCTCCCCGCTGTAATATGTCTCCAGCCCATTAGTATCTTGGGGGAAAAAAAAAGTAGTATATAAAGTTTATAAGCCCCATTCTTTTTTTTTTTTTTAAATTGGAGGTTTTGAAGGGAAAGAGGGAGAGTAACATGCTCAAGAGAGATCCCAGGCTTCTCCAAGGGCAGAGAGAGCCCCTGCACACACCCCAGCATTAGACAGGAAAGCATGAAAGTCCACATCTCAAGAGGAGAGATGCGGGCGACACATGTGCTCGGGCACCACATATGCTTGGCCATGTGGGTACAAGCAGCACATGGGTTCGGGCAGCATATACGCGCCCTTCCTTTGTTCAAGGTGGCCTTTATAGGGTTTCTTCAACCTGCCCCTGCTTGTGGCTTCTACCTAGGTCAAAGCTAAGGAGGTTACGGTGGTGGTGGGGGGGGGGTTGAGCATGGTGATGGTCTTCTCTCCTCTCTCTCTCCCTCCCTCTCTCCTCTCCTCTCTCCTCTCTCTTTCTCTCTCTCTCTCTCTCTCTCTCTCTCTCTCTCTCTCTCTCTCTCTCTCTCTCTTTTTGCTCTTTTTGTGTGTTTTATGCCTTTGGCTTTAGTTTTAGGGCCACACCCTGAGCAGTGCTTATAGGTCTTTATTCCTACGGTCTGTCTCTGGTGTTGCAGGGGCTGACGCGGTAAGTACAGCACACGGCCCGCTGGGCTCAACACCTGGCTCCCATAGCCGCCCCCCCGCCCCCCCAGCACTGCCAGGAATAATCCCTGAGCATTGCTGGCTGTGACCCTCAAAAGCCAAAAAGAAAAAATATCTTTGGCAATGCAGAACAAAACCAAAACAAAAGTGGGGGTGGAGATGGGGTTGGCCCTGCTGGGGACAGCACATGCCCTGCGGGCGGGAGCTCCGCATTTGGGCTGTGACAGCTCATGGTCCCCCAAGTGCTGTTTTGGGAGAAGCCACCATCGTGTGTGTGGTGACAGAAGCCAGGTGCCCTCCTCTGGGAGGGAAATGCTTCCTCGAGTGGAAACTCACTCTGTGGGGCTGCCCCGTGCACCACTCTGCTGACAACCTTACAAGATAGACATTCTTGGTACCTGTGATTTGCTTTCAGTGGGGTTGGTGGGGGGTTGGGTGTTTTGGTTGGTTTTGTGTGGTCTTGGGGCCACACCTGGTGGTGCTCCTGGCTTACTCCTGGCTCAGTTCTCAGGGACCACTCCTGGTGGGGCTCGGGCTCCTCTGGGGTGCCGGGGATCAGACCTGGGGGGGCTCCTTATGGGTCATTTCATTTATTTTTATTTATTTATTTATTTTTATGTAGGAGTACTGCTATTTATTCAGCCACTGATTAAGCTGGTTGAATTGGGCAAAAACTCTATCTTACTTTTTTATAAATGTATTTATTGACTCACCATGAGAGCAGTTACAAAGCTTTCGGGTCTAAGTATCGGTCATACAATGAGACACCCGTACCTTCACCAGTGCCCATTCTCCACTCCAACAACCCCAGTATACCCCCATCTCATACCCTCCCCCTACCTGTGGGGCAGATGATTTCCACATTTACTCTCTCTCTACTTTGATCACATTCAATATTTTGACACCAGTCCCACCATTATTATTTGAGATTTTACCCCAACACTCAGATCTGCTGAAAAGGCAACAGTAGACAATTTGTGTTCTATTGCTGGTTATGAATAACATATGATGTCGCGTGGCTGCAGTAGTGGCCGCGTGATTTTGAAATTCTGAAATTTTAACTCTTAAATCTGGAGGGATTTCTGCCAAAACCTGCTGGGTTCCAAGATTTGCTCCTGAGTCTCTGGGATCATGGCCGTTATGCAGCTTGATCAGGATCCAGAAAGGCCATTCGTGGGTGATGACTTGGGTTCTCGTTGGGGTGAGGAGGACAGGACCCGGTCCACCCCCATCCTGTGAGGCCCTGTGTGTCTCATCACTGCGGGCCCAAACCCGACTGTCCAATGGCCTCTGGAGGATGATGGCCACCGAGCTGCCAGGAGGAAGCAGGTGGAGGGACAACACCCTTTCCCCCCTGGGGTGGCCCGGCGACAGTAACCTACTTGTGGTCAGACGCATTTCTGCCAAAAGCCTCTGGGTTCTGAGATTTGCTCCTGAGTCTCTGGGATCATGGCCATTAATCAGCTTGATCAGGCGCCAGAGAGGACGTTTGTAGGCAGTAACTTGGGGTCTTGTTGGGATGGGGAGGAAAGGGCCAGTTCCTGGCGAGGCCCCGCATGTCTCATCACTGCAGGCCCAAACCTGACTGTCCAGTGGCTTCTGGAGGATGGCGGTCACTGGGCCGCCAGGGGGAACAGACCAAGGCACGAAACTTGTTCCCACCTGGAGTGGCCCAGCGCCAATAACCTACTGCAGGAACAGGACACATTTCTGCCAAAAGCCTTTGGGTTCTGAGATTCATTTCTGAGTCTCTGGGATCACGGCCGTTAAGCAGTTCGATCAGGAACCAGAGAGGCCATGCCTCCAGTTATATAGCTGAGCCGGAGGTGGTTTGTGGGTGTGTTTCCCACTTACCTAACTTTTGGCCGTCTACTTTCTTGGTAAACTCTGCCCCAAGTTTTTGGGGTCTCGCCAAAGACACAGCAGCAATTTTGGGGTATCTGGAAGTCTGACGGCGCCATCAGGCTGCTGATGCACTCGCCTCACAGTTACAGATTGGCCTCCTGGTGGCACCATCCCCCCCATTTCATTTATTTTTAAAGTTGTTTTTTTTTAGGAGCCAGTTGCAGTAGTACGGGGGCACTTGCCTTGCGTACAGCTGCCCCCCCCCCAGTTCTGCCCCCAGCGCTCCCTGTGGTTCCCCCAGCACCCTCGGGTGTTTCCCCCAAAATAAATAAGTGAATTGTTTTGGTTTGGGGGCCACGCCTGACATGCCAAAACGCTGCTTGTGGGCTCTGTGCTCCGGGGTCACTCCTGGCCGTGGTCAGGAGACCATGTGGTGCCGGGGGCCCAACCCGGGCCTCCTTCATGCCCAGGTGCCCTCCGGCCCATTGATTGCTCACTCCCTCCAGCTCAGTACATTTTATTTTTCTTTCATGGATTTTTTTCACATTCAGTTTCATATTCCCACACGGGTTCTCTCTTAAGAAGCGAGTCTCGGAGCTGGAGCAGTAACACAGGGGGGAGGGCATTTGCCTTACACGCCGCCGACCCGGGTTCGATTCCCAGCATCCCATAGGGTCCCCCGAGCACCGCCAGGAGCCATTCCTGAGTGCAGGAGCCAGGAGTTACCGCTGTGCGTCGCCGGGTGTGACCCAAAAAGAAAAAAAAAAAAGCGAGTCTCAGGGTCAGACATATAGTTCCGGGTTCAGGTCCTTGCCTTGCCCCAGCTCCACCCCCGTTCAGTCCCTGAGCACCACCTGTGGTGGCCCCCAAACCGGGGAAAAGAAAAAAAACGAACAAAAACAAAACCCAGGCTCTAGAGCACCCACTGTATTGAACCCTCAACTGGAGCAGATCAGATGTAAATAAACGTGATTTATGATTCAGAGGTAGGAGAGCCCTGCAAACTTCCATGCCTCTTAAAAAAATAATAAAATCTTGCATTTGACTTCAGTCACTATTATTAAATTCCAGTGGATTTAATAATACATTTCTTTTTTTTTTTCTCCCTTTTTGGGTCACACCCGGTGATGCACAGGGGTCACTCCTGGCTCATGCACTCAGGAATTACTCCTGGCAGTGCTCAGGGGACCCTATGGGATCCTAGGAATCGAACTCAGGTCGGCCGCCTGCAAGGCAAACGCCCTCCCCGCTGTGCTATCTCTCCAGCCCCAATAATACATTTCTTTTGAGGGGGCTGGAGTGATAGCACAGCGGGGACGGCGTTTGCCTTGCCACATCGATTCTCAGCATCCCATGTGGTCCCCCCCGAGCACTGCCAGGAGTCGTTCCTGAGTGCATGAAACCAGGAGTAACCCCTGTGCATCACCGGGTGTGAACAAAAAAGGCAAAAAAAAAAAAATTCTTTTTTTTTTATTACTTTATTTATTTATTTATTTATGACTAAAGCAACATAGTTTTAAAAATTTTTTTAGCAGCATAGTTTTTATTGAATCTTATATCGAACTACCTGAGGGGAGAGACAGAGGGGAGATGTGTTCAAGAGAGAACACGGGCGGCCAGGAAACAGAAGAAACAGGCGAGGCTGCCGAGCTGTGTCTGACCCCACCCGCCCTGCCCGCTTTGGGTGCCCTTGCTGCGTGCCGGGCGGGGCGGGTGCCCAGAGCCTTCCAGGCCCGTCTCCGGCTCTTCCTGACGGCTCACCTGCTCCATCTTTGTTGCCTTTGGAACCGAATCTCCTGAAAATCAGATATTAGCGCGCTCTATTTTGAGAACAGGAAGGCGGGTGGGGGTTGGATGTCCTCCCGAGGGGAAGTCAAGGGCTATTTGTGGAAGTGGTGGTTGCTGCAGCCACTTTCCCGATCACGTTCGCCCCAGGACAGGGCAGCCAGTCCTTGGGGGCAACTGCCCGACCGAAGCTCTAGACCCACATCAGGACCCCGGGGGAGGCTCTGTCCAGGGGGACGCGAGGCGGCAGGTGGGAGGCTCCCTCCTGAGAGCTCAGCTGCCCCCTGAGACACGGGAGGCGCAGAGTGTGAATCCTGCCCCCTGCACCCCTGCCCGCTGTGCCCGCCAGGCACCCCATTCCCTGTTTACTCAGACCCAACGAGATCCAAGAGTCATGCTCGGCCGGGAGGAGTAGGGATCAGTCTCTTTGTCTTCAGCATCTCTTTGTCGGAGGCTAGATTCCCCAGGTGTCGACCCTGGGGGGGGGGGGGTCTCTTCAAAGCATGTCTCATTTTTTTTTTTTTCTGTTTGGGTCACGCTCAGCAATGCACAGGGGTTACTCCTGGCTCTGCACTCAGGAATCACTCCTGGCGGTGCTCAGGGGACCATACGGGATGCCAGGGATCGAACCTGGGTTGGCTGCGTGCAAGGCAAACACCCTCCGCGCTGTGCTATGGCTCCAGCCCCAAAGCATGTCCCATTTGTTTCTTATTATGCTTTTTTTGTTTTGTTTTGTTTTTTTCTGGGGGTGGGGCGGGAGAACCACACAGGAGGTGGTGCTCGGGACCTCTTCCTGGCTCAGTGCTCAGGGATCACTCAGGGACCATTAAGCTGGGGGGATCGAACCCAGATCAGCCGTGCTCAAAAGGCAAGCCCCCGACCTGCTGTACTCTCTCTCCTGCCCTCGTGCCCGCAAGATTTGTGATGAAGTTGGGGAAGGCTCAGGGGGCTTGTGATCCCCCCTGGGGTCCCATCCGTCTCACTGTCTGCCCCTTTTCTCTCTCTCTCTCTCTCTCTCTCTCTCTCTCTCCCCATCTGCAGTTAAATGAACTGGTGGTGGGCGACACCAGCGGGAAGCTGTCTGTGTACAAGAATGATGACAGCCGGCCGTGGCACACCTGCTCCTGCCAGGGCATGGTTTGTTCTCAGAAGCGTGGGCCGTGCGGGGAGGGACACGGAGTCCTGGCTTGGACCAGTCTTGCTCCGGTCACCGTGTCCCTGAGCTCAGGGACGCGGTGACCAGGGGCTGTGGGTGTTTGTTTGGCTTGGGGGCAAGCGATGGTCCTCAGAAACCAGCCGGTCCTCAGGTCCTGGAGGGCAGGGGGGGCCCAGCGCCCCTCCAGGGGTCTCCCTGAGCCTCCCTCTCTCCTTCTGCAGCTGACCTGTGTCGGGGTTGGCGATGTGTGCAATAAAGGGAAGGTAAGGAGCTGGAGTGATAGCACAGCGGGGAGGGCATTTGCCTTGCGCGCAGCTGACCCGGGTTCGATTCCCAGCATCCCATAGGATCCCCCCCCCCCCCCCGCGCGCACTGCCAGGGGTGATTCCTGAGTGCATGAACCAGGAGTAACCCCTGTGCATCACTGGGTGTGACCCAAAAAAGCAAAATAAATAAATTAATTAAAGGGAAAGTAAGTGCTCAGGAACACGCGCGTGGGCGGGATCCCTGACCTCTGGGCGCCGACCCGCGGGCCCACACCCCTGCTTCGTCCCCCAGTCCCCACCCCTCTGTGCCTCTGTCATCCTCAGAACCTGGTGGTGGCCATCAGCGCCGAAGGCTGGTTTCACTTGTGTGACCTCACCCCCGCCAAGGCCCCGGACGCGTCTGGGCACCACGAGACGCTGGCGGCCGAGGAGCAGCGCCCCGCCTTCAAGCAGCACATCCCAGCCAATACCAAGGGCATGTTGATCAGCGACATCGGTGGGCGTGCGGCCTCTTGGGAGTGCGGGGGGCTGGGGTCCGGGGACTGGCAGCCCCTCCAGTTCTCGGGTCGGTATACCGCCCAGGAAATAGTGGTGCCCCCCCCACCTCTTATTTTTTTCTAAAGTCTTTGGACCGCACCCAGCGATGCTCAGGGGTCACTTCTGGCTCTGGGTTCAGGAATCACACCTGGCAAGGGGCTCAGGACCGTATGATAGGATGCCGGCGAGGGAACCCAGGTCAGACACGTCCAGAGCAAACGCCCTCCCTGGGCTGTCTCTCTCCAGCCCTCCATGCACACTTGCGATGCATGCAGTCGAAAGTTTGGGGGCCATTTTATTGTTTTCGATGACAGCTGGCAGTGCTCTGGGCTCTGCTTGTGGTGGGGGTGAGGGGTGCCAGAGATTGAATCCAGGTCAGCCATGTGTAAGGCAGGCGCCCTACCCACTGGACTAGCTCTCTGGCCCCATTTTGCAAGTACTTTTATTTTTTATTTATTTATGGGCTGGAGCAATAGCACAGCTGTAGGGCGTTTGCCTTACATGCAGCCAACATGGCCGACCCGAGTTTGATTCCTCCGCCCCTCTCGGAGAGCCCGGCAAGCTACCGAGAGTATTTCGCCTGCACGGCAGAGCCTGGCAAGCTCCTCGTGAAGTATTTGATATGCCAAAAACAATAACAACAAGTCTCACAATTTGTTGTGAGATGTTACTGGTGTCCGCTCGAGCAAATCGATGAACAACAGGAGGACAGTGCTTATTTATTTATGGCTTTTGGGACCACACCCAGCGATGCTCAGGGGTTACGCCTAACTGCACTCAGGAATCACTCCTGGCAGTGCTTGGGGGACCCAGTGCGATTCTGGGGATTGAACCCAGGTTGGCTGTGTGCAAGGCAAACGCCCTCCCCACTGTGCTATCGCTCCCGCCCCTTGAGTCCTTTTTTTTTTTTAAATTTTTTTTTAACCAATTTTATTTATTTATTTTGCTTTTGGGGGTCACACCCGGCGATGCACAGGGGTTACTCCTGGCTTTGCGCTCAGGAATTCCTCCTGGCGGTGCTTAGGGACCATACGGGATGCTGGGAATCGAACCCGGGTCGGCTGCGTGCAAAAGGCAAACGTCCTCCCTGCAGTGCTATCGCTCCAGCCCCTTTAAATCAGCTGTGATTCCGCACCTGGATTTGTCACGGTGAACGAAAAGACGGAAACTGGGGCTGGGGGCCAGGGAGAGCCCAGAGGGCGACGGTGCAGGCTGGAGGCCCCGGGTGGTTCCCCAGCATCACCAACTCCCTGCACACCCGCGGGGTGCAGCCCCAGCACAGCTGCTGTGTGTCCCTCCCTATCCCCCCCCCCCAAAAAAAAAAGTAGAATTTGAGTCCAGGAAGAGAGCCCCAGGGCTGGAGCACAGGCTCTGCAGGGAGGGGGTGCTCCCCCCGCCCCCCGCCTCCTCCCTCCAGTGCTGCCCAGAAACTGTGGCTTGAAACCAAAAAGAGAAGAAAATTTTGCTGCCCTTCCCAGTCCTTTGCTCCGAAGAAACAATATAAAGACAACGAAACAGGGACTGGGGCCATAGTACAGCAGGCAATGCTTACCTTGCAGGTGACTGGCCCCGGGTTCCACCCACAGCCCCCCACGTGGCCCCCTGGAGCCCTACCATGAGTGTCCCTGAGCACAGAGCCAGGAGGCGCCCGAGCAAACAAACGTGCCCACGGGGCTGGGAGGTGACTCAGCAGTCAGTGCTTGCTTGTATGTGACCCCTGGTACTGCAGTCAGCAAAGTACTTATTTTTTCAGTGCCGGAGGGAGAAGGGGAGGGTCTGGGGCCACACCGGCAGTGGTGGTCTTTTACTCTTGGCTCTGTGCTCAGGGATCATGCCTACCAGGGCACCAAGCCCGGGTCAGCTGCGTGCCAGGCAGATGCCCTCCCCAGTGCACGGTCCTCCCTCATTCCTAACCGCAGCAGGGTCTGAATCTAGTTATTGGCTTTTTGGATCATGACAACATTTGCCCACGACCAAGCTCTTAACTTACAGTTAAGCATGATGGCACTGGGGCTGGAGCGATAGCACAGCAGTAGGGCATTTGCCTTGCGCGCAGCCCAGCCTGGCCGAGCCAGGTTCGATTCCTCCGTCCCTCTCGGAGAGCCAGGCAAGCTACCGAGAGTATCCCGCCCGCACGGCAGAGCCTGGCAAGCTCCCCGTGGCGTATTCGATATGCCAAACACAGTAACAACAACTCTCACGGTGGAGACGTTGCTGGTGCCCGCTCGAGCAAATCGATGAACGACGGGAGGACAGTGCTACAGTGCATTATGGCACTTTGGCCAGACCCATCTCGATGCCACGGTATCACATAGCTCACCGCTTGCCCTGGGTCCATCCAGTCCCTCATCGGGACCCTGCTTTTGGGGGTGCTAGGAAGTAAGGGCAGCTGAGGCTTAAGTTGCGAGAACAGAGCTGGATTTGTTGGGTTACTCCCATCACAGTGGTCACATTCTTCTGGGTTTACTTGTCACTTCTTTCTGTCTGCTCTGTTGACTTGTAAATATTGTTTTTCTCTTCCCCTTAAGTCCTCTGCATAGTTTAATTCAGAGCGATGCCCTTTTTTTTTTTTTTTTGCTTTTTGGGTCACACCCGGCGATGCTCAGGGGTTACTCCTGGCTCATGCACTCAGGAATTACTCCTGGCGGTGCTCGGGGGACCATATGGGATGCTGGGAATTGAACCCGGGTCGGCCATGTTGGCTGCGTGCAAGGCAAACGCCCTACCCGCTGTGCTATCGCTCCAGCCCCGCCATGTCCTTTTAGTATGGGCACAAGAAGACAGTTAATGCTATGTTTCTGTAACGTGGGAGCTAATTGACTCCAGATAATATCGCTGTCCTCCCTCTGTCTGGAAGGTGAATGGACGGCAAGAATCAGGCCCCGTGGGTTGTGTCTCCAAGAGAACACGGGAAGTGCCAGAACTTATGGAGCGGGGCTAGAGGGGCGTGTGTGGGGGGGAGAGCTGCAGGGGGGCCAGGCGTTGGCTTCCAGGCGAGTCTACTGAGTGGTGTGACGTTAGCGGGGCAGGGGGGGGATGGGCCGCGTGGAGCATCCCGGGAGCACCATGGGGCCTCCACGCTCATCCTGGGCTCTGCCTCCAGACGGAGATGGACGCTTCGAGTTGTTACTCGGTTACACGGACCGGGTGGTTCGCGCCTTCCGCTGGACGGACCTGGGCGAGGGCGCCGACCATACAGCTGGACAGCTGGTGTCACTCAAGAAGTGGGTACTGGAGGGGCAGGTAGGCCAGAGGCCGGGCGTGGCACGGAGCTCCTGGGATGGGGAGGAAGGGGGGGGGGAGAGCAGTTGGGCCTGGCTGTGACGCGGGAAGAAGGACGGGTCCCCGCAGAGGGGGTCTGTCCCCGGCGGGGTCTTGGAGGGGACGGTGAGTGAGGGCAGTGCGGAGGGATCCCAGGGCAGGTCCCGGCTGCACCCACGTGGGGGCGACCCCGGGCAGGCTCCCTGTGGGCTCTCCCCCTCGGCTCCCGCTCAGCCCCCGTCCCCCGGCACAGGTGGACAGTCTGTCTGTCATGCCAGGGCCCCTGGGCACTCCTGAGCTGATGGTGTCGCAGCCCGGCTGTGCTTATGCCGTCCTCCTGTGCACCTGGAACAAGGACCCCGGGGCCCCTGCCGCCTCCGAGGGGGGCACGGAGGCCAACAGGTAAGGGGAAGCCAGCCTGGGGTCAGTGATGTGGGGTGCCTGGAGGCGGCCTCAGTTCTGTGGCCCACTGAAGATGGTTCTCGGGGGGCCCCGGAACACAGGGATTTCCCCCCCCGGCCCCCCCCCCCCCCCGGTGGTCCCCAGAAGACGCTGACAAGGTCCCGCCCTGTCTTTCCCACCTGCTGCTGGGCACACACGCCCAGCAGACTGAGCGATCGGTTTCGAGGCTGCTTCACCTTCTAGGGGCTCTCAGAGCAATTGTGGCCCACCCAGGTCCTGGGGAACTCGGCCGTGGGGTCCCCCCCGTGACCCTCTACTCCCCACAGGGATGCCCCGGCTCCCGAGATGTTGTGCTGCACCAGACATCTGGCCGCATCCACAACAAGAACGTCTCCACACACCTGGTCGGCGACATCAAGCGAGGTAGGTGGGGGTTCGCACGCTGGCGGGGCTACAGGAAGGACCACCCGCGTGCCTTGGCCCCTCACCCATCTGCTCTGGTCTTGCCCGTCCGCCCCTGTGTCCATCGGTCCCACCTGCAGGCCACTCCCCGGACAGCAGTGGCTCTGGCCTCTTTGCTCTCTGCACGCTGGACGGTGAGTTTCCGGCGTTAGCCTTGCTGGTGGGGGTGGGGGTGGGGGGATGGGGGGGCGGCATGCCCCAGGGTGATGCCCCCAACCTGGCCCCTCTCCCCGCTGCAGGGACACTGAAGCTGATGGAGGGGGCCGACAAGCTGCTGTGGTCTGTGCAGGTGGACCATCAGCTGTTCGCCCTGGAGAAACTGGATGTCACGGTGGGTGGACGCCACGGTTCCCCAGACACCCTTCCCGGGGTGGGGGGGGGGGCAGCACCCACCCCCCAGCTCCCGCTCTGCCAGCGTCCTGTTTGTTGGGGGTGGGGTGACCGGTGGGGTGGGAAGGCGAGGGAGCCAGCCAGGGCTGGGCACTGCCACCCTGTGAGCCATGGACCAGGTTCCGACGGGGAGCTCTGCGGGTGCGGGTGCTGGGGCGGGCACCCCGGGACCCCTCGTATGAAGCACACTTCCTCCCTCCCGGCCCTCGCCTGCACCTTCAGGACAGTAGAGCCCTCTCGGGCTGCGTCCCCCACGCTCCAGGACGCTGAGCGTTTGGTTGCTAGTGTTTGGGGGGTGAGGGAAGCCAGTCCTGTGGCCTCCCACAGTGCGGCTGGGCCAGCCTTGTTCGCTTACTGCCCTGCTGGACAAGAGTTGGGGGGGGGTCAGCGCTTTCCTGCAGAATAACGGCTTCAAAGAGAAGCCAGTTCCCAGGAGGGCCTTCCGGAGTGACTGATGAGTCCTGGCTCCGGATACGCTTTATTTTTCTTCTCCAGTTCTGTTTCTCCGAGCTGTGTGTGGCGCTGCCCCGGGCGTGGGGGTGGGGCTGCCGTTAGTGCCTCCCCCCCCCCCCCCCACCACCACCACACACACACACACACAGCCAGGCTGTGTGTCCTGAGTTGCCTCTGGCCTGGCCCAGCGAGCTGGAGCGATCACTTTGTTTCCATAAGCTCCTGTTTCCTGAGCATGAAATCGGGATGGCGACTGTCTGCTTTGCCTGTCTGCTCCCCGGCATTACGTAAGGGCCCTCGGCTGGCAGCCCCGCCTCGGTGCCCGGCGCAGGGGAGGGTTTCCTCTGCAGCCGGCCAGCTGCGGCCAACCCGCCTCCCTCAGCTCTGCCACCCCAGCCCTCTCCGAGACGGCTCCTGGCCGCTCCTGCATCCTGCCCGGGGCCCCTTCCAGGGCGACGGGCAGGAGGAGGTGGTGGCATGCGCCTGGGACGGACAGACGTACATCATCGACCAGAGCCGCACCGTCGTGCGCTTCCAGGTGGACGAGAACATCCGAGCCTTCTGCGCAGGTGGGCAGCCGTTTGCTCTCTCAGCACACCCCTGCCGTAGTCCACATGCACAGTCTCACAGGCACAGTCTCACAGACACAGACTCAGACACAGAGACACACAGACACATACAGAAACACACAAAGAGACATATACAGAGACACATAAACACACAGACATGCGCGCGTGCGCACACACACACACACACACACGTGTGTTTTGGCCCTCTGGTTAGAGGGCTGGGGCTGGGCACTCGGTTGCCTTTTTTCCCTAACGCAGGGGACACAAGAGACAGTGAATTTCCATCTCTGAGTGTTACATTTACTTATTTGGATTCGGGGGGGGGGGGGCCACACCCAGCAAGGCTTACAGGCTCCTCCAGTCCCTGTGCGAATCACTCCTTCCTTTCTAAATTTTTTTTTGTCTTTTTGGGTCACACCCAGCGATGCTCAGGGGTTATTCCTGGCTCTGCACTCAGGAATTACTCCTGGTGGTTCTCGGGGGACCATATGGGATGCCGGGGATTGAACCCAGGTCGGCCGCGTGCAAGGCAAAACGCCCTACCCACCATGCTATCACTCCGGCCCTCCTTTCTAAATTTTTTATTATTTTGGCTCTGGAGCCACTCCAAGCCATGCTCAGGGGTTCCTCCTGACTCTGCATTTAGGAATTATCCCTGGCGGTGCTGGGGGGACCCTATGGGATGCTGGGGATCAAACCAGGGCCGACTGCATGCCAGGCGAGGACTTTATCCACCGTGCTCTCTGTGGCTCTGACCCCTGTGCTTAGTAAGGAACCCCCTTGGTGGTGCTTGGGGGGCCATGCGTGGTTCTGGAGATTGAACCAGGGTCCCCCACGAGTGGGACCCGCACCCTCCCCGCGGTCCTGCCTCTGAGTATTTGTAGGCAGGGTGGGGGGATGTGTGAAGACTGGGAAAGTGTTTTCCCACCAGACACCGTCAGAACTCTGGGCTCGTCCCCAGCCGAGACCTCGGTGGCAGCAGGAATCTCCTATGGGGGTCCAGGAAGAGCTTTGGCCACTGAGGGATGGTCGGGAGCGGCCCGTGTGGGTTGGTTGCACATGCCACAGCCTGAGCTGGGCTGGGCTGGCCGCCACGTCAGAGCCTTGCTCTCTGCCCCCTGGACGGTCAGCCCTGCTCCCCGCCGCTCATGTCCCCAGAGCGTCCTCGGCGACCAGCCGACAGTGCTCAGGGCTTGCTCCTGGCTCAGGGGACCACTCCTGGTGGTGCTCAGGGAACCAGATGTACCCGGGATGGAGCCGGCTTGGTCACAGGCAAGATAAGCACCTCATCCCGGCACGTACTTTCTCCCCGACCCCTGGCTCTCGTTCCTGTGGCACCCCACGCCCAGGATGGCCAGGAGGGTACTGAGTGCCCTGCGGAATAGGGCCGTGGCGCTGTGGGGTGGGTGGGTGCGCCGCACTGGCTGTCTCACCGTGCACTGTGGGCCCCCAAACTTGTTCTCCTGCCCCCTAACCTCCCCCCCCCCCCCGCCCCAGGCCTGTACGCTTGCAAGGAGGGCCACAATAGCCCTTGCCTCGTGTACGTCACCTTCAACCAGAAGATCTACGTGTACTGGGAGGTGCGGCTGGAGCGGATGGAGTCCACCAACCTGCTCAAGGTGCTGGGGCCCGACCCCGAGTACCAGCGCCTGCTGGCGGAGCTGGGCGTGGGTAAGCGGCAGCGCCGGCCAGGACACGCCCGTGAGACCCTCTTCATCTGGTTGGGGGGACGGGGGTGGCAGTTCTTGGGGTCCCCAGTAGTACTCTCCCGTCCTGCACACACGGGTCTACACCCGCAGTGCTCAGGGCTCACTCCCAGCTCTGCACTCGGGGACTCACTTCCAGCAGTGCTTGCGGGGGGGACCCTGTGGGGTGCTGGGTGGGGATCGAACCTGAGTCCGACACCCTCCGGCTGTGCAGTCACTCTGGCCCCCTACTTCCGTTCTGAGCTGGCAGGATGTGCTGCTTGCGCCCAGTTGAGCTGGCGCTGGCCGCCCCCTCGGGGGCCCTGGCGGGGTCTGGGAGCCGTGTGGCCGGGGGGATCGGCCTGGGTTCCTTGGGCATGCACAGCATACATCCCTGTCTCCATTGCTGACTCCCAGTCCACCAGCTTTCTTTTTTTTTTTTTTTTGCCTTTTGGGTCATACTTGGTGATGCACAGGGGTTACTCCTGGCTCTGCACTCAGGAATTACCCCTGGCGGTGCTCAGGGGACCCTATGGGATGCTGGGAATCGAACCCGGGTTGGCCGCGTGCAAGGCAAACGCCCTACCCAGCCCCACCAGCACTTTTTTTGTTGTTGTTCATTTTTAAGCCACTCCTGCCAGGGCTTACTCCTGGCACTGTACTCAAGGGCTGACTCCTACTGGACCCATATGGGGTCCTGGGTTTCAAATCCTGGTCTGTCCCCTGCAAGACAAGCCCCATAGCCTGTTTGTACTGTCTCCCTGACCTGCCACCCCCCCCCCCAAAACACACACACACACACACACACACACACACACACTGTCTGCCCCCCCTCAGATCCTGACGACCTCCCAGCTGCCCGTAACCTGCTGCACCAAATCCTCTACCGTCCGGATCAGCCTCTGCAGGACACCCCTGCTGGCCACCAGGACCCCACCTAGCTGGGCCGGCCCAGATGCAGCAGAGGATTGAGACCCCCCCTCCCCCATGACCCTCGTGTTCGTGGTATTGGCTGGAAGAGGGACCACATTCCAGAGGAGCGTGCAAGGACGACGGTGACCCCCGGGGGACCTGTGAAACCGCGTCGCCCTCGAGGTGCTCTTTGGTGGAAGAAGTGACACATGAACACAGTCCGTTTCCTTTTCACGGCCGCAGGGCTGTGGGGTCTGCACTGTCCCTGCCCCCCCCACCCCCCCCCGCCCACCCCGCCAGCCCAGACCTACCCTGCTGAGAGCCGCCACCCTCAGGAAAAGGAGCTTGTCTGCGAGACAGGACAAATGACAAATGACTGGGGTCGGTCAGGGCAGGGGCTGGGACTCTCACCATGGGGGCTAACCCAGGAGCCACTCCTGACTGCGGCTCAGGGGACCAGCGCTGTGCCCAGGGATGGGGCACGTGGGATCAGACACACACGCTTTCTACCCTTCTGGGGGACAGCCGCGCCGTCAGGCAGGGGCCGGGTGACTCTCCCTTGCCACCTCCCGCGGCCTCGGGCATCGCCGACTTGAGTCCTTCCCCTGGGACTGGCACGCGGGGTTGGCTTTCAATTCTGCTGTCTGGACATCTGTGTGCCCAGCAAGTCTGGTGGTTTGCCTCCACTGACCCCTGAGAGCCAAGTGCAGGGGCCAGTGCTGGGCCCTCCTGCCGCCGCCCCGCACTGCCGGCCTCTGGGACGGGAGACCACCCCGTGTGTGGCACGCCGCATCCTGACCCATTTGCATTCCTGCAGTGGGCCCTGGGTGCCTTGATGGGGGTGCTCTTCAGGTTGCTGGTTGCAGACTTGGGGGGTGGGGGGGTGGCATCTCCCCCACCAAATCCAGCAGTTTGGGAATAAATGCAAGCGGGCGGAGACTGCCCGAATCCGTTGCTTGCAGCTGAGGGCAAGGTGCCCCGGGGCCTGCTGCCCGCCTCTCCTCCCAGGGAGGGAGGGCTGGGTGACGCTCAGGGAGCAGGACGCCAGAAGGGCAGCAGAGGCCTTTATTCCAATGGAGAGCAGCTGAGGAGGGCCCGCCCAGGGCCCAGGGCCTGCAATGACCAGCAGCGGCAGGAAGCAGAGGGGGCAAGAGCAGAAGGCCCAGGAAGGCGGAGGTGATGGTACAAAGGCAGTGAGCCCTTTCCCCGTGCAGGTGGGGAGGCCCGGGCGGCTGGTCTGTCACTCAGTGTTGCTCAGGGCTTACACCCTGGCTCTGCATTCCGGGGTCACTCCCAGCAGGGCTCGGGGAGCATGTGGGTGCTGGGGATCAAATCCAGGTTGGCTCCAGGCAAGGCCAGCGCCCTCGGGTCAGCGTCTCGCTCCTCTTCCACCCGGCTCCAGTTCCACTTAGTCCCCAGCGGCCACCACCCCCTCTTACTCTCTCCCAGTGCAGGAAAGGCTCCCCGGGTCTGGCTCCTGAGGGTCCCGCCTCTCCACAGGAAAGACTGCAGAGGGGCTGCATCTCTCTGCTCGGACTCTGGGGGGTGCCAGAGAGCCCCGAGTCCAAATCCAGACAGGTCCACCCACACCCAGGGCCTCAGAGGTGAGTGACAGGGAAGTGGGCCCCCCGAACCGGAGCCTTCTAGAATGAAGGGACTTGGGGTGGGGTGGGTCAGGGACCCGAGCACCCCGCTTTCCCCGCAGCCCCCCTGTGGGGGCGGACACGTGGTCGGGCCCGTGGGTGGCCGGTTCAGCTGCCGTCTCAGCGGGAGGGCCAGCTTGGGGACAGGGCCACACACACACACACACACCCGAGAAACTCATCATGCTCGTCCCGCACGTGGCTGGTGGCTGACCCCACCCTCCCACCCCACACCTAGGCTTTGCAGGATGGGGGGGGGGGGGCCCGGCTGCTGAGGGGTCTCCTGGGGAAGAGACCCCAAGAGGTGACCTGAGGGACAGGTATTTGAGGGGGTGGAGCTGGTGGACAGCCACCCTCCTGGGTCCTTTCTGCGAGGAGAGGAAGTGGGGGAGGGGACCAGACGCTGAGTGCAGACTCCCAGGGGGCCAGCAGTCTCCTGGAGAAGCAGAGCGGGGAATGTGACGGCGGGCAGTGGACAGGGGGCAGCCGTGGTCACGGGTCCGGCTCCTGGTCTCCGGGCAGAAAGGGCAGCTCGGGGAAGGGGGCTCTTGGCCGCAGCACACCTCGCTCCAGGTCGATGCAGCACTGGGGGCGACACAGGTGACCCCACCTCCAGCCCTCTGCTTCCCGCCGCTCCACCCCCCCCCCCTTGGCCCACCGGGGGGCAGCTGCCGCCTTACCTTGAGGGAAAGCAGAGTCTGCAGCCCGAGGCAGAATTCAGGGCTCTCCGCGTCTGGGGGAGGGGGTGGCTCCAGAGGAGGTCGGGTGCTGCCCACCCTGACACCCCCCCCCCATGCAGGCTGGAATCAGGGCCCAGAGCCCCCCGGGGAGAGGACTTACCCACCACCCGAGCCGAGCACGACACTGTCTCCTGGCCCAGCTGCAGCTCCAGCTGTTGTACCTGGGCCGGCCCGGCTGCCGGGACCCCTAGCCTGTGGTGGGCAGAGCTGCTTTGGCCGCGGTCCTGGCCCCAGGAGCTGACGCTCCCCCTATATACTCAGACTTCGGGCTCTCACCTAACCCTGCCTTCTCCCCTAGAGCTGCTGGGGGTTTGTCTCCCATCAGCTGATTTCAGTAAGAGGTTAGCGGAGGTGGGAGCTAGAGCTCGTGCATCCTGAGTTCTTAATAGCTGTCAAGTCAGAGGTTTTTATTTTGTTTTTAATTTTTTTTTTCTTTTTGGGTCACACCCGGCAATGCTCAGTGGTTACTCCTGGCCCTGCACTCAGGAATTACTCCTGGAAGTTCTTGGGGATGCTGGGGTTCCCCGAGCACAGGATCCCACATGGGATGTTAGGGATCGAACCAAAGTTGGCCACGTGCAATGCAAACACCCTCCCCACTGTACTATTGCCCTGGCCCCCAGATTTTTATTACTTTTTGACTTGCTTTTGGGTCACACGCACCCAGCGATGCTCATGGGTTTCTCCTGCCTGCCCTCAAGAATCACTCCTGGGGCTGGAGAGATAGCACAGCGGGTAGGACATTTGCCTTGCACGCGGCCGACCCGGGTTCGATTCCCAGCATCCCATATGGTCCCCTGAGCACCGCCAGGAGTAACTTCTGAGTGCAGAGCCAGGAGTAACCCCTGTGCACCGCCAGGTGTGACCCAAAAAGAAAAATAATAAAAAAAAAAAAAAGAATCACTCCTGGTGGTGCTCAGGGGACCCTGTGGGATGCTGGGAATCGAACCCAGGTCAGCTGTGCGCAAGGCAAACGCCCAACCTGCTGTACTATGACTCCACTTCCCTCAAGGTCTTCAGTGTACTCGGACATGGTGACCAGCACAATCTAACCTGGGAATATCTTCATCCCCTTCCACAAACCTCCCCCACCTTGCACCCCAACTCAGGGCTGGTTCTTACCCCAGCCTGCGGAGGCATCCCGCCGAGATCTGATTGTGCTGGGTACCCGTGTCCACGGCCGCTCGGAGCACCTGGTCCCGGCACTGAGACAGAGGGGCCGCCGTGATTCCTGGGGGGCGCAGGATCGGGGGCCGCCCCGCCTGTCCCAGCCCGCTCATGCTTCTCTTTCAGAAATGAGTGAAGGGAGGAGCTGAATCCTTAAAAATGATTTTTATGGGGACACAGCTGGCTGAGGCCACACAGACCCCCCAGAAACGGGATCCACAGAGGCACTAAGCAACGCAGTGAGTGCTACACTTGGGAACGTTCTGGCCGGAAGCAGGGACATACGTGTTGAGGTTGCAGGGGTCGGGGGGGGGGGGGAGGGGGGCTGGGGGCATCTGATTAGAGGATTCCAAGTCCACCCTAGAGAGAAGCGGAGAGTCACAACGCCGGTGAGGATGTGCAGATGTGGCCGCAGCGAGGTCGGCTGCTGCTCTTGGGACCCACTGGGACCCACTGCACTTGCATCTCACAGATCCGGCGGTTTTCTCATGCCAGACGTTGCGTGAGCATCTGCTGTGCGCCTGAAGGTGGCTAGGAGCACAGCAACTCATGCTGCTGTTTTCGAGTGTGAGGGAGGCTAAGCCAGAGGTTAAAGCACTTCCCCAGCCTGTGGCCCGCCCCGTGCGGTCCCCACCACTGCCCCTCACCCCCGCCATCAGCACATCCAGGAGAGGCCCTTGGGCACAGAACTGGGAGGAGCCCCTGAGCACTGCCTGATGTGGCCTTCCGAACAAAAACCTAACAAGGAAAGGCCTTTTTTGGGGGGCTGGAGCGATAGTCCAGTGGGGAGGGCATCTCCCTTGCACATGGCAGACCTGGGTTCAATCCCCACCATCCCATAAGGTCCCCTGAGCAGAGCCAGGAGTACGGCCAGAGCCTGAGCACGGCCGGGTCTGACCCAAAAACAATCACAATAAAGGGAGCCTGAGCCACACACAGTCCACTGGGTAGGGAAGTTGTCTGGCTCACCAATCCGAGTTTGGTCTCTAGGACCTCCAGGAGTGCTCCCTGAGCTCAGAGCCAAGAGTAAAGCCCTGAATACTGCCGAGTGTGGCCCCCCTGCTCCGCCAAAAAAAAAATAAATAAGAAGAAGAAAAGGCCATTGTGAATGCAAAATCAGAAAAGGAGGTAACCACTGAGGCCTAAGAAAGAAATTGTGGGCCGAGGGGCTGGAGCAATAGCACAGCAGGTAGGGCATTTGCCTTGTACACGGCCGACCCGAGTTCGATTCCCAGCATCCCAGATGGTCCCCTGAGCACTGCCAGGTGTGGCCCCCAAACCCCCAAAAGGAGTGATGCCGTTGGGAAGAGAGTCTAAGGCTGCGGGTCAAGGAGAATGGCTCCCCGGTTTCCGTGCAGGTTGAGCAAGGCTGGGACGCTCTCCCCCTCCCTCCCAGCCCCCTCGCCACCCAGGCGTGTGGGAGACGGGCTCACCTTGCAGCTGACCAGTAGGGCTGGGATCTGAGTCTTGCTTGCCTCCCTTCTGCTCTCCTGGCCGCGAATCAGGGCCTGCACCAGGGCAGACTCACCCTGGCGTCCGCTCTTGTTTCCCTCTGCCAGGCGTCTCTGGATCACGCTGCGAGGCTGCTGGCTCCAACACCGAACAAGGAAGATGGTCCAGGCCCCCCCGAAGGCAGGCACCCCCCCCCCCCCCCCGCGCCCTCACCCCCTGCCAGCTCTGCTGGTTGCTTTCCCCAAGCCCAGGAGCAGGAAAGGGTGGGAGTTTATCCAGGTCTCAAACGGTCATTATAAGGGTCAGAGCAGTAAGTCAGTGGGCAGGGCATTTGCCATGGATGAAGCTGACCCAGGTTCAATCCCGGCATCTCGTATGGTTCCCCCCAGCAGCGCCAGGAGTGATTCCTGAGTGCAGAGCCAGGAGGAACCCCTGAGCATCACCAGGTGTGACCCGAAACGCAAAACAAACACAGTCATCATAACCCTGAGAATCCTCATTGAGATCGTGCTGGTTGAGGCCAGAGTTAGCTCAGTGGATTGGGAGTGTGTGCTCTGAAGCAATAAGCCAAAAACCAAACCACCATATCCAAAAATACCATACTATTGGGGCCAGAGCAATAGCACAGCAGGTAGGGCATTTGCCTTGCACACAGCCAACATGGCCGACCCGAGTTCGATTCTTCCGCCCCTCTTGGAGAGCCCTGCAAGCTACCGAGAGTATCTCGTCCGCACGGCAGAGCCTGGCAAGCTCCCCGTGACGTACTCGATAGGCCAAACACAGTAACAACAAGTCTCACGATGGAGACGTCACTGGGCCCGCTCGAGCAAATCGATGAACAACGGGAGGACCGTGACTGTGACAGCCAACCTGGGTTTGATTCCCAGCATCCCATATGGTCCCCATATGGGGACCACCAGGAGTGATTCCTGAGTGCAGAGCCAGGAGGAACCCCTGAGCATCGCTGGGTGTGACCCCCCTCCCCCCCAAAAAAAAGCAAAAAATGAAAATACCATACTCTTAAGTAGTACAGCAGGGAGGGTGCTTGCCTTGCATGTGGCTGACCCAGGTTCGATCCCCAGCACCCCATAGGATCCCTGCAGCCCCACTGGGAGTGATCCCTGAGCACAGAGCCAGGAGTAAGCCCTGTGCATCACCAGGTATGGCACACACACACACACAAAATTCTTATTTATTGGGGGGGGAGGGGTGTAGAGGGGTGAAGGAAGCACACCTGGTAGCACTCAGTGGCCTCCCCCAGCCTTGTGCTCAGGGTTTGTTGCTGGTGGTGCTTGGGAGACGGGGCGGGGGGGAGGGGCCGGAGCCACTGGCCTCCACTCAGAGTCAGCCACGCTGCAGAGCAAGCGTGGGAACCCCTGTACTCCGTCTCTTGTCCTGCCGTTGGTCTAGAACCCTGGTTTGCTGAGAGAGGAGGGAAGAGAAGTCTGCTATTCTAGGTTAGACTGACCTACAGCTGATAGGACCTTTCAGAATTTGGGGTTTGCGGGTGGGGGGGAGATATGTACTTAGGGGGGAAAAATAGTCTCCGGCCTCCAACCTAGTTCTCCCTACTGAGAGCGCTCCCTTCCGTGGGCTGCCGAGCCTGGGGCTGAGGGATGATAAGACACAAATCAAGTTAATGGAAGGCAGCTGGACCGATAGCACAGAGGGGAGGGCGTTTGCCTTGCACACAGCCGACCTGGGTTCGATTCCCAGCATTCCATATGGCCCCCTGAGCACCGCCAGGAGTAATTCCTGCGTGCATGAGCCAAGAGTAACCCCTGTGCATCACAGGGTGTGACCCAAAAAGCCAAAAAAATAAATAAAAACCACAAAGACAATGGAAGGAGAAAGGAAGTCAGGGGCTAGGGGTGCAGCTCCACGGCGGAGCACCCCCCGCCCCCAAAGCACCCCCGGACACACACGCCAGGCCCTGGCTTCAGTTCCCAGCATCAGGGGAAACAGGACAGAAGTCAAAGTCTTCAGAGTTAGGCTGCTGGGGAATCGCCTTTAAGTGTCTTCACCTGCAGTCACCCACCGCCCCCCCCCCCCCCCCCCAGTCTCCCTTTGGTTTGCTGGTCTTGGCAGTGCTGAGGATGGAGCCCAGAGTCTCACACTGCTAAGGCAGGGCCGCAGGGCTCAGCCGCCTTCCCAGCCCTGCCCAGAATGCCTGGCTCCCTCCCTCATTCCTCCCTTCCTCCTCCTCTCTTTCCTTTCCCCTCCCTCCCTCTTTTTTCCTCCCTCCCTCCTTCTCTATTCCTTCCTCTCTCCTTTCCTTCCTTCCTCCTCCTTTCCTTCCTCCCTCCCTTCCCTTCCTCCCTCAGGCCAGGTTAATCTTCCTAGCTCCAGCGGGGTCCTAGTCTCATCGTTACTTACTTTTGGATCACGACAGCATTTGTCCATGATCATGCCCTCAACTTATAGTTGAGTATCGTGGCGCTTTGGCCTGGCCCATTTCGATGGCAGGGTAGCTCACAGCTTGCCCTGGGTCCATTCAGTCCCTCGTCGGGACCCTGTTCTTGGGGTGCTAGGGACTAAGGGCAACTGAGTCAAGAAATCAGATGCCCAGGAGTAAATATTATTCGGAGTCAGTCAACTCCCAAGTTACAAAGCATAATATTAACTGTCTTCCTGTGTCCACACAGAAAGGACATTGCTTACAATACAAGTTCAGTGTCCTGGGATGGGTGTGACCTGACAAACCTAAGCTACCCGAGGAAGGACAAAACAGTGTCATTCTACATTCCTCCTTCCTCCGCTCCTGCTCTCTCTTTATTCCTCTTTCCCTCCCCCCTTCCATTCTTCTCTTTAACCCTTCATTGTGAAAATCTGACACTTCCAGTCTTCGGGTTTGGGGTTTGGCTGGGTTTAGGCCTCAGCCAGTGGTGCTCTGGGTCTCCTGGCTCCAGGCTCACTCCTAGTGGTGGTTCTGTCCTGCCAGGTCTCGCCAGCTGCTCGATAGTGCCCAGGACAGGACTGTGCCTTTGCCCCTTCTCTCTTCTCTGTAACTCTCACACATGTCCTTGAGAGTAAAGGACTATTTTGTTGCTCTGTAGCACTGACGTCCCATTGTTCATCGATTTGCTCGAGTGGGCACCAGTAACGTCTCCATTATGAGACTTGTTACCTTTTTTTTTTTTTTTGCTTTTTGGGTCACACCCAGCAATGCACAGGGGTTACTCCTGGCTCTGCACTCAGGAATTACTCCTGGCGGTGCTCAGGGGACCATATGGGATGCTGGGAATAGAACCCGGGTCGGTCACATGCAAGGCAAATGCCCTCCCCGCTGTGCTATCGCTCCAGCCCCGTTGTTACTGTTTTTGGCATATTGAATACGCCACCGGGAGCTTGCCAGGCTCTGCCGTGCGGGTGAGAGAGTCAGGCTCTCGGGCTTTCCAAGAGGACAGAGGAATCGAACCTGAGTCAGCCACGTGCAGGGCAAACGCCCTATCTGCTGTGCTATCACTCCAAAAATAATTTTTTTTTAAGATTCAGGACATTGTATTATAAAAATAAATTGGTACTTGGCAACTTAAACTAATAGAAAGGGGCTGGAGTGGTAGTCAAGGGGATTAAGATGCTCACGGCTGGCCCAGACCCCTGCCAGGGGACATCCCTGAGTGTGGCCCCCAAGCCAAGCATCCACACAGGACAACAGTAATTCTCAGGGCTGGGCCTCGGGTCATCCACACTACCGCTCGGCTTCCAACTCAGTGATCTGAGTGACCCCAAGACCTGAAGAAGCGTGAGGCGGGCAGCATCCCTACCACCACCACGGACCCTCTGCCCCACCCAGCCCTGCCTCCACCACAAAGTGCAGAAATCCACCCGAGGCCAGAGGATAGCACAGTGGGTAAGGCGTTTGCCTGGCAAGTGGCTTACCTGGGTTCGATCCCCGGCATCCCATAGGGCACCCCAAGCACTGCCAGGAGCGATTCCTGAGTGCAGAGCCAGGAGGAACCCCTGAGCACTGCTGCATGTGACCCAAAAAAGCCAAAAAAAATGGGGAGCTGGAGTGATAGCACAGCGGGCAGGGCGTTTCCGCAGCCAACCTGGGTTCGACTCCCAGCATCCCATATGGTCCTCCAAGCACCGTCAGGAGTAATTCCTGAGTGCATCGCCGGGTTTGACTCAAAAAGAAAAACAAGGGGCTGGAGCAATAGCACAGCGGGGAAGGCGTTTGCCTTGCAAGCGGCCGGCCCGGGTTCGACTCCCAGCATCCCATATGGTCCCCTGAGCACCGCCAGGGGTGATTCCTCAGTGTAGAGCCAGGAGTAACCCCTGTGCATCGCCAGGTGTGACCCAAAAAGCCAAAAACAAAAACCACGCCAGCTCCTGTCTCCCAGAATGTCCCAAACCTATCCCTGGCCATGACCACAACCCCTCAAGTGCACCTGCGGGGCGTCCTGTGGACCCACACGCCCCTTGTGCATGTGCTCCATGCCAGAGGCTTCTCCAGTGCCTGCTCCATGCGCTCACTCAGGTACCTCCTTTTAACAACGTCCTGGCGCCTGGCGGGCACAGCTGGTATGTGCGTGCGTGTGTGTCTGCTCTGGAGGCGCTCAGTGGAGAGTGAAGCCGCAGCCCAGCGCAGCCCTCCTCTCAGTGCTCAGGGGAGGGAGTTCCCGCTCTCTGTCTCTGTGGTGGTGCTGCTGGGGCCGCGCCATGGTGCCAGGATCCCACCAACGTGCGCTTGGAGTCTCATTCGGCGTCCAGAGCCCAAACTTCTTTTTTGGGGGGGGGTAACACCCAGCGATGCACAGGGGTTCCTCCTGGCTCATGCACTCAGGAATGACTCCTGGTGGTGCTCGGGGAACCCTATGGGATGCTGGGAATCGAACCCAGGTCGGCCACGTGCAAGGCAGACGCCTTCCCCGCTGTGCTATCGCTCCAGCCCCGAGCCCAAACTTTAAAGTTTGTTGCGGGGCCATCCCGAGCAGTGCTCAGCGCTTACTCCCAGGGACCAGAGGAGGAGCTGGAGATGGAACCCGGCTTGGCTGCGTGCAAGGCAAACTCCATACCCACAGTACTCTCCAGCCCCAGGTTTAAAATTAATGTGTGGGGGGCAGGAAGGGCACTTGGCAGCACGTCCCCCCAGGGGCTGCTCCTGGTGGTGCTGGGGGGACCCTGCAGTGCTGGGAACTGCACCTGGGGCCCCCACAAGCAAAGCATGCCCTCTGGCCCTTTGGGTCATCTCCCTACCCCTATCATTCTTTTTTTGGGGGGGGTCACACCCAGCAATGCTCAGGGATTACTCCTGGCTCATGCACTCAGGAATTACTCCTGGCGGTGCTCAGGGGACCACATGGGATGCTGGGAATTGAACCCGGGTCGCAAAGCAAACACCTTACCTGCTGTGTTATCACTCCAGCCCCACCTCCATCATTCTTTTTTTTTTTTTTTTTTTTTTGGTTCTTGGGTCACACCTGGCGATGCACAGGGGTTACTCCTGTACTCCGGGCTCTGCACTCAGGAGTTACTCCTGGCAGTGCTCAGGGGACCATATGGGATGCTGGGAATCGAACCCGGGTCGGCCACGTACAAGGCAAACGCCCTACCCGCTGTGCTATCTCTCCAGCCCCCAACACCTCCATCATTCTTATCATTTAATTTTTTTTTGCAGGGAGGGGGTCAAATCAGGGACCTCACACACGTCAGGTGAGTGCTCCATTCCAGCAGTGCTCAGGGCTCTGAGCTTAGGGATCCCTCCTTGTAGCCTCAGGAAACCAGTTGGGGTGCCAGGGATCAAATCTGAGTTGGCCACATGCAAAACAAGCACCTTGCCCACTGTACTATGGCTCCAACCCAACTTTTTTTGTGTGTGTGTGGGGTGTCACTCCCTGAGGTGCTCAGGGAACCATATTGTCTTGGGGATGGAGCCCAGGTCTCCCGCATGCAAAGCATATCTACACACTCTGCGTGGAGCTTTCTGGCCCCGGGCTTGTAGGGGTTGCAAGACCCAGTGATGTCGTACAGCATCAGAGGGTCAAACCCAGAGCCTTAAGAGTGTTCAACCACATAACGCATAGCCCTTACTCTGATCCCAAAGTAGGTTTTTTTGCTTTTTGGGGTCACACCTGGTGATGCACAGGGGTTACTCCTGGCTCTGCACTCAGGAACTACTCCTGGCAGTGCTCGGGGGGACCCTATGGGATGCTGGGAATCAAACCGGGGTCGAGCGTGTGCAAGGCAAACGCCCTATCACTCTAGCCTCGAGCCCAAAGTTTGTTTTTGTTTTTGTTTTTTTTTCTTTTTGGGTCACACCCGGCAATGCTCAGGGGTTACTCCTGACTCATGCACTCAGGAATTACTCCTGGCGGTGCTCGGGGGACCATATGGGATGCTGGGAATCGAACCTGGGTCGGCCATTTTGGCTGCGTGCAAGGCAAACACCCTACCCGCTGTGCTATCGCTCCAGCCCCAGAGCCCAAAGTTTTTCAGGATCCCCTTCTCATATGATGCCTGGACTTTTTGTTTGTCTGTTTCTTGGTTTTGGAGGCACACCCAACAGTGCTCAGGACTTTTCCTGGCTTTGTGCTCAGCAGTTACTCCTGGCAGGCTTGGGGGACCATCTGGGATGCACGGAATGGATCCAGATTGGCTGCAGGCAAGGCAAGCGCCCCCCCCCCCCTCCATTATACTATTGCTCCAACCCTCCTCTCTTCATCTCTCAACTGGGCTCAACACCTGTCTCGGGAGAGCGTTTCCAGTCCCTGTGATGAAGCTGGTGATGTGGGGATGAGGTTGGCCGCTTCCACACAGCCCTCTCCGGCCACTCTGGACTCATTCCAGGCCGAGGATGCCAGGTCTGAGAGATGTTGCGTGTGGGTTTTATTCCCCCTCAGCCTAGGGACACCCGCCCAGCCCACCCAGGTGAGGCCTGGGTCTCGTGTGTCGTGGCGTTTCCAGGCTGCACTCTTCACTGCCGCAGATCCTCGATAAATGGCTGCCGGAGAGTGGCCCCAGCCCCAGCCCCATGCCGCCCGCCACCTGCCCTCCCTGCCTGGGCTTGTTTTTCTGTCCTTGGCTTAATGAGGCCCTGGAGGCTGCTGGCTGCCAGCAGGAGCCCTGGCTCTGGGTCAGAAAGGGCCTGTGTGTCCCCACCCTCCACCTTTCCCACGGCTGCTGAGTTCCCAGCCCAGCGCGGGCCAGCGGAGGGACACTGGGGTCACTCCTGGCTCATGCATTCAGGAATTAACTCCTGGCAGTGCATAGGGGACCCTATGGGATGCTGGGAATCGAACCCGGTCGGCCGCTTGCAAGGCAAATGCCCTACCCGCTGTGCCCCTGTTTTGGTCTTTTTGAGGGGCCACACCTGATGGTGCTCAGGGCTCACTCCAGACTCTGCACTTGGGAATCACTCCTGGCGGTGCTCCGGGGGCCATGTGGGATGCCGGGGATTGAACCCAGGCCGGCCGCGTGCAAAGCAACCTGTCCTCTCCATACTATCCTCTCTGGCCCCCTTTTTCGTTTGGTTAAGCCCCCATTAGTGCTCAGGGCTTATTCCTCGCTTCGTACTAAGGGATCACTCCTGGCATACTCGGGGCACTATCTGGGGTGCCGGGGATCAAACTTGAGTCAGATGTGTGCAGGGTAAGTGCCCTAACCATTGTACTATCCCTGTGGCCCCACATTTTTGTCTTTACCAACCCCCACCTCCTCCTTCAGAAAAAAATAAACACCAGAACCAAATAACTGCTAGAGGCCCGCTCAGGAGCAGGGTGGAGAGGGAAGAGCCCTGGGTGAAGGACTCAAGAACCCCGAGCACTGTGCCGGGAGCAGCCCCTGGGCACCACCAGGAGCCCTAGAACTTCCCAGCAGAAGCTGCCCTCTGGCCTGGTTTGCCAGCAGAATCCCTCCAGGGTCCGGCCCCTGGAGCAGGCCCCCCCAACCCCCACCCCACCTGGTCGAAGCCACAGGGTGACCCTCGCACCTGCTGCACTTGGGGAGCAAGACCCCCCAGGGCCTCTGAACGGGAGCAACACCCCCCCAGGGCCTCTGAACGGGAGTAAGATCCCCCCAGGGCCTCTGTAAGACCCCCCCAGGGCCTCTGAACAGCAGTAAGACCCCCCCAGGGTCTCTGAACGGGATTAAGACCCCCCCAGGGCCTCTGTAAGACCCCCTAGGGCCTCTGAACGGGAGCAAGACCCCCCCCCAGGGCCTCTGAACGGGAGCAAGACCCCCCAGGGCCTCTGAACAGGAGCAAACCCCCCCCCCCCCAGGGCCTCTGAAGGGCATCATTCCCACCCGGGAGGCTGCGAATGGGCTATGGGGCCCCGGGAGCAGGCCGGGAAGGCGGTGAGGCGAGCAGGCTACGTTGGCCTCTGTGGCCGGAGTGAGGAATGCCCCAGGATGCGGCTCCATCCTCGCAGACTGCAGAGGGAAAGGGCACCGGGCACTCCCAAATCTTTGTGGAAAAGCCCGCCTACTTCCTCTGTGGCAAGGGTCCCCCTCTCCCCTCTCTCTCCCCAGCAAATGGGATGGACTGGGAGCTGGGGCGCTCCCAGTGTCATGTCTTACACCACCCACGCTCCAAGTCCTTCACCCCTTTCGCTCAGGTGCTTGGCACGCCTCCTCGGGGCTGCTGCTCACTCCGCCTTCTCGTCGATGAAGATGGGGAGGAGGTGGGTGGGCGCAGCACAGGACCGGCGCGCAGGGAGCCTGGGTTCCCTCCTCAGCACCACAGGGAGCGCTGCCAGGACTAGCCCCAAGCCTTGCGGGGTGCCCCCACCCCCAAATGTAGATGGCTCCAAGGGCTCAGCCTCACATGGTCCCACCCCCCACCCCCAGCACTGCCAGGAGCCAGATCAGGCCCAAAGACAAAAAAGGAGGAAAAAGCAGACAAGTGTAGGCTGCAGGGGAGGCGTGGGGGGGGGGGGGGGGGGGCACAGAGGGCAAGACAGCAGGGAGGGCCTTTCCCTTGCACACAGCGGACCCAGGTTCAATCCCTGGCTCCCAAGGTGGTCCCCAAACCCCTCCAGGAGTGATCCCTGAGTGCAGAGTCAGGAGTAAGCCCTGAATATCGGCAGGGCGTGGGCTGAGAGACACACAGTAATCGTAGCCTTAGCAGGTGGCAGTGCCCACTTCTGACCTGGCAGGGCTCCCTTGGGGAGCTGACCCCACCCCAGGCCTGACCAGAGCCCTTGACCCCCACCCCCACCCCCACCCCAGGCCAGAGCTGCAGCATGAGGGAAATAGGGAGCAGGGGAGGGTCATCCCTGCTAGGAAGAAGGTGTCGGCATGCAGGGAGACAGACCAGTGGCCCCTGGCCAACACCATATGCCAAGGCCAATGTCCTGCCACTGGGGGTCGTTGGTTTTTTGACTCCCCGGCGGGACAGGCCTGGTAAGAGGGGACCTACGGTTAGCGGGGGAAGGAGTGACCAGCCCTCGGGAGGCTCCCTGCTGTCCTGTGTGTGTGTGTTGGGGGGGGGGTTTCCGTGGCCCCTGTTGTTTCTAAGCAGAGGAGACGAGCTTTGGGGTCTCGGCCGGGAGCTGGGCTGGTACCCCCTCAGCTCTTGAGCATGTCTCTGGGGCCCGGGGCAGGGAGGGGGCGGGGAGGGGGGCCTCACCGGGTCCTTGGAGGTGCCCAGTCGCTTGAGGCTGTCGATGGGGAGCAGGTCAGCGGAGTCCTGGTGCAGGAACTGTGTGGCCTGTTTGAGCCGGCGCTGCTGGCCCAGGTGGGCAGGGCCCCTCCGCGCCGCCACCGCCGCCGCCGCCGTTGCTGCCGCCGCCGGGGGTTCCCGGCTCGGGGCGCCCGCCTCCCCTCTGCTGGCCTCGGACCCCGCGCTCATGGCCCCGGCTGGGGCTTGCTGGGGGGACCGGAGGGGCTCGGTAGGAGGGAAGCGGGGGGGGGGCAGGCAGCCTCCACTTTCCTGAGACGCGGGGAGGGAGGGCTGGGGGCCGCCACCGCAGGTGGACACGGCGGGACCAGCGGGACCGTGCGTGCGCGCTGCCAGGCTTCACCTGCGGCCCGCGTCGGGGTGCGAGCGGGGGCGGGGGCTCCCGGCGGAAAAGGAGAGCATCCAAGCGCGCAGAAGGTTCTCGGCCCGGCCGGCCGGCGAGCAGTCTGGTTTCAGGACCGGCCCCCAGGGGTGCTGAGAGCAGCTCTGAATCTCCCTAAAAATAGGTACTTCTCTTCCTCCTCCTCCTCCTCCTCCCCCTTCCTCCTCCTCTCCCTCCTCCTCCTCCTCCTCCTCCTCCTCCTCTCCTTCCTCCTGTCCCGTTCCTCCTCCCCCCTTTCTCCTCCTCCTCCTCCTCCTCCTCCTCCTCCTCCTCCTCTCCTCCCCCCTCCTCCTCATCGTCCCTCCTCTTCTTCCTCCTCCTTTCTCTTTCTCCACCTCCTCTTCCTCCACCCCTTCCTCCTCATTTCTCCTCTTCCTCCTACCTCCTCCTCTTCCTCTCACCCTTTTTCTCCTTTCCCTCCTTTCTTCTCTTCTCCTTCCTCCTCTTCCTCCTCCTTTCCCTTCCTCTTCCCCTTCTCTTTTTCCTCCTTCCTTCTCCTCCCCCATCCCCCATCTCCATCCCCTTGCTGGGCTCAAGGACCCCCAAGTGGTGCTGAGAATTCCAAACACTGTAGCACTGTCCTCCCATTGTTCATCGATTTGCTCGAGCAGGCCCAGTAACGTGTCCATTGGAGACTTTGCTGTTACTGTGTTTGGCATATCGAATACGTCACGGGGAGCTTGCCAGGCTTTGCTGTGCGGGCGATATACTCTCAGTAGCTTGCTGGGCTCTCCGAGTGGGGCGGAGGAATTGAACCCGTCTTGGCCAGCTGCGCACAAGGCAAACTCCTTACCGCTATGCTATCACTCCAGCGGGCGAGCACCCTATCCAAATGACCCCTGATCTCAGAACCAGATGACCACCAGGTGCCAGTCCTGAACCCCACCAAAGTCCAGACCTTCTTTTATGGACTCGTGATGCAAAGCAGGTACATCTTTCCTGAACTACACCCCTGGTCCTTTCCTGACTAGAGGGCCCACCTAGTGGTGCTGAAGGTGCATTCTTGGCTCTTTTCTAAAACGTTCTCATGGAACTGGAATGGTCATACAGGGGTTAAGGCTTTGGCTTTGCACGTGGCTGATCCTGGTTTGATCCCTGGCCCCACATGTGGTCTCCTGAGCCCCCCAGGAGAGGTCCCAGAGCACAGAGCATGGAGTAAACCCTGAGCAAAGCCCTGTGTGGCCCAACACCCCCCCCCCCCCAATAAAAACTACTGGGGCTGGAGTGATAGCACAGTGGGTTGGGAATTTACCTTGCATGCGGCCAACCCAGGTTCAATTCCCAGCATCCCTTATGGTCCCCTGGGCACTGCCAGGAGTAATTCCTGAGTGCAGAGCCAAGAGTAATCCCTGTGCATCGCCAGGTGTGGACCCCCCCCCCCAAAAAAAAGTGCAAAATATTATCACTCACTGGCCAGAGAGATGGTGTTACAGACTTTGCAGGCTGAAGCCCCGGGTTCATCCCCAGCACTGCATGGTCCCCGCCCAGTTCGGCACGACCCTCCCAGAGATGGAGGCAACCTCTCACTGACACTGAGTGTGGTCCCAAAAACCTAAACTACACTGAAATGAAAATGTTAGCATTCTGATGTAAAGGAAGTCGCTCTGGGGATCTTATGCCTGGAAATGTGGATTCTGGAACACAAATAATACCATTCAGTTGTCCCTTTATTCAAAACAAATGCTTATACCCAAAAGAATCCAACAGAATAAGAAAAAAAAATAAAACGTTAACCTTCAACTCTGACAATGATAGTTGGAAATGATCACTCTGGACAAGAACTGAGTGCTGGGGCTGGAGTGATAGGACAGCGGGGAGGGTGTTTGCCTTGCATGCAGCCGACTTGGGTTCGATTCCCAGCATCCCATAGGGTCCCCCAAGCACCACCAGGAGGAATTCCTGAATGCATGAGCCAGGAGTAACCCCTGTGCATCGCCGGGTGTGATCCCCCCCCAAAAAAAAGAAAGAAAAAAGTGGGTGCTGAGAGCCAATAAAGTGATGTATGCAATACCCTTTCAGAAACAGTATTGCAAACCATAGTGCCTAAAAGAGTGAGAGAGAAATAGAGAGGAGAAAATAGAGACAGATGTGTGTGTTTGTGTGTGTGTGTGTGTGTGAGAGAGAGAGAGAGAGAGAGGGAGAGAGAAAGGTCTGCCCTGGAGGCAGGATGTGGGAGCCATTGGTTGCAGGAAATGTGCACTGATGAAGGGACAGGTGTTGGAACACTGTATGACTGAAACTCAATCATGAACAACTGTAATTGTGTGTCTCACTGTGATCCAAAACAAAACAAAGTAAAATAAAATGTTAGCATTCAGGGTCAGAGACATATCTCAGCATACCGGAGCATGCTTTGTGTGTAGATGGCTCAAGTTTGGTCCTTGGTACCACATGGTCCCTGAGCACCACTGAGTGCAGTCCCCAAACTAAAAAAATTTTAGAAACAAGTAGAAAGTTATATTTTATTTATTTATTTATTTTTTTGCTTTTTGGGTCACACCCTGCGATGCTCAGGGGTTACTCCTGGTTCATGCACTCAGGAATCACTCCTGGCGGTGCTCGGGGGACCATATGGGATGCTGGGAATCGAACCTGTGTCGGCCATGTTGGCTGTGTGCAAGGCAAACGCCCTACCCGCTGTGCTATCTCTCCAGCCCCTAGAAAGTTATATTTTGTATATCAAATGAATGTAGCCATTCTATATCTGTCCCTCTTCTTCTGACTTATTTCACTTAGCATGATACTATCTATGTGATCCAGATATATGCAGATTTCATGACTCCATTCTTCCTAATGGTTACATAGTATTCCACTGTGTCAATGTACCATAGTTTCTTTATCCAGTCATCTGTTCTTGGGCACTGGGGTTGTTTCCAGTTTCTGGCTCTTGTGAACAGAGCTTCAGTGTTCAGAGAAGTGCAGATGACATTTCTGCTGTGTGTTTTGGGGCACCCAGGATATATTCCGAGAAGTCTAACCCGGTTTATCTCTAACACTGCATATGGTTCCCGGAGCACTTCTCCTGAGTGCTCCCTGAGCACAGAGCCAGAAGGAAGCTCTGAGTGGTGCTGGGTCTGGCCCCAAAACAAAAAATAAAAATTCTATGATGACTCCCTTTTACAGGGGTAGAATCCACTTTAAATGTTAGGGTTAGAATGTGTCCTTTCCCCCACATTCGTATGTTAAAGTCCTGCTTCCCAGAAAGAACTCTTGTTTGAGGGCTGGCGATTGCACAGCGGGTAGGGTGTTTGCCTTGCACGCGATCGATCCAAGTTTGATTCCCAGCATCCCATATAGTCCTCCAAGCACTGCCAGGAGTAATTCTTCAGTGCAGAGCCAGGAGTAACCCCTGTGCATCGCCAGGTGTGACGCAAAAAGAAAAAAAAAAAAAAAGAAGGAACTCTTATTTGGAGAAATGGTCTTTCCAGAGACAATCAATTTAGACAAGTTAGGGTGAGCACAAAACCAATATGATTGTGTTCTTAGTAGAAGGGAAAACTTCTGTTTTGGAGGGCTTTTTGTTTTGTCTTGGGGCCACACTTGGCAGTGCCGGAGACGACTCCCTGGCAGTGCTCTGGGGACCATGTAATGCGGGGGATCTAACCCTGGCCTTCCTCGTGAGGAGCAGGTAAGGTGCTTAACCCATTGCACTTTCTCGCCAGCCCAAGGGGGAATATTTGGACGTAGAGAGATGCACAGGGCAAGAACATCATGCGAGCATGCAGGCACAAAGACACTGTGTCTTTGGCCCAAGGAATACCAAAGGCAGCCAACAAACCCCTAGGGTCCAGAGGCAAAGTATGGGACAGGCGCTTCGGGACTCCAGGAGGAAACAGCCCTTTCATCTCGGAGCTCCAGCCTCTGGAACGGTGAGTCGGTGAGTCGGTACGTTTCTTTCTTTCTTTCTTTCTTTCTTTCTTTCTTTCTTTCTTAATTGAATCACTGTGGGAAAAGTTACAAAGCTTTCAGGTTTAAGTCTCAGTCATGCAAATATCAAACACATTTCCCTTTACCAATACTTGTTTTTCACCACGAAGAACCCCTCAAACCCCCCCTCCCAACCCTCCCAATGCCTGTGAGGCAGATGAGTTCTAGTTAACACTCTATCTACTTTGATTAGATTCATTGTTTCCACAAAAGATGCACCATTATTATTTAGAGTTTACACCCCCAAATCAGACCTGCTGAAAAGGTATTGTGAAATAATTTGTTTTCTACAGCTGGTCACAAGAATCAAACGATGTCGCGCGGCCACTAACACGGCTGCGCAATTTTGGATTTCTGGTATTTTACTAATTAAGCCTGGAAGTATTTCTGCTGAGAGTCAGATAATTATGAGATTGGTTTCTGTGCTCTGGAGCCATGGCCCTGCCGGAGAGCCGCTTGTGGGGGAGCAACTCGTGACCTCAGTAGGGCGTGAAGAATGAGCCGGGAACGCCTCCCTTCCCAGCAGGTTTCAGTCGCCCCATCACAACCAGCTCATACCTGGCTTTCCATACAGCTCCGAAGCGGCGAGTCAGTACATTTTTTCTGTTTCTTTTTTCCTGTTTTCGTGTTGTGGATCAAATTCCTGGGTTCCCACCTGCACAGGATGCACTCAGCCCTTTGTTCTAGCTCTGTGTATTTCTATTTATTTATTTGCTTTTTGGGTCACACCTGGCGATGCACAGAGGTTACTCCTGGCTCTGCACTCAGGAATTATTCCTGGCAGTGCTCAGGGGACCCTATGGGATGCTGGGAATTGAACCTGGGTCGGCCGCGTGCAAGACAAATGCCCTCCCCCTTGTACTAACGCTCTGACCTCACCCCATTATTATTGCTAATATGTTCTGGCAGCGCCAGAAAACTTCCCAGAGACTTAGAAAACTTGCCTTGAATTGTATGGCAGAATCTGGAATCAAAACCTTGTGTTTTGTCACTGGATTCCTGCTCCATTTCCATTCTGCCAAAGAGCATACTGGGGGAGACAGTGTTAGGATGCGGATCGTGATCTCCCTTTAATGACAAAGAGACCCAGAGACTGCAAACAGCAAGGAAGGTTTATTGTAAGACTGGCTCGCCAGGGTCGAGCCATCAGGCAAGACCCTGAACTTCTTCAAAGGGGATCTTATATGGGCCTTCACTGGCCATTACAGCAAAGCCCGCGCATTTCATAGCCAATGGATTTGTAACAACCTATACTTTCTTGACCAATCCATTTAAAAGTACATCACTCCTTAGCTTATAGATTCAAAGATCAGCATTTACATACATAGGCATTGTGGCTAGTGGGTATCTGGTAACTCAGACGTTTGGTTATCTTCTATGTTTACCTGGATCCCTTTGATTCTCAGCTCATGGCTCCTGCATTCAGGTGGAGGCGGATAAGGGAAAAGTTCCTAACAGAGGTAACAAATGGTTTCAGAATTTACATCCCAATAAGGAAGAGTCAACAAATGGAGACAGAATTTACATCTCAAGGCTTTACCAGGGAGGGGGCAGGTAAGGAAGAGTTACTAATTAGCAGAGTTTAGCTTTGGAATTTCCCTCGGGGTCCCAAGGGACCTTACAACAGTAAAAATGGAATGAAGAGTCCTCAGTGGTGGTGGGGGCAGAGGGGTTTAATGCAAAGGCAAAAAGACCCTGGGAGGGGCTGGAGTGATAGCACAGCGGGGAGGGTGTTTGCCTTGCATGTGGCCGACCCGGGTTCGATTCCCAGCATCCCATAGGGTCCCCTGAGCACTGCCAGGAGTAATTCCTGAGTGCAGAGCCAGGAGGAACCCCTGTGCATCGCAGGGTGTGATGCCAAAAAAAAAAAAAAAAAGGCCCCTGGGTGTTGGAGAAATAGTTGAGTTGGTAGCGTGCTTACCGTGCACACAACAAACCCAGGTTCCGTCCCTTGACACACCAGAATGGTCCCATGGGTGGACAAAGGAGGAGACGAGGGCCAGGCCGATTGGTGATCAGCTGCCGTTTATTCCATTCTCCCCACGCGCCTGTTCCAGTCTCATTAAGTCCCTCATTCCCATCTCCTGCTGTCCCCCTGTCTAGTCTCTCCGTGCTCCCACTAGTTGGTCTCTCTAGTTTCTCACAACTCTCCCAGCTTTGAGGGTAGCAACCACACACCCAGGTTGGGTAGCACCATCAACATATCAAAGCCCTTCCCGATCGCCTGCAGCCAGGGGCTCAGGCTCCTTTCCTT
This sequence comes from Sorex fumeus, assembly GCF_029834395.1. Lineage (NCBI taxonomy): Eukaryota > Metazoa > Chordata > Mammalia > Eulipotyphla > Soricidae > Sorex > Sorex fumeus. Next base: position 22,744,606 of record NW_026606093.1, read on the forward strand.
AGTCCAATAACTTAATTAACATCATAATTAGCTTCTTAATTCTACTACTTCACTGTCACTGTCACTGTCCTCCCGTTATTCATCGATTTGCTCGAGGGGGCCCAGTAACGTCTCCATTGGAGACTTTGTTGTTACTGTGTTTGGCATATCGAGTACGTCACGGATAGCTTGCCAGGCTCTGGCGTGTATGGGCACAGTAAGAGTTACATTAAGCTTGTAGGGTGGCTCTCCTGGGGACATGGCGCTATCGACCTCAGGCTACAGTGCTCAGGCCAGATTAGTCTTTCCTAATTCTAGCAGGGTCCTAATCCAGTTGTTACTGTTTGGATCATGACAGAATTTGTTCACAACCTTGCTCTTAATTTACAGTTAAGTATTATGGTGCTTTGGCCTGGCTCATTTCAGTGCCAGTGTAGCTCACAGCTTTCCCTGGGTCCGTCCAGTCCCTTGTGGGGACCCTGCTTTTGGGGTGCTAGGAACTAAGGGAAACCGAGGCTTAAGTCGAGAGAATAGAAGCCCAGGAGTGACTATCATTCAGAGTCAATTAACTCCCAAGTTACAAAAGCATAGCATGAACTGTCTTCCTGTGTCTATACAAAAGGACATTGTTCTGAATTAACTATGCGAAGGACCTAAGGCGAAGATAAAAGCGATATTTATCTCTGATTAGGAGATAAAGGTGATTGACCTGTTGGGGAAGTAGAGCACAGAGCACAGAGAGTTTACAGATAAACACAGAGGAATGGGAGCACTCTAATGGGAGTAACTCAATAAACCTAAGCTCCCTGTGGCAAGGCAGAAAGGACAAACCAATATTATCCTACAGGGTGGCTTGTCCTGAATAAGGGGCTGTGGGGCCATCTGTTTCTCTTTTCCATTCTATCTGGTCTTTGGCACTGAGGCCAGGAGTAGCTCCCAGTTGGACAATGCTGCTCTCCGGACTGTAGTGAGGAGCAGTTGCCCGTGTCCGGTGCCCACACAGTGGCCTTCCTTCCTGCAGTCTCATCAGCGAGGAAACATTGACCTTTAATTATTGTTTTTGTTTGTTTGTTTTTTGCTTTTTTTTGTCACACCCAGCGGTGTTCAAGGGATCCTCCTGGCTCTGCACTCAGGAATCACTCCTGGTGGTGCTTGGGGGACCATATAGGATGCTGGGGATCGAACCCAGGTTGGCCGCATGCAAGGCAAACACCCTCCCCGCTGCACTATCGCCCTGGCCCCTGACCTTTCTTTAATTCTTTAAAATTTTATTTTCATAAATTCATTCACCATAGGGCTGGAGCAATAGCACAGCAGTAGGGCGTTTGCCTTGCGCGCGGCCAGCCTGGCCGAGCCAGGTTCGATTCCTCCGCCCTTCTTGGAGAGCCTGGCAAGCTACCGGGAGTATCTCGCCCGCTCGGCAAAATTTGATATGCCAAACACAGTAACAACGAGTTTCACAATGGAGACGTTACTGGGCCCGCTTGAGCAAATCGAAGAACAACGGGAGGACAGTGACAGTGACAGTGACATTCACCATAATTGTTCACAATAACATTCATTGTTTCAACACCAATCCCACCACCATTACACCTTCCCACCACCATTATTTTGAATTTTTCCGCCACTACAACCCAAGCCTGCCCCACAGGCAGAGGCTAAATAATTTATTTTTTATCGCTTGTTGTGAATAGCATGAGATGTCGCATGGCCATGTGCTCCTGAAATTCTAAAAAAAAATTTTAAAGACTTTTTATGTTTATTTTATTTATTTATTCATTTTGGCTTTTTGGGTCACACCCAGTGATGCACAGGGGTTTATCCTGGCTCTGTACTAAGGAGTTACTCCTGGCGGTGCTCAGGGGGACCATATGGGATGCTGGGAATCCAACCCGGGTCAGCCACGTGCAAGGCAAACGCCCTAGCCATTGTGCTACATTCCAGCTCCTAAAAATGTTAAATATTTGGGGTCCAGAGACATCTCTGCGACGTGCTGCCCTCTTTCGAGACATGGCCTTTAATGTGCTTAAGTGGTACCCAGAGGCAGTTCGTGGGCATGACTGCCTGGAAACTGGAAGGGCAGGGAGATGGGGGGAGGTGGCCCACCCCCCAATCAGTGAAGCCTGAAGTTTTCAGCACACCTGGGTTTTTCAGCAGGTTCATTCTCATGCATGAGAGGGAGGCTCTGGATGAGCCTGTGAAAGTCTGGCCGTGAGCACAGTGGCGACTGGATTCTAGAGGTTTGTGGCTGCCAGAGTTCTGTTGGGCAGGCAGAGGGTCACACCTGCCCCCCTTTGAGGTGCCCTGATGAAATCAGCCTGGCACAGTGTGGGGAGACATCTCTATGGTGTGCGGTTCTCTTCCGAGATTCATCTGTGAGTCTGCTCTGGCTTTTTTTGTGTGTTCCCTGCTTTCTCCCTGTACCACGGTGGCCTTTTCCTAAGTCGCAGGGAGAAGGGGAATGTTCTGGCAAAGTTACGCACGTCACACTCTGAGCGCTTCCTCAGAGGCTAAAGAAATCCCTGGCACGGGGAGGCAAGCATGCTGGAGAGCCGTCTGGGGCGGCTTGGTGGCCCCAGAATTGTTGGAGTGTTGATGCAAGAGCTCGCCTTGGCTGTTTCCAGCCGAGGAAATAAAGAGTCCGGCAGAGGGGCTGGAGCGACAGCAGAGCGGGGAGGGCGTTTGCCTTGCATGCGGCCAACCCAGGTTCGATTCCCAGCATCCCCTAGGGGCCCCCGAGCACCACCAGGAGTCATTCCTGAGTGTAGAGCCAGGAGGAATCTCTGAGCATTGTCGGGTATGACCCAAAGAGAGAGAGAGAGAGAGAGAGAGAGAGAGAGAGAGAGAGAGAGAGAGAGAGAGAGAGAGAGAGAAAAGAGCCCGGGAAATAGCTATGGATGCCAAGGAATGGACCTGGGTCAGCTGTGCGCAAGGCATCCTCCCCGCTCTACCATGGCCCAGGAGTTCACTTCCTCTACCCTGATGTCGTGCATGTGTCTTTGTGCGTGTATGCCTGCGTGAGTGTGTGCCTGTGTGCATGCATCCGAGTCCCTTCAGTTGCCAACCCACGGCTTTGTGGGGTGGGTTCCTCTCCAGCCTCTCAATTCCTTGTTACCTTCATCCCAAGGTTGGGGCAGGCCGGGTCGCCCCCGAGCATCGTGGGAGGAGGAGAAAGACCAACTGCCAAACAAATGCTGCGTTCCTGCCACTGACCGGAGTTCCCAGAATATTCCTCCTGGTGTGGGTTATTCAGGGCCAGCCGGTCTCCTGGAGCCTCTGGAGGGTTCGGGGCAGATCTATTTCAGACTTTCTCTTCTGGGCCTGTCAAATCTGTCCATGACAACAGTGAGTTGTTTTCCAGAATTTGCCAGGACCCCTGGGCCTCTTGGGATATTTCTCACCCCCTCCACCCCGCCCACCACTACCCTCAAAGGAGAGCTCTTCCAGAGCTTTCCAGGCAGGGACTGCTTTATTTTTTTTTTAATTTTTAAAATATTTTTTGCTTTTGGGGTCACACCCGGCAATGCACAGGGATCACTCCTGGCTCTGCGCTCAGGAATTACCCCTGGCGGTGCTCAGGGGACCACATGGGATGCTGGGAATCGAACCCAGGTCGGCCACGTGCAAGGCAAACGCCCTACCCGCTGTGCTATCTCTCCAGCCCCAAGGGGCCGCTTTATCTTTGATGGTTTCCCCCTGTTTCACTCACAGCCAGACCGAGAGGGCAAGTGTGCATTTGTGTCAGTGAAAGCTACTTGGAATGTGAGGGATTGAACCCAGCCATGCCTGGCCAGACCTTCCAGTTGGGGTATACTGACCGGTGGCGGGGGAAGTGCTTCGTCTTTGGGACTCTTATTTCCTCATCTGTAAGACTTGCTGTGGAGTCAGACTCAGAAGCCGAATGCCAAAATAACCCAAGGAGGGGGCTGGAGCAATAGCACAGCGGGTAGGGCGTTAGCCTTGCACGCGGCCGACCCGGGTTCGATTCCCAGCATCCCATACGGTCCCCTGAGCACCGCCAGGGGTAATTCCTAAGTGCAGAGCCAGGAGTAACCCCGGTGTGACCCCCCAAAAAAAAGCAAAAAAAGAAAATAACCCAAAGAAGGCTTTGGGGCTGGAGTGATAATACAGTGGGGAAGGTGCTTGCCTTGTGTGCCGCCATCTGGGTTTGGTCCTAGCACCTCAAGTGGTCCCCCAAGCCTTGCCAGAAGTGACCTCTGAGCACAGAGTCAGGAGTAAGCCCTGAGTGCTCCTGAGTGTGTAACCCCCCCCCCAAAAAAAAGGCTGTCTTGGTTTGCTCTTCTCTGAAATGGGACTATTTGGGACCCACTTGGGTTGTGGCGAGAATTACATGGGTTGTTTCGTGAAAAGCTCTCAAATATACTGACATCTAGTGAGAGCTGAGAAAACATTTCCTGTTGTTTGGAACTTGGACACACACACACACATTCTCATGCTTGGTTTGCTTCTTCCTTTTCCCACCAGATTCCATGCTTTCTAAAGCTTGTTTCCTGGGCCGGAGCGATAGTACAGTGGGGTAGGGAGTTTGCCTTGCACATGAGTTCTAGTCCTGGGCGTCCCATATGGTCTCCCAAGCACTGCTGGGAGTGATTCCTGAGTGCAGAGCCAGGAATAAGCCCTGGGCATTGCTGGGTATGACCCCAAAAAGCAATAAATAAATAAATAAATAAATAAAACAAAACACTGCCCTGCCCTTGTTCTTCGATTTGCTCAAGCGGGCCCAGTAACATCTCCATTGTGAGACTTCTTGTTACTGTGTTTGGCATATCGAATACTCTCAGTAGCTTGCCAGGCTCTCCAAGAGGGGCGGAGGAATCGAACCTGGCTTGGCCAGCCTGGCTGCGCGCAAGGCAAACACCCTACTGCTGTGCTAGCACTCCAGCCCAATAAATAAATAAACAAAAATAAATTTAAAAAAAGGTTGCGTCCTCTCTCCCCCCACTTTATTTATTTATTTATTTTTTGCTTTTTGGGTCACACCCGGCGATGCTCAGGTGTTACTCCTGGCTCATGCACTCAGGAATCACTCCTGGCGGTGCTCGGGGGACCCTATGGGATGCTGGGAATCGAACCTGTGCCAGCCATGTTGGCTGCATGCAAGGCAAACGCCCTACCCGCTGTGCTATTGCTCCAGCCCCTCCCCCCACTTCTTTTTTGGGAGGGCCGCACTCAGCAGTGTTCAGAGTTTACTCCTGACTCAGCACTCAGGAATCAATCCTGGCAGTGCTCGGGGGACCATTTGGGGTGCCAGGGAAAGGCAAACGCCCTACCCACTGTACTTTCTCTGGGGACCCTCTCCTCTCTTTGTACACAAAATTTGTGGAATAGTCTGGAGGACACAGAAAGAACATTCTGTTCTTACCCAGGGAAGCCTGCTGAGCACCCTACCTGATATTTTTCCTCCCTCCCTCCCTCTGTCCTTCCTTCCTTCTTCCCTTTTTGGATTTTCTTGCCACTCCGGGCTCTGTGCTCAGGGATCGCTCTGTTGGTGCTGAGAATGAAACTGGACTTGACGGTGTGCAGTGTCAGCCCGGGGCTATCTTTTTGCCCCTCAACCCACCACCTGCCCCACCTGATTTATTTTATTTTATTTTATTGCTTTTTGGGTCACACCCGGCCAGGCACAGGGGTTACTCCCACTCCTGGCTCATGCACTCAGGAATCACTCCTGGCAGTGCTCGGAGGACCTGGCAGTGCTCGGAGGCAGTGCTCGGAGGGATGCTGGGAATAGAACCTGGGTCAGCCGCGTGCAAGGCAAACGCCCTACCTGCTGTGCTATCACTCCAGCCGCCCACCTGATTTTTTTTTTTTTTTTTTGCTTTTTGGGTCACACCTGGCAATGCACAGGGGTCACTCCTGGCTCTGCACTCAGGAGTTACTCCTGGCGGTGCTCAGGGGACCATATGGGATGCTGGGAATCGAACCCGGGTCAGCCGCGTGCAAGGCAAATGCCCTACCCGCTGTGCTATCACTCCAGCCCCTCACCTGGTATTTTTTTTCTCTTTTTTTTCCCTTTATTTTATTTTATTTTTTTTAAAGTTGTAGATTTACAATTTTTTGTGCTTTGGTTTCAATTATACCATGATCAGATACCCATCCCTCCACCAGTGCCATTTTCCACCACCATGGATAATATCCCTCCCACCCCCATCCCCCCATCCCCCCTGTCTCTGTGGCAGGGCAATCCCCTGTGTTCTCTCTCTCCTTTTGGGTGTTGTGGTCTGCAAAAGATGCATTGAGTGGCAAACATGTTCAGTCCATAGTCTACTTTCGACATGCATCTCCCCTCCTGGGAGGTCACCTGGTATTTTTAAACCACAGCATCTACCTGATGCTGGAAGCAGTCACGTGAGGCCCTTCCTCCAGTTCTCCTTCCCCTGACACTTGTGTGACTGCTGGTCACCCCCTCTCAGACAACACACATACCCTGAGGTCTTTTTCCCAGTTGGTTATATTTTTTAATTTATTTATTTATTTTTTTATTTTTACTAGTGAGACATCATGAGGTACAGTTGTAGACTTACAAATTTTTGTGCTTGGGCTTCAGTTATACAATGATCGAATATCCATCCCTCCACCAGTGCCCATTCTCTACCACCACCAGTCCCAGTATCCCTCCCACCCCCCATCCCCTCCATCCCACCCCACCTCTGTGGCAGGGCATTCCCTTTTGTTCTCTCTCTCTCTTATGGTTTTTAATTTTGTTTTTGTGCCACACCCGGTGACGCTCAGGGTCACTCCTGGCTCTGCACTCCTGGCAGTGCTCAGGGGATCAAACCTAGGTCAGTCGCGTGCAGGGCAAGCATCCTCCTCCCTGCTCCAGCCCCTTTCCAGCTCATCTGGAGCCGGGACATACCCTCAGAAAAATCAGACAGCATTGTTCCCCTCCTGAAGATGATCAAAGTGCAGGAACCCATGCTCTGCCTGTGGGACCCTGGATTCAGTTCCAGCAATCCCCTCACCAATGTCACACACATGCCCCACACAAAGAGTTTGTCTGGAACGGAAGAGATAGCCCTCTGTGCTGTTATGCACTGCTGTCGGGAGGCCTGGGTCTGACCCCCAGTGCACATGAGCTCCTGAGCACTGCCGGAGCGACCAGAGAGCACATGGCTGGGGTCAGCCCCTGAGCACCACCGTGTGTGCCCTCGTCCCCCACGCTGTCCACAGCTTTGGCGTCTCTCAGCTAAGGCAGGCAGGACGGTTTCTCCTTTCACTGGCTCCCTCATTTCTCTTCCTTGCTCGTGTTCTACTTTCTTCCCTTCTTCCCTCCAGCCTGTCCTTCTTCCTTGCCTCACGGTCGGCTTTGCCCTGCACACCGCTGGACATCCCCTTCGCTTTCTTTTTTCTCTTTTTCTATTTGGTCACACCCGGGGATGCACAGGGGTTACTCCTGGCTCATGCACTCGGGAATTACTCCTGGAGGTGCTCGGAGGGACCCTATGGGATGCTGGGAATCGAACCCAGGTCGGCTGCATTGCCAAGCAAACACCCTCCCCCCGCCAAAAGCGTTCTTTTTAAAGCCTTGCTGGGACCATGCCCCATCCTGTCGCTTCTGTTGTTTCTGCAGATGTTGACTGGGCCCCGGAGGGTTGGACAAGAATCCAGTGCCCTCTCTCTCTCTCCGTGGTCCCTCAGCCTAAGAGGCTTCTTGTCGCCTAGTTTCAGAGGGTTGTGGTGGTGGTGGCAGTTTCTTGGGTGTGTGTGCTGTGGTTCCTGGGGGCTGCTCTGGGCCTCAAGTGACAGAGCCCCTCCTGGAGCGGCTCATGTGCCCAGGGGTGCTGGGGTCGCACCCGGGCCTGGCTGCTGGCCGAGCGTGTGCTTAGGGCAGGGATTCTCTCCCTCCCCTAGTAATTGCTTTTTGGTGGGGGCTTTGGGGGACACTTGGCAGCTTC